>NC_088891.1:2773046-3080526 GCF_037157495.1 Lathamus discolor | reverse complement strand
CTTCCAGACACAAACCAGGTTCAAAACATGACACTGACTGAAACTGTCTAGTATCGTCTCCTCAAATGACTCTTCTGAGGTTACGGGAGTACTCCAGCATATGGGAAGATACAAGTAGCTGACTGTCCTGTGTTCACCAGTACACATTTCTGTTTTGTTTCCCAAATCCCTCCTTTCAATAGATGTAATTCACCTGTTCTGATGAGGAAAGGTTTCTCAAGGACAGACAGTCAGTGTTTCATTTGAGTCAAACCACCATCTAAAAGCTGGTACTAGTTAACAGATGCAAACTAGTTAACATAATACACAGGCACTGAAATGGGCTATGCCTGGATTTTGTCCACAACAGCAAGATGTGGGTTGTGACTGCCCTCAGCCATGTTACAAACATGACCTCTACCAAGGCAAGACCATGGTTAATAAATGTTGTGCAGCTCCTTGAGAGTGTGATAACACTGACTTTCCCCCCCACCCCCGATCTACAGCCCTCCTCAGACAGTGACACCTCAGAAGACAGCAGCTCTGACAGTGATGAAGACAGTGATGACAGTTCAGATGATGAAGAAAATGATGAGCCATTATCTCTTGAATGGCCAGCAACTAGGAAAAAACAAGCCATTTACCTTTTCCTCTTTCCCATTGTCTTTCCTCTCTGGAGCACTCTGCCTGACGTTAGAAACCCAGTAAGCATCTATCTTCCTTCTGCTACTGCATTCATTAACTGAGCTGTAGATTTCCTGTTGAGAAGAGTCCCCAGTTCTATTTTGCCATGTTTAGAGTCCTTGCATACTTGAAGTGCTGTTAATGCTGCTGGGAGTGGGACAGGAGCCCTGGCTCCAGCATATCACAGCCACAAGACCAGCAAGTACTGGTCACCTATGAAGCTGACAAATCCAAATACAACTAGAGAGACTGGGGTCCACATTAAAGCAACTGATTACAGTGAAGGGTTTCAGGTGAATATTTTCACTGGGGGTTGTTAAATTTTCCTGAAACTTTTCCATGTTTTCAAACTTGATTTTAACAGGACTCCAAAAAATTCTTTGTCATCACGTTTTTTGGATCCATCCTCTGGATTGCTGTATTCTCTTACCTCATGGTGTGGTGGGCTCACCAGGTGAGGGCTCTATTTTCTCTCTGCAAACAAGACTATTGCAGAACAAGTAGATGGAGGGAGAAGGAAGGAACAGCATCACTGTGGCATTTTATCTGATGAATTACAGCTGCACTCATCCATCACCACAGTAGAAACTTTGGTTTGTTTAGAACTCAAAAGGATTTGTTTAGAACCCAAAAGGGAATTCTCAATTTCATTCTTTTCAATTTCACAGAGTTTTCCATTTCAAGAGCTTCCAAGGGAATTTGTGCATCAGTGAAAGGAGAAGTGCCATCAAGATTTATCTTAATACTGCCTTTTCATTGATGAATGCCTCTGTGCTGAACATAATTACCCCTCACCTAATTAAAATTCTAGGAATATACAGGTTCTGATTCTGGAAGCTGCTAAATGTTAACTCCCAGTGCCTTAATGTTCACCTGGTATTCTGGGAAATAAGACTTGCATCTTGTCGAATCAGACCCACAATTTGTATTTAGTGATATATTGCACATTCACAGCACAGTTGATCATGCCATAAATCCAAAGACTGACATTTCCCAAAGCTCTTGGATCATACACAGCTGCTGCTAAATTTGGAGAAGGAAAGTTGGAAGACCTCCAAAGAGGTAAACTTGGGACAGAAAAGTTGTGCTGTTGCTGAGTTGACCTTTCTTAGTCTTTGCAACACTGATAACAGGCCCAGTGGTCCAGCTTTTAGAGCAAACCCAAGATCAGCATACACTGTGAAATCTAACTTTTTATCCACAAAGCAGAAAAATGTGACCATGTTTAAGGGGATTCAGAATATTTTGGCTCAAATTCAGCATAAAGCCTCAAAAGAATGGAAAGAGCAATTAAATTCCATGTTACGAAGCAAACAGACTTACCCTACTCTCTGTGTTTATTAGGTTGGTGAAACAATTGGGATATCAGAGGAAATAATGGGGTTAACCATACTTGCAGCAGGAACATCCATCCCTGACCTTATCACTAGTGTCATCGTTGCTCGGAAAGGCTTAGGTGACATGGCTGTCTCCAGTTCTGTAGGCAGCAATATCTTCGATATCACTGTTGGGTGAGTATTAATTCAGTGTTGAACGATACCCTGTTTCTTCTGAAATAGACAGCTGGCTGCTGTTAGTCCAAACATGCTCTTAGTTTTACTTTAGCTGTAGTTAAATGTAGGGCAGCTGAGCAATAAGCTTATGGTTTGTTTAGAAACCTAACCCAACCAGGAAAGACAGATTTTTATACCTTAGTCCATCATCTTCTCCTAATTCTAAATCTACACAAATTAATTGTGTTTTTGTCTTGAAAGAACAACAAGTCTTTGGCTAACACCAAAGATTTACAGACAGGATCCTTATTTAGTCACTCAGAGATCCTGTGCAATCATAGCTCAGTATCTGCACCTGTACTTTCTATCAATAAAGCATCAGGACATCCTTATTATGGCGTGCTGAGACACTCAATTCATAGGTGTTATTTTAAAACCCCTTTTCCATTCCTGGATTGCATTATGATGGCTCAAGTATTATGCAAATGCAGTTTTTGACATGAACAACATCAGTTTTAGATTTATGCTGAGTTCACTGAATACAATCATGCATTTTTCCCCCTCTAACAGTTTGGGAAAATTGCTTTGTTATGGTGCAGAAAATGAACTGCCTTAAAACATTCATTTCAATTACTTTTCTTTTACTTGCAGTTTGCCAGTTCCTTGGCTCCTTTACTCTATCTTCAATGAACTCGATCCAGTTGCAGTCAGTAGCAATGGTTTGTTTTGTGCAATTGTTCTCCTTTTTCTCATGCTCCTCTTTGTGATTATCTCAATTGCTGCATGTAAATGGAAAATGAACAAACTGCTGGGGCTCACCATGTTTGCTCTTTACTTTGTGTTTTTGATCATCAGTGTGATGTTAGAAGACAAGATAATATCCTGCCCAGTATCTGTGTGACATTTGGACGCTGCAGAATGTCTGTAAGCATATATCAAAATCAGAAGGGGTTTAAGGTAGCAACTGTTCTACCGAAAAAAAAGCAACAAGAATTATAACAAACTTACTGAAAATAAAGCATCTTTAATATACTAAAAGCGCCCCAAAAGCTCAAGCAGTTTGTCAGCCTCTGCTACTTTTCCTTAGGATCAGAAAAGGTCAGATAATGGAGTAACCAATATCAAACAACATACAAGTTTAGGCAGTCATGGAAAGGCTGGCATGGAATAGATACATACATGAAGGGCGATCCCCTCAAGTTAATGGAGCCAATTTTCAGCACAGAATGTTTGCTCAGTACAAAAGTATTCCCGTCCCCAGGGTCTGTGCTGCAACTAGTTTGCTATGATTGCCCTACTCAGAGGTAGTTTTCATACTTTCAGTGAATGCCACTATAGAGCATCCACAGCTGGTACTCTACACGTACCTCCAGGAAAGTGTATGCAGATCATGATGCACTTTAGAGGAAATGCTTTTTCCTGGCCTTCTTCAGACTGTGGGAAATGCAATACAAAGGTTTTCAAGGAGAAAGCAAAGCAGTGAGTTATTTCTGCATGCAGAAGAACAGAGGATGAGAGCTGCAGAGCAATCCTGAAAGCTGTCCACACGGCTCCTGTTAAATCTGTATCTGGATCTTGCAATATAATCCCTAAAACTCAGTCTAAGTGCCACCAGTACAGGTGTGATGTCATCGGGATTTACATCTTCCTGTAACAAGATTAAGCAGATCTGGAGTTAGAACATTACCACTAGCGAAAACTAAATCCAGGCATCAGAAATACTATAACCAGAAGCTGATCTGCTTGAATTTTGTTTTCATCCTGACACTAATCTCTGAAATACACAGATTACTGTATCCAGAGCTAGTTCTTGTTGTTAGCACTGTCTTCTACATAATCACTATGAAAAAATGCCACTGACATCAACCACCACCAAACCTCATGGGTTTATTGTTAACAACGCCTCATGCGAGCAAACAATGTAGGTAAGAGTTGCAGAGATTTCTGTCTTTCTAATCCATCTAATAAAATGTTAATGAAAATAACCAGAAAGATTTTCAGCTTTTTATTGACTCACTGTAAAACTTCTTTTTTTGGATGAGACAGGAAAAAAAAACAAACCCCTTGACATTGTGAACACTGACTTTGCATATTTTAAAGGAACTACAAACCAAAGCAAACATCCAACATAGTGGGTTTTGGTAAATAAAATTTAAACATTACATATTTACAAATCTACAACCATTCATTTAAAAAGTGCTGCTTGCAGACTAACAAAGTACCATTTTTAAATCCCAGTGAGATATCATCCAGAGATACCCCTCTCATTATTATCTGCATCTCCCATTGGTTATACAAAGATTTTACATGCAGGAATTTTCTCTTTCTTGGGGTACAAATCACTTAATTCACCAGCAGAATTTGAATTCATCAGGTTGTAACTGCACCAACAGCAAACCTTCTCAAAATGGGAAACAGTTTAGCAGTGTCAGAGAAACAGCACAACTTCTATTCACATTTCAGCATTTTATCTCCAATAATTATTCCAGTGGAACCAGAAGTAAAGCAAAATATATATTGCACTGCAAATGTAACACCTTTGTTTCAGGTTGGTTTTGACATAAGCATTATTTAGTACACAAAAGGAGAAAATTCAGTTCATACAAAATTTTAAATTGAAAATATGTCTCAAATATTTTATTTATCCATCTTTGTGGTATTGGAAAATATAGTCAAATTGCTTCTCTAATAAAGGACAGTGAGAGTTGAAAACTGTTTCTACATTAACTTCTCTGATGCTTAAAAATTATCCACTTCAGGACCTACAGTTAGAACATTGACTCAAATGAGGAAAATTTCCCACTTAACCACTATTCCAACTATATTTTATTATAGTATTTCTACAGTGGACTGACTTGCCACAGACTTCATAAAGCAATTCATTAAGTATAGCGATGTCACTTGATGAATTACTACGTCATATAGTAATTTAAAAGCACACCCAAATAAACATCAGTGTTTCAGGAGTGCTACTGAGGATGCAAAGACACAGTAAGATTGTTTATCTGAAGGATGCATATAGAATCCTTCTCACGGTACAATATATACTCTTCTGATAATACTGGCAGGACTCGATATTTGAATGAAGTGACAAACTTGGTTGCTATACAAGTCTGAAGGCAGTTGGAAGTACTTACAACAAAGATGGGACTAGAATGGAGAAAGTGGGCCATGTATTACAAGTGTTGCATCTATTCCTGTGCTAGCACACACAGTTGCAGTGTTATGCCCTAGTAAGTGAGGGGTGGTTAGAGACCAGGCTCCATCGCTTCTGCCAGACTCAAGTAGGAGGTGTGAAGCTCACTTCATAGCTCAGTACCTCTAACACACCACGGCAGCTCTGGAAAAAGCACTCGCCCTCCTTCATGGCTTGAAGGTCCTATAAAACAGTGGCTGCCCCAACTGGTAAATGACACAGGGAGCAGAACTGCAAAGAGCTTGGAGCACTACCTTACACACAGCACAAACATGAATGAGTTTATATACACAGCAACTACTGTATGCAACTTTTACTTGGTAAATACAGTGTACCTATGGTACAGAGCAGAGCACACATGCACGCTAACAGGTACTTACAATGAATATGTTAAATAACCTGGTGTTTTCCATAATAGTTCAGAAGAATGAAGGGGGTTATGTATGTATCCACCCTACACTGATACACTATTACCATGTACCTGGGTGAAAACAAATAGCTATAGTTCATGCACAAGGAACACTTCACAAGCGTGGCAGTACAAAAAGGAGCATCACAAATTGTTAAAATAAATTAAATGTGAAAAATGTTGGTAAGTGTGGCATTGCTAGCTCCACCTCAGGGTGGGGGATATTTCATAAAGGTCAGCTACGTCATTAGCAGCAAATGAGAGAAAAGGTATTACCCCATGAAAGCTGTATCCAACAAGACTGTATCTTGTAATCATCATCAGCACATACCTGCAGCTCTACCAGTTCTAAATCCTTTCTCCTTAGGGCAGCATCCTCTTACTACTTTACAGAGGTCTGGGAGGAGGTTACATAGGGCTTCATAGCAGCATTACTTCTCATTTAAGCCTCTGACAGGCTGTTTCGTTTAATAAAGTAAAGGGGAGCTTTAAAGTTTCTCTCCTTTCTGCCTAACTAAATATTGCTGTACTATTACACCTGCAAACTAAAGAGATCTTTAAAAATACCTGCTGCTAGGCAGACTGAAATACAAAAGCTAATGTAACAGCTGAGTACTTAGAAATACTGTAACAGCAACAACTAAAAGAAATTAGGATTGGAAAACCATTGAGATAACTTAAAATAAGGCTATTTGTTAAAGCATGGTTTGTTTAGGGTGTTTTATACAATTCAATGTCTGTTTTCCCACCTCCATACAAGACTTCTGGTATTTTCTCTGTAGCCTACCTTCTGGTGAGGAGTTGCTATTTGACTGAGAGCACAGAACACTTTTTTAAACATCTAGAACAAGAAAAACATGAGTCAAAAGCCAGGACTCCAGCACAAGGACTGACACAGCGTGTTTCTTCACAGCTACAAAACCAACAGTCGGTTTGCCTGTGAAACTGAGACCAAACATTCCAAGTACATTTAACTATGCACAATATGCCCCAATAAGTTACATTCCCTAAATATTCCCTGTAGCAATTTTGCTTTATGTACTTGAGTTAAAAGCTTTGGATTAGCATTACATACGTGTTGTATTTAGTGTGTTTCAAAACACATCCACCAAGACTCCAAACACTGCATGATTATGAAGAACTTCTTGCAGGCTGTCATTCGCTTTGTATTACATCTGCAATGAGGTCACATTAACAAGTGCCAACAGCTGGGATGGCCTGATTCCATAATGTAATCTGTAGGACTCTTCAGTATGCTTTCTCTTTTCTAGGGAGTGAAGGGAACAGGCAAGGAAGAGAAGGTTTCTACAGAAGTGTTTTAGAGACATCCATGTGTTCATAAGTAGAGTTTCATGATTTACTATACCTTCCTCCCGATTGCTGTGGTAACACGTTTTCCATGTGTGCATGAGAGAAATCCTCTAAATAGAGTACTGCCTAGGTGAAAGTTAACATGTTCTATTCTGCTTTAAAAACAAATCACTCTTCAAAAAGTAACTGGACAAGTTACTATAAATAGCAATGTACTGCAAAAAAAATAAGCACTGTATTGCTTCTGCAGCAAGTCCATTTAAAATTCACTCCAGTAATTTAAAAAAATTAAAAAAATATCAACTTACTATAAACAATTTAAAATACGTATAATACAACTTTGTATGCTCTTCATAACATCATGAATATTCTATGTAAACAATAGATTCTGAAGGATTTACTTCGCTCACATTAGTTTCAGTGCATTGTTTCTGTCCACCTGTCAATTTTTAAGAAGGGAACTGTAATGGGTTGTCCCAAGTGAAAGAACTGATTTTGTTTAGAATCCTCCTTTCCACACGTCGATTTGCAGAAAGGACAAGGGACAGGGAAGTATTTGGCCCATTTTCCACTCTGTCCGTTTCCACATCTGTAGGTAGGCCTAATCATTCCAAGGCCTTCTGCCACAGTACATTCGTACATACATTCTTGAACACTGAAGACTGAGATGCTCCTTGTGACTGAAGTGGTTATTTTACACAGGTATACATCATAGATATCACCTCTTTAGCTAAGCATATTTAAAGATATGGTTCTCCAAAAATCTTTCGGCATTCCATCACTCCAGTACTTGGTGGTCTATCACAATTATGAGTATTCTTCACTTGACTAGCTGTGAGACGGTCATAGGCCATTTTGTACTCTCTGTCAAAAGCATCTGTAGAAAGAGAAAAGCAACTTCTGTATACCCTGCTCAAAAACACAACCCAAACACAATGACAGGGAGTATGCTCATCAGCAGCAAATAACTGTAAAGTCCCTTTTATTCAGCAATTCCTATTGAATGGCACACACAGAATCACAGAACATTTTGGGTTGCAAAAGACCTTAAAGCTCACCCAGTTCCAACCCCCTGCCATGGGCAGGGACACTTTCCACTAGAGCAGCTTGCTCCAAACCTCATCCTAATCTACATATTTATTTATTTATTTTAAGCTGAAAAACTAGTTTGCAGACATCCATCATCTATGCTCATTCAAGTAACTTATAAAACTTACCTATATCAATGTTATCTCTTCCTAGGGCAACAAGTGAAAGAAATAGTATTTCTCTGTAAAGACTCCTGAAAGTGGAAAAAGAAATGGCAGGTTATATACTGCAGTAATACACCACCAAGCAATCTATATCAAAAACAGATTCGAGCATTTAAAGATAACTTATTTTTTAAAGTGACATTTTCAGCATAAATCCTGACTGCAACCTCCAAAATATTGTCATTTCTGACCTCGAGATTGCCCTGGACTCCCCACATATTGACATCACTTATGGTAGGTCCTTAAGGTATCTACTGGAAGTTTTACCTAGTGCACACAGAGTGAAGCATGCACACTCAGGGCACCCAACCAAATTCCACTAAATTTGGCAAACAGGTCAGGAGCTTGCTTTTCTGCATTTCTACATTAGCTTGAAAAAGCAGGCAGACAAGCGAAGAAACACCTGGTCATTGCTCCAGCCATTGAAAAGAATGATTTATATCCTCTTATGAATAAAAATCACTAAATCCAGGCACAAAACCCCAAGAATATTCACCAGATCATGTAATAACCACACTACAAGAATATAATTCATATTCCAATAGCCTTATTGTTGCCCAACTTTGCTGCAGTCAGGTGTGCTCTTATTCTTACCGCTGTCTTTTCATATGTGGCCATTTGTTCAATCTTTCCAATATCTGACTCATTGGTCCATACACATCATTCATCTTAATGCTTTTCACCATACTTCTCAATAGCTCCTGATTAAAGGAGTCATCGTCTTTCTGCAACAAATGGACCATTGGGTACTTCTGGGCTGAAAAACATTAGAAATGCTGTAAGAACATATATATTCTTTGTGGAGCAGTAGAAAGTTGCTTAAAAAAGGTGGGAGGCTACACAAGCTGTGAATACATTGATACATATGTGGCGAACAAGGAGCAATAAGCTTCAAGGCAAAATAACATCAACATAAGAAACAAAAAGCACATAGGAGAAAACTCAAGAGCTGCAATGGGTCATGAGCATTTTCAGGCAAATGATCCAACACTGGCAACAAAATGCTACGGAAGCAAATTCTAAAAATAAGAAAACAAGCTAAGTGGATGAACTGCCATAAGTTCTGTGTTCACTGAAACATATTCCCTCTTACTCGTCCCTTCCCAATGAAGAAAAAGCCACCGGAGATACTGGCCAATGATTTGAAACAGATGTGCTGGAAAACTAAACGTGTTCAAGCAGTTTACTGCTAAACATACAGCCACCCTCCCTCCCAAAACAAGTCACACCAACTTAGAATAGCAACACCAAGCTTGACACTCACTCTCAAACAAAAGAGTGCGATTTTGACCTGCAAGACAAAAAGCAGTATGATCAGAAACCAGCTCTGTATCTTGGATGAACTATCCACAAAGACATCTCTTTTCAAAACACATTCTTCAGCTGCTCAAGATGAGAATTGTTCTTTAAAAAACCCCACTAAAGCACACAAGAAACAAAGCTTACTCTGAGCATTCCACAGGATATACAGAGGCTGCCTTGGATCCTGATGCAATTTCATATTGTCCCATAGCATCTGAATAAGAACGTATTTACTGTCCTCTGACATACAGCTTCTTGGAATCTGAACAGAAGAAAACATACATAAAGATATATTATTACAAAGTCATGAAAGAGGACTTCTGTATTTAAAATATATTTTCACATCTATAGGCATCATGGTAAAAAGCTTTAATATTAAAGCTGCTGTAAACCTGAGAAAGTTAAATCTGAACAGGATGTCAGTGACATAGCAAAGGAGTATTTTGCGTATCCTCCTACAGTCTTATAATCATAACTTCCTCCTCCTTCTACTGCTTAACTAGTCATCAAACTGCAACAAAACCAACTAGAAGCTTACCTTTGCAAGTGAAGATCACAAATCACAGTGTGACTATTAAGACCTAAACACTTAACCCACAGAAGTGCTGCTGAGCCCAAGTTCCACAGTTACACATTCTTTAGTTTCTTTCAGTTGACACATTCTTTACCAAATCAGGACCTAGCATACCGTAAGATGCATTTCTAAGAGTTACTGAATTATCTAATCATTTCCTATATGGGAAAGCATGCATTTCTCATCTGTCAATATCTCCTATCTGATTCCATACCTTGGAGTTTTTATTACAGTGCTCAGAAGAAAGTATTAATCCTGGTAAGTTGCTGGGCAAGTCCAAGCGTCTGAAATACCACACCAAATTCCAGAACACTATAGGGTGATGATCTACAAAGTCTGCCACTGTTATTGCATGATCCCCTTCATTTTCAAGCAAGCTTTCAAGCTCTTTCCATACTACTAGAGGACTGAGATAAGGAACCGTTATAGGATCAGGACTAGGCAAGGGCCATTCTAGGCCCAAGGAATCCTATGGTAAAAAAAGGAAAAATGCCATTAGTTGGACCATAATTATCTTTACAAAGTCTTATGAATGCTTTTGTTCCCTGAGACACCCCAACATGTAAAAGCTACAACTTAATATTAGTTTAAATAACAAAACCTAGTATTTCTCATAAGTTGGAATGGTTAATTCTGTTCTAATTGATGCTATTTCTCAATCTATCACACACTTGAAACGACATTGAAGGTAGAAAAACTACACACTGTTGGTCCTTGCAAAGTAGCAGGCAGGCTACCAGTAGGAATGATATGGCTGATCTTCTGGTTTTCCTTCTCATCTTCTTCCAATGGACCAAAAGTACTGATACTCCTTGCTACAGGGTGACTTGTACATTCTGACCCAGAGGTATTTTGTCTTCTTCCCGAGGGGATCTGGATACTTCTGGCACAACTGCTCTCATGCTGCTTAGATTTCCTAGGGAAGGGGAGGATAAAAAATAAAAAGGTTAAGATTCTCAGCTTTTTGCTTCACTCTGAGTGCTCACACATGCATACAAACAGACAGAAATAAACTGGATATCATCGACCTGACACGTCAAATTCTACCTTGTCATCCACCGCATTCATTCATGTTACAGTGCAAGTTTTACTCCCCCTCGCAATGATAATAAACACAAGCATCCTAAACAGAGTGGATAAAATTTGCAGAATTACAGATGCCTACATGAATTGCTGTATTAGGAATAAAATGGTAAACACCATGCTGAAAAAACATCATGTGGCCAAAGGAGATAAGGGAGAGGCAGCAAGAAGATCCCCTCTCAAATCAATTTCTGCTCTCAAGAGTATGTTATTAAATTTAATTCTGTTGACAAGGAAACACGCATATCCACGGAGAACCTGAGCAATTTCTAGGCAGAAAATGCAGGTTTACCCATTTGAATTTATATCCTCTTGAACAGACATTAGAGATGTAGCAAGGCCAACAGTAGCTGTAGTGCTACAGGACTTCCCACTCTGATTTGAGAATAGTGATGGGTACTGCATGTTTTCTGTAGAAGGGCTGGACTTCAGGAAGTAACTGCAGGGAAAGCAAAAGCTTAACGTCATTAAAAAATCAAAAGAAAATGCCACTTCACAATCATAAGCATTCAGAATTGAGGAAAATCAAGGTAATGTTATTACCGTCCAGGTCGCCGCAGATCTCTGATCTCTATGCTTAAAAAAGGCAGGAATAAATTGCCACAGAATGGACACGTGGTGTTGAGATTTGAATCATCTGCTGTCCAGCCTGCCATGATTTCTTCATCATGAACCAAGCAGTCACAAGTTCGACATCGTGAACAGCTTGAGATGAGGACCTGCACACAGCAGAGAACAGAAGTCCACTATTACACATTCTCGAAACTACTCTTCTTTTACAAAGCAGTTAAAACTATCACCAAAATCTTGGCCCTTAGATGAATACTACTTGCCACTCACATACGAGTTCAGTCATGTATGTGTTCCCAAGCTTCAGGTTAGAACATTTGGGTTTAAACTTACGTATTTCACAACAATTATTACATCTTAAATCCAAACTGCACTAGCATACAGTAAGTGACTGGAATGAGCATAGTCTGAAAAAGATATTAAATGCAGGTCTATGTTCTGTTGTAGCAAGTAGACTGGGGTCGGGAACTATGCTCGTGAAATAAGTATACTTCAGCTAATGGGTTAGGTGATCCTTGTATGGCTTCCCAGAGGAAAACAAGCCAGTTATAATATTGTAACATGTCATTTGTAATCTCTTTGCAAACAGGGATGTTTATGCAGCTACATAAATCATTCTTAGAATTTAAACACTCTCCTGTAGTAACTGGCAGCATAATAGAAATGTGGGGAAAAAAAGGAAAGATGAAAATGACCAGCCATTAGTCCAAATCCACCAAAGGAAACAAACAAAAAAGAAAAGGGAAAGAGAGCCACCCAGAACCAGTGTAATAGTGCAAGGCAAAGCACTCTTACAGGGAGCTACAACATGAAACAGCTAGTTATCTATTCTGTATTTTAAAATGTATGGTGCTATTTAAGTCTTGGGGCTTTCACTTCAAACAAATTTAGCTGCCCAAGGGATTTGGATGTCTGAATTCAATGGCATCCAGTTCTCAAACTCTTGAGACCTACAGATTTAAGGACCAGAGATGTGACTGCAATAAAGACATTTCTAGAGCAGAATCTGAAATGAAACCTACTATGTCACAGAAATATTTATCCATCTTTCAGTGGATTAATTTTAAGCTTTGAACTTTACCAGAGCTTCAGATAGCATTTATATTTTAAGACATATGCTTTTAGTGTATCAATTAAAATCAATAAATCATCCTGTACCTCCATAGCATAGTTCTGAAACACACTGGTACTGCTTGTACTGCAAGAAGATATCAACTCTGATTTGTCAGGTAAAGGGAACTTTGAAAGAGAACCTATTAACAGAAAAAAACAAAGTATTAGTCTTCAAAATATGCATTTCTTCTGGTCAAACAATAATGCACTTATAAAATGTGTGATGGAAGATGCAACAAATAGATAGACAGAAAGAAACGTGAAGCTGGAGTGTGAGGCTGCCATCTGCCCAGCACCAGCAACGGCAGAAATAAAACCTACCAACAGAGAAATTCCATATGTTCAGTTTTCTTTTTACAACAGTTGGTAGCTTGGAAACAAATTTTACAGATTAAGTAATTCATACCCACACTTTCTGTCTGGACAAAAGCTAGGCAAGGACAAGAGGTGCTGCCTGTAACTGCAGACCCTTCTCTTTGCCAGACTAAATGAGCCAGGCTCCCCTCAGCCTTAGGATGCCCCAGTACCCTGATCATGATAGATTCTCCACTGCCCCTGTCCAGTTCCTCCCCATCCCACACACTGGGAAGCCAAGTCTGGGCATGCCCTGAGGAGCAAAGTGGAGGGACCTAAGTAGACAGATCTTCCTTTCATCCTGATTCAGCTTAACACACTGTACTCCATAATGACAGTGCACCAAAAATTAATTCAACAGTCACTACCAATTATTAGCAAAAAAACCAACCCAAACCCCAAAGTCTGTCTGATGATCAGCTTCAATAGTGGCTTATAAAAATAGTAAGTTTTCCAAAAAGGATTTTTACTCCTTTTAGAAAACAACTTGTAAAACTGGAATATTTTTGTTCAGAATGATGCAATGCAAATACTCTTACCACACTGGTCAAATTGTTTTGCTGAGCCATCATGGGAAGCTGAGCTTTCTAGGCTTGTCCTGCTGAGGCCAATTCCTTTAATTTCTGAAGTGGTATTCTCCTGAGGAGAAGCACTTTCAAAATCATTGCAGACATCTTCATCAGTTAGAGAAGTAGATTCTGAGTCCAGAGCTCCAAGAGATGAAACGCTTGCTCGGTCTGAATTTTGATCCTGAGAGAAGAAAACAAATTGCACTGAGAAAAAGGAAAGCAAAAAGACTTCTGAAAACAAGACGTAGCCTTCTCTGGCCCAGTAAATTCAAAGCGTGAACTCTCCTTGGAAAATCATTTGGCTCAGATCTGTATTCAGAACCAATGTGAAACAAGGCAAGTTTCACTCAGGGTTAAACAGCTACATCAGGATTCTTGTAAAAAGATTTCTTTAAGAAATGAAAACCTAAATTGGTACTTAAACATTTTAATCCTGTAATTCTTTCCCACATTGCTATAAAAGTTAGCAGCAGCCACAGGAATACATTAGAATAAGGAAGGCATGCTTAACATTTCAGTTAATTAGTCTCAGATCTATCTTAAACACATAGGACAGTAGACCAACAGCAAACTGTGTCTACTTCATTCCCAAGGACTGGGAACACAATGAGCTTTGGTTTGAGTTGGGAGCAGCAGACAACATTCTAACCAAATGATCTTAGTTCAAAATTAGCCTTAAATCACTTTGGTTATCAATATAAGCAGATTTTCCTTTTTTCATAAGAGCAGTAAAGTCTTAAAGCCATTTTTGTTTATTTCAGCATTTTTTCTTTAGGTAAATAAGGGAAGATAGAGCAGTCTGCTCTGCCCTGTCACTACACTATGCTATATTTATGTTTTCCCATTAAGTATATTCTGAGCCAAAATCTGATGTGATTCAGGACAATAAGATTAGTGTCCCTGCAATTCAAACATGATTAAAACAACTTAATGTACATAGTCTACCATGATGCTTGCAGCCAAATGGTGGGTTCATCACATAGGAGTCAGTGATTGAAACTTTACAAAGCTTCTTCTTTAATTTATAGAAGCTTAAGGTGTTTGGGTTTTTTTGGAGGGGTGGTGGGCAGAAATTATAAAAGTTTACCTTTGAGGATGCAGCATACATTGTAAATTTTGAGTACCACTTGCTAGCTTTCTCTGCAACCCCTTTTCCAGCAGAAAACATGCTGCTTTTTAGAACATCAAACTTGGGTGTTAACAGCGTATCCAAGTTGAATGATGGTGAAGACACAAGTGTTAATGCACTAGCTGCATCTTGTGGCTGTTCCTTTGCTGGACTATTTGGGGAATAAGCTGGGGAGGACCAAAGCCTATCTCTTGTCCTTTCTTCATTTCTTGCATGATAACTCTTGGATTTGATAAGACTGGATGGCCTTGGGGAGTTTGGGGGAAGGCTGGACCTCCTGCAAGGCTGGATTATTGTTGGACTCTTTTTATTAGCATTTCTGTCATCGAAGGGCTTTTGCAACTCAATGCTTGGGGCACGACTTGACAATGGGCTGCTCATATTGTTCATGTACATAACTATCTCCTCAGCTAAATCTCGTCTTGCAGATGGAGTAGAAACACTTCTATCATCATCATCCTCCTCTTCCTCTTTCTGCTGTTCCGTCTCGGCCACCAGCAGAGACAGTGGATCAAATCCAGTTTCAACATCTGTCTTTTCAACTGGCTTTACTGGAAAGCTGCTCTTTCTCTGCAGCCTTTTGGATTTTTCACTGGAGGGTTTCACTGCTGTAGCTGTTTCAGGTTCTGCATCCAAGTCTTCCAAATCAAAGATAACAGGAGACTCCGTTTTATCTGTAAAACTGCAATCAAAAGCTGCGTCTTCATCACTAGATTCTTTCTCCAGGCTTTCTCTTTTAGATCCTAAAGAAGAACTTCTGATATTAAGAGTTTTTGGCCTTATGCTTTTCTGTAATGCACTAGAGAGGATTTTGGCATCTGCTCCTAGTTTTTCAACCATTTCTCCAGGGTTTGTTTCCTGATTTATTCTATTCATCATGAGTCCCACTAAGCCATCTCCACTCAGGTTACGGTTCCTGCTTTCCCATGGTATCTCCCTTAAGTCAGGTTCCACTGCGCTTTTATGTCTCTTTCTTAAGGATTTACTTTTTATAACTTCTGCATCACTGGCATCCTCAAAAGATGATGTAAAGAGCAATCCTACAGAACTCTCTGAAAAACAGATGAAACATGGTTCTTTATGTCTTGCTATGCAAGAAAATGGAACAAAAGTACACAAGAATGTAAATTTGTCTCATCTTTGGAACAGTTTACAACATAGATGGAATTCACTATATATTGTGCTAGTGGTCGGAAAGTTAAGTTCTATTTTCTCTTCCACTCACCTGTGCTGGCTTCTTCTACGGTACTGTCAACTGTACCATTGAGCCGCACAATGCTAGAAGCAGTTTTGGCATTACTTGAGTTCTGGTAATTTAGTTTAGGCAGGCAGTCACCACTCCCTTTTGTGCTTTCCACTTCAGACACTGTATATAAAAAAGAACAGACAGTTCTTTAGAAACAAAGCAACTTAATATAAATCTCAAATTCCGTGACCTATTAGATGTTTCATGTAGGATTGACAGCAGGCTGTATGCATCCCATTGATGCATAAGGCTGATACCTACTTGGGCAGAGGTTTTCAAGCTGAATGACTGGACTGTGGATATTTAATTCCCAGCATTACTTTTATAACTCAAACTTCCATAATCTTCTGTACACTGAGCCCAAGTAACCAGTTCCTGCACATAAAAGTGATGGTTGTGGAGCCTAAGACCACTTGTGTTCACTTTCAAATCACAGCTGTAAGAGTATTCTGTCCTGCCTTTGCAAGAGCTCAGGGCCAAAGAGCCTATCTTTGTTCAGATCTCCTTAACCCCCCATGACCATGACTACACAAGCAAAACTAAGCAAACGCTGCAGTATTTATGTTCACCTTTTTTGATATAAAAGAAATTCTGTTGCAGGTGGCTACCCAAAATAGAAAACTACTTTTCTGAACAAATTTGAGCAACTTAATATGCTCAAGTTGCATTCATAAGCACAAAACATTTTCAGCGCATCTATTACCAGGGAGAGACACAATCTTGACTTAATTATGGCTAAAAATAATACAAGCTTTCAGCAGAATTCACATTTTCTGTGTCCTCACAAGTTTCATTAAACATAAATGACCTGCTTGCCACCTTATCCATGGTCGTGAGAACACACCTGTAAGTCACAAACATACAAGCAAACTGTAGGAAAAATACTAATGCTAGAAGGAAGACTGTGGTCAAAAGAAAACACTGAAGTAAGTTTTCAGGTTCTATATTTTATCATACTTTTACACCACATCCGCTTGACAAGGGAATAGATAACTCAAACAGTAGGAGAGAGCACACTGAAAAATGTAATGATATTGTTATAACTTATTTTTATGTATATGGGAATCTCCACTAACTATACATTATTACTACACAATCTCATCTGCTGTATGCTTGCATAAAGTCTATGCTGCTCAACTGCAGTGAAGGGAACCATGAGCAGCAGATATAAAACTTGAAGAAAAGAAAAAGGTCCACAATGAATCCAAAGCCTCTCATTTCTGATGCACCTTCTAAATTTTGAGAATTCCCAGGAGCTGAATAATTGAGTCTACTCTCACAGACCTGCAGAAATTCAGCTCTTCTTCTCTTAGGGGACTGATAAAGAACACAGACTGGTAGAAAACCTTTCCCTGTAGATTATGCCTATGAAGCAATTAATTTTTTTTAAAGACAAAACCATGAAGCTGTAATTATCATTAAGCCTTTATATTATCACCATCACTTATTTGAAACAGAGGAGGGGAAAGAAGGACTGCCATTTTAAAAGTTAAACCACTATACATCCAGAAAATTACATTTAGAGAAAAAAAACCTTGAGGCATGGGCATAAACTGCCATTATCACACACACTCACTATAAAAAACATCAGCTGTCCCACTTAGCTTTTGCTGAAATCCCTATTTATCCACAGTGAACTAGATATCTGTATCCACAAAATACATACAAGAACTGGAGTCACTCTCTCTCTTGTCCTCCTTTTGTTCTTGTATATCTTGAAGACACGTTTTCCCTTGCTTGGCTTCTTCTTTGAATGATGTGTTATTGCCAGAGTCTGAAAGTCCTCCTAAGCACAACAGAGCCATGACAGAACAAAGATGATTATGGTAGTTAATACCATGACATAGTTAAAATAAATTGAATATCCACAGTAACTCAAAGGACTCTTATCAAGGGCTCTTGGGTTGCCCAGGAAAGTTGTGAATGCTCCATCCCTGGCAGTGTTCAAGGCCAGGTTAGACAGAGCCTTGGGTGACATGGTTTAGTGTGAGGTGTCCCTGCCCATGGCAGGGTGGCTGGAACTGGATGATCTTAAGGTCCTTTCCAACCCCAACTATTCTATGATTCTATGATCCTAAGTACATTGTAATTAACAGTGAACATTTTACCACAGAAAAGTGACTGGTTTACTTTTACAGTATAAGCATTAAAGCGATGCTCTATAGGATGAAATTAAAGGGGTAATTTGCAACATTTCTCTCTAAATACTGTACTAAAGCACTGCTTGTCTTCGATTCTGTTGCCTGGTTTATTTGATCAAAATGTCACATCTCTTCAAGAACTCCAAGAGGCACCTAAACATGGGTTCACTTTAGCATAGTGTGTTTCTCAGAGTTTATGTATGTAAATCTCATGGTTTTACTCTAGAAAGTAAAAAAAATTAAACAATGCAGCAGCAACCATGAGCTTGTTTGCAAAATAAGGTGAAAATAACCAGCACCACCCAAAAAAACCCCCTGCAAACATTCAAGTCACTGATCATTCTTAAGACAAAACACCATCCCTGGTGTATTAATATGGTCTGATTGATTTAATGGGAAAAATTTACTTGACGCTAGTGTGGTTGTCAAATAGCTCTGGTTGCAAGTGACCTTAAAAAGATAATCCAGATGATCGTCTTACATGTACACTGTAAAGGTCTTCCACAGTCAACTACATCTAAACTAACTATATTGCTGGTACTTCACAATGTACTATCTTGCTTTATTAGTAGTGAGTTATAGATACTGTGGAAAGTAGTAGCAATGAAAAATACACACTAGAGGTAATCACTGGCATGGTAATATAGCCATTTTAATGGCACATAAGTCTTTACTGGAAACCAACCCAAAATTTACAGCCTCAAATACTGTACTTATATTCTAGGTAAAAAATAAATACCATCATTTCACTTGGTCCAAAGAACCTGAAAATGGTTCTACAAACTCAAGAACTAATTCTGGTTGCCTCTTAACATCAAAAAATGGGGAAAACAAAAAGAGACAAGGCTGGAGAGAAGTTTGCCCATTATGAGACTGGCTATTGTATGAACTCGGATAATTATCACATCGATTTGCAGCTCATATTTTTTCTCCATGAAGAGCTGCTACAATAAAGAAAGAGCAGACTATTTTGGATTCAAAGAAACACACAAAAAAAGCTTTTTTTTTTCCAAAATTTTGCAAAAACTTTTTGGTTTTCTCTCTCCATGCTTTTATATGAAAGTCACAACAGAGCTTTTAGAAATAATTTTCTTATCAGCATGAAGGAAACAAAGAAGGGAACGTTAATACTATACCAGGAGCTGCTGTATGTGATGTGTTTGCTGGTAGCTTTTTCAATGCTTTTTTGAACTGTGCTATTCCTAAAACAACATTTCGTACTTTCATCCACAGGAAATAGCCACCTCGATTGCTTGAAGGCCAGGTGCTTTCCAGAACAGCCTATTTTGGAAATATTGGAAGTCAAACACAGTCATCTCAAGGAACCGTCAGGTGTGAAATAAACTTCCATTTCAAATTGGGTTACATTGGCAGTTATAAAGTAGACTTCTAAGCCTACAAAGACAACACAATATTCTGTCTTTTATTTCTTTCAGTTACTAGAAATGACAAAGTTACATCTGAACTGCTCCCTTATATTGTTTGCTTCTATTTGCGTGGATAAAAATGCATCTTTTGGTTTTCCTCCTCTTGCAAAAACACTTACCTTATTGTAATAGCCATAAGTAATTGCATTAGGGTCAACACCAGCTTTCTGCATTTCAAACAGCACTCGCACTGCTAGCACAGGCTGCCCATACTGTCCACACAGTTGCATGAGTACTCGGTAGCACACCTGAAAATACACACAAGTTAGTGCTGTGTTTCTGCAGTTTCATATACCCCATTCAATAAAACCCATGGGCTGTTTCTGGAATTCTGGGCTTTTACCTCATCAGGTGGATCTATTTTTTTGGTATGCATTTTTTGCAGCACATCATAAGCAGTTTTCAGAGCCCTGACTTTTGAATGGCACACTTTCACATACGCAGGAAGGCAGATAAACCAAAGACCGTAGCAGTGACGTAGCAAACACCTGGACCACATCTGTGGTATGGATGAGTACTTCTTAGCAATTTTATGTGCTGATTTAATTTCCTGTAAAGAATCATCAAGGTTATTTGTATGTATTTACATACACATTACACAAACCTACATGTTAAAAACTGATCATATAACATTAAACATGCAGAAACTGCAACATTACTATGAACAACATACTCAAAGTGAGAGAGAAAATTAAAGCAGAGTAATACCAAAACTACTTCCTGTGCAATATTCTACTCTTTAAAACTTGTATTTCTTTACATTTTTGTCTTTTTTTTTTTTGTCTTCATTATTTTGTAAGAAACATTTGAAAGTTAGAGCTCTTGGATAGTGAAAAGCAGTCAGAAAGATAATAAGGGAGCCTAACAGTTTATGCTTCTGGAGAACAGCATGAAGAAAGTGGAAAGTATGGGGACAGCACAGCTAGTGACAACCTGTGATCAGGGGCCCTGTATGACATGGTATAGGCAAGAAGAGGTAAACGTCCAAAGAACTACTAGCATGGTCACTGAATCAGTAAAACACTACTACGCTGCAGCCACTGCCAGTCCGTCTTTATAGCCCAACTCAAGATGAAGGCAGCAAGCTGTCACTTTCCAAAGCACGTCATGCTACAAGAGTACCTGTTTAGTTCTTCTGAACATTGGCGATGGGCTGTTGGGACTAGTGGCTTTTGAGGACAGTTTGTTACTTGGTGCTTTGAGAAATCCTTCTGGTCGCTCAAACAGATCTAGTTTTAACACTGGAAATCCATTATAGCTGTAAAAGAGATGTGTCAATTAACTCCTGGAAGGCAGTTCCAGAATGCGCATGTCACATAATAGCAAATGAAATCAATCACATAGTTGCACTGGAAGCTACACACGAAATAGAAAACACAAGCATAAACCTTTAAAGATACCATTGACAAAGCGGTTCACTAATCCATCTGCATGATTTCATGACTCTGTACAGACTCTTGACCTCTTATTTCAGTGTAAACAACTTCAATTGATAAAATCATTTGCTTTCATAGCATTTTCTTTAATTAATATGTCAAAGGCTTGATCCTAGTTAATAAAAGAATTATGGCTTAGTCCCTAGTGAACATCACATGACAGAGGTTTATAAAAATCAATATGAACAATATCAAAACTACCTAAAGATTAAATTAGATTTAAAAATGTTTCTAATCAGTAATGAAGAAACCCATAGAGAAACTCACTTAACATAATTATAGGAAAAATCTGTACTTTGTGGGTATAAAAAGAACATAGAAACTAAACCAAGATTTTGTAGAGTTAGGATGCTGTTAGGATTTTGGCTAGCATCCTACTGTGTCCTTGTATTACCTGTATTGCAGAGGGTGCTCTTCACCATTTGGCAGATGGGGAATCTCAGGTGGTGTAATGAAAACTGTATGCTCACTCTTGTATGACTCATCCAGCTCTATAAGTCGTGTTTCCCCAGTTTTGTCCATATCCACCTGGAGAGTTAGGTTAAATGAAAAAGTAGTCACTTGTGTTACTGTATTTTCTGCTGTTTCAATGACACGGTCAAGCAGAAGAAAGTCCGCAGCGGCATCAAAGGACTGCATCTTAAAAGCAAGGATGCCTTGTAAAGTTATAATGTGAACAGCAAGTGTTGCATTGATTTTCTGAACCTTACCCTAACACGACAATTGATTTTCAGTGACGTAGTCCAAATTGACTATTTTCAGGTAAATATAACAAGCAGTTGTACAAAGAAGTTAGTCTTCCTGAAAACAACCATTTCTGGAACTATGATTTCAACTGCAGCAGTAATTTGGAATTAATTTTTAAATATGAAATTAAAAGCTATTTTGCCCCCCTCTTTTTCTCTATTTTAACACTGAAAAAATAGCGAACTATATCCAATTGCCTGAAGTATACAGAATCTACAAACAACACTATTTAAGCAATTTCAGTCACTCGCATATTCATTAAAGCCATGCTAGTTTGCAGAGACTGCAGAAATACACATGCCTTCAAAGTGATAATGGGATAAAAACATGTGACCTTACTAAAATTAAAGTAACTTTGTTTTCCTAAAGAAACAGTAACCTGAGAGGTGAAGGGTAGATTCCTAATTTTTTTTCCTTCTTTCAGATAATTCAGTTGTATGTGTGGAAATATAAAAAAGGCACCTTGTAAATAACACTATTATTAAGCATAAATTACAGCTGCACTTGTTTTGTTTTGTTTTCAGCTTTGTAAGTGGGAATTTGACCATAAATCTGGCTGTTGCAGAGAAGAGGAGAGATTTGCACTTGCCAATTAATGTCCCTGCTCTAAAGGCAGCAGCAGAGACGTACTCCTGGGCTCCAGACAAATTTCAAAGCATCAAACTGCAGGATCAAGTGGGAGAAAACTGTAAAACAATTGTACTCAACTTCCGTTGCTTGAGACCATAAGAACCAATAAAAAAACCAAAGCAAAACTTGGTGACCCCAAACAAGATATTGGGTATCTAGGAACTGTTTCCCCTTGAGAAAAAGGACAGACAAGCCTTTAACTTACAAGTTTCCTGCTGCTACTGATGGCACCACAGAAACCACAAGGAACAGAGCAAATGTAACATGAGTTACATTCCACCTAAGAGCCTTTACTTGATATTTGTACTGATATTCATATTGCTTTGCCTTTGATCTTCTGTCACCAACTGTTTCTCCTCTAATACCTCAATAAGCGCTGCTTCTGCTTGTGGCAGGAGACGCGTCTCCATCTCAAAGAGCTGGCACTATCAAAACCTATTTCCTTCCTAGTGCACAGAACATGCTTTTTGTTCACATACTGAGTGTTCGGCTCACATACTGTCACAGTTTACATTTATAACCATTATTTAAATGGTTTAAGTGGCAACCAAATTACAGCCAAATGGTACATTATTTCAAAGACAGGAATAAGCAACCTGTGGAACGCAAGGATGCATATTCTTCACACCTTAAGAGTTTAGCAACATGTACAAAAGCAAGTCTATTCCACAGTTCTCTCCCTCCAATGAGGTGGAAATATACCAAGTAGCTTCAGTAGAATTCCTGAATATGCAAGATTTGATAAACATACAAAGAGGTGTTCTCAGTGACACGTTTTACTGCACGAGACAGATGGAAAGTATTAGCAAATTGAACCAGCCAAGTAGCAGGAACATATGGCTCCTGAAAAGCAGAAATAAACGAAACCTCACTTGGCAATTTAAATACTTCTAGGAATGTAGAAACCCCACAGTCACAAGTTCCACCAGTGAAATACAATGAAGCCAGTAGCTTAAATATGTATTGAATTGAGATAATTTTTGAATTCCTGGAAAAATGAAAACTTGTGAGGCAATTACACCATATCCTTCAGTAGGTGAAATGGGGAATAAACTACAATCTCTGCTGCTGCTGCCTAGGATAAAGGAACACATACAAGAGATTACTCTTCAACTTAAACTGTTCTTATAAATTATTTGAGGCAGGGCTTAGACTGTATTTTATAGACAACCAATTTCACAGCACATAAAACTTGGCTCAACCCAGTAGCCTATAGCTACATGTAAGAAAGTGTTGTATCATCTTTCAACCTATGAGATCACCCTTTCATGCATAACCTTTTGGGTACTGGTTTAGCCAGTGCAAGACATATATATGTAAGTAATATACAAATAAATATTCGCTTTGGAATATTTGGAATCACTGAAATTTGATGGTCAAAGAGCATCTTGGGTAAAGCTCTAATTCATATAGCAGTCCTTGGTATACTTCAACATTTTGACGCATGTTATCTGTATGTTACTATTAGGCATAGTATCAGAAATAAGAGGAAAGCAAGAAAGAGAAGCAGGGAAGAGAAGATAAGATGTATCACTGTTCAAAGAAATCCTACATAGAAACCCACTCCATGTCAATGAAAACGTAGTTTCACAAGCAGTTCTAAGCCATGGCAAATCCTAAACATACAGTAATTCCAGTGCCTCAGTTTCCCCACAATTACCACTGGCATAGAACTAATTATTTCATTAATAAAACCAATTGAAATAATCACTGACAGAAATAGAAGTTGGAAAAGTACAAGTGTTTTCTCATGGCGCTATCATAAGCGTTTTTTATAGTGGAAAGAAGACGCCCACAGCATCAACTAGTAAAATAGCTGGTATTAGAATAGATAAGCCTCTGCTTCAGCTGTACAAGCGGCTACTTCACCATTTAGAAGCAGAAATGAAACAAAGCCCAACCAAAAAAAGTAAAATGAAAGGCTACAGTGACTAAAAAAGGGAAGAAAAAATGGAAATCAACTTGCACTTCAAATATATTTTACTTGCACAGTATAAAGATACTGTAAGAAACAGCACAAGTTAAAAAACCTGTATGTGTATGAAGACATGCTTACTTTATCTACGCAGTCATCGAAAAAAGCAAGGCTTGCATCCTTATCACTGACAAAAGAGCACTCTTCAATGAAGCGAATAAACATCTGAGTTTTGGTCATCAGCGTGTAGAACTTCTGATGTGAACGATCTCGACTTTTGAGGAAACCTATAAAGTGAAATCAGAATCAGGTAAGAATGCCTAAACCAAAGAAGCCCTCACCAAAAGTCAGCATACATTCTGCTAATGAGCAGCCATAGAATCAGAATTGTTTGGGCTGGAAGGGTCCTTAGAGATCATCTAGTTCCACCCCCCTGCTATGGGCAGGGACACCTTCCACCAGAGCAGGTTGCTCCAAGCCCCATCCACCCTGGCCTTGAACACTGCCAGAGATGGGGCAGCCACAGCTTCTCTGGGCACCCTGTGCCAGCGCCTCAGCACCCTCACAGAGAAGAATTTTGTTCCTAGTATCTAATCTAAATCTGTCCTCAATAACCTTTCTGCAGTGTTTTTCACTACTATGCAATTTTATCTGCACCTGTATTTCCACCATGGTTTATAAAACTAATACCACAAAAGTTTTTATTCTTTAAATAACAGAGAATCTAAAATAATAAATTAGTATACTTAAAACAAGTTTATGAGTCTTCACCTTGTAGTTCAAACAGAGAACTTGCATCTGTGGCTGTTTCAGAGGGTGCCTCTGTTATTGGCCTGAGATAAGACCTGTAGCCTTTTAGTATTGAGGCCATGAAACACAGAAATGCTTCCTGGATCTCCAAATCTAACAGATGCAGTTTCTTCCCAGAATTAAAATCGTAGTCATTCATTGCTAATTCCATTAATGCATCTTCTCTTGGTCGCTGTTGCACTGTGAACAAAAACAACATTATAATGGTTTACTTTCTTATCCCTCCCACTATTTGTAAAACAAAAAAGGTATCCTATTAGAATCACTGATTACTGAGCTCCATTAAGTTTGGAACAGATTAATACATGCTATTAAATTCAATCACGATGTGCCAGAATGGATTCAGCTTGACCTTTTACGACTCCTGTATCTCTGGATAACATCAAAAGCCTTTATTTATTTACATTTAGCTTTTCAGCACATTAGTTACTACAGCAACAGAGAGAATCAGTATGGATAGAGCTTTAAAAAAACCCTCAAAGAATGTTGTTTGTAGAAATATGTGAAAATTTATACGAGAGCTTCTTAAAGAATCGTCTTTTAAGGACAAACAGATAGATGGGATGTGTGTTATTGTGTTTTCTTTTTTACAGTGCTTTTCATTTCAAAGTGTTTCCAAAAAGCAGGCAATACATATTAAGTACCTATATACTCAGAAAAGCACCACTCAGATGCAAAGTGGAGCCACCAAAATACATCACAATGCAAAATGCCGATACAGAGAGAAAGCAAGCTTTTTATTTCAAGCTCCAGCAAAATGCCTATTCTTAAAGTAGATACTTGTATCAACATTTTAAAGCCATCAGGACTCTAGCTAAGACTTCACTGCTACAATAACCTCCTGTTTCTGTATATACTAACTGGGACACAGTTAAAAGTCTAGTGACCTCAATAGCCAAGAAGGTGTAAACAGCCTTTAAAAGTGCCCTAAATCCAAGTTAAATTACAAAGATCCCATGCGATGTGCTTTCCAGGTATGTATTCTCAAAGATGTAGTGTTGGACAGCCCCATCCTTTTCACACTCCGATTTAAGTCTTAACCACTTGCTGTCTCTGCCACAGAAACTTGATTTTACAATTGCATTATTGCTGCTAAAGGCTCCCTCCAATGCCTATGAAACTCATCTTCTAAGCAGACAGGTAATGCCAGAGTTCTGACAGACTTCCTTCCCACTTCACAAAGCCTATTAGCTCTGATACCCAAGCTCATCAGCTGGCCTTGATGACATTGCTATTTCCAAATGCTTTGTTTTAAAGAAGTCACTAACATCACTCTTACCAATTTTTCTGCTTTCTCATATTAAGATTCAATATACTTTGCCTGTATCAACAACCAATTTTTGTTTTTACAGTTTTATTTTTGTTGTTTATTTTTTATTTTTATTCAGTATTTGTGCTATACATTAAAACCCCCAAAGTTTATAAAACATTATTTCCATCTTAAAATTTAGATATGTCAAAGTTACCTCAATTGTCAAGATATCAACAGACTTGAGCAGGCTTTGAGGACCAAAAAGTCTTTATTTGATCCTGGCCTACACTTCGCTTTACTATTCCCTTCTCATAAAAGCTCTGCTTTTTTGTCCAGTGGGAAGATAATCAATACAAAGGGGTATCTATTGAACATCACCTCCACCCCAAAAGCCTCTATGTAGGTTCTAATCTCTGGACTTAAAGTACAGATTTTCCTGTTCCATTCAAAAAAATAGGTTTTTTTTAAGGTGACTTTTTACATATCTCAACATATTTAATTAGCTGTATTTATCTGTTCATGTGGCACACTATATTCAGTGTAAATCTTGCTATGTACTTTCCCACTCACATTCTGCCAGTTGCTGATATAAATTACTTAAAGTGTTCATGAGATTTTTACAAGGTTTCTTTGGTAAGATCTTCCATGCTATAGTTTTCTTATCTCCAGTTCTGAAAGGAAAGAAACAAAAATGAGTGAGTATACACATGAAGAGTGTGTGCCTATAGGACTGTATTTCTCACCAGAGAAATGGGAGAACATAGAAAATTTGCTCCATTAAAACACAACGGAGGAGGATCGAAAACCAACCAGTGAAGTGAAACTTGATTTACTACATAGAGACTGATAGCAGCCATCCAACCAATGCCCCATATTTCAGGATGACAGTTATGCTGCCACTCTCTAGCACTGCAATCAGTCCACTTAGAACTCATGAAAGATGGATTAACAGTATTAAGCACCAGCCATTGCACGAGCCACCACCACACATGCTATGATCTGAGTTGTCCTTAAACTAGGAGGGAGATAATGACTACAATGCCCATAGTAACCTGAATTCAAGTTGATATGTCAACTGCTTTGTGTTTAGCAAATATAGATGTGGACTTGAGTGCATCATGATGAAGATGAAAGAAAATGACAATATTCATTGTCAACAGAGGGCACCAGCAAGCCTCAAGACCCTCTTGGTCACAGAGTTACCAAAACTTTAAGCATTTGTTTGATACTTTTTCCATATGATGAAATAGAACTAATCTGTTCTAAGAACATACATTGAAAGTCAGCTATAATCTACTTACAGCTGAAATATCTATTCTATGGGACAACAGAAATAACTGGAAATAAAGGATTTTCAATTAACGGATTAGACAAATACCAAAAGAAATGCACAAACATGTTCTTCTCAACCAAAAAGTAACAAAACCAAGACTTAAGTTATCACAACCTAGCTTGAACTAGCTCCTGAACATTTCAGAGCAGAATTGCTATACCAAATTGCTATCAGCATAAAATCCTGAACAAGATTTTCTATGCACAAATATTTAATATACACAGCATTCTCTAAATACACACACAACTACTGAAGAAAAAAATAACCTCACAAATCAGATAACTTCAGAAAAAAGGTTTCAGTTAGGCACAGTAACACTGAAAGACTGCTACCAACAGGAGGATGACAAAAGAAGACTGACCAGAGATGAAGTACATAGTGGGAATATTAAACCTTATACTGACCTAAAAGTTTAATTCTGAAATACAATTTGAATCACTTTCAAGTGTTTTAGAATCTTGAACTAGAAGCCTTACGCTCTTCCATCTATTTTTATATCACATCATTGCAAGGAAATGAATAATTCTCTGTTTTGATTATCATAACAATATGGACTGTTTCCCCGTGGTTTGAGTGCACTACTGTCCCATACTAGCATTTTAGATACTAAATAACTGGTATAACAGAAAAATGCAGTACTCTACACATTTCTGAAGGAGAAATATAATAATACTGTTAATTCAGTTGTTAACAGTGGCATGATTCTAAGTCTCAATTAAGATTCTCACCCATGAAAGTTCACATCTCTAATTCTCAACATGAATTTCCTATACTTCAGATTGATATGAAGTGTGATTTAATAGTTATAATTTTCAAGCAGATGCTCACACGACGACACCAGAATTACTTGAAGACTAAGAAACCTCATCATGAGAAACAAAATTTACTCTTCTCCTGCAGGCACAATGAAGTGAGACACAGTATGGTTAATCCAGGAAATGTGCCAAGATGCACAATAAGATTTTAATGTAAGACTAAAAGGCAATAATGTTCCGTGAGGACTGCACCTCTACTCTGCTGTGTTGAACAAGAGATACAGTTTCTAGCATGCTCATTTCAAGAAGAAAGTTCAGATGTCTGAAATACCTCTCCCCTTCAAGTTTTGCAAAAAAAGCTAGTTCTTGCCTTTGAAAACAGGAAACAAAAGAAATTAACATAGAAGAAATATTGTTAATAAATACTTACTGAGAAATTGTATTGGTATCTAGGTCAACACAGCTAACGTCTGGTGGAGGGTCATAGAGATCAAAGTATCTTGAATCAATTCCCACTATGAATGGGCACGGTGCACTTAACACATCTGCCAGTGCCAAGGGACAGAGAGGAATATAGGGGCAAGGCCAGTGGAAGGGAAATATCATCTTTGGAAATATGCAGAGACAAAAACATAAGTTTAACATCTATAATAGTATAATCTATGCAAGCAAAAACCTCACTCCGCTGACTGCTACGTCACAATTATTTAACAGATAATTATTACTAAAAATCTAGATGCAGAGTATTAAATAAATGCACTCATTTCTCTAAAATTCAATTTGTAGTATGAAGCTCTTCAGTATAATAGACTGTATACAGCAGAGGTACCAAAACTGCTTAGTGAAGGCAGGCAGGAAAGTAGCATGCATTTAAAATTCTGTCATAGAGAATACAGTGCTATTTGGGAACATCAGGAACTTGTATTTAGTGCATTGTGATGACCAAACAGCATCCTTATTTACAACATTTACACACAAAGAACCAAGAACAGTTAGTCTCGCTCTTCTATATTCATGAGGTATCATTAGCATTGTGAATTTTTCTCTCTAATAATCTTTTTTTTAATTCTTATTTAAAAGTAACCTCTAAGCCTAACAGCGCTACTACTAATTTTAGATTTTGTTTAAAAAACATTCTTTTTTTTCACTTGCAGGTATATGATTAAAAAACCCATTACTTACAGAGACTAATGCCTCTGTCACACTAGTAAGGACAGAAGGTCGTAATGAATGGATGAGAATTTTATGTTCCGTCACAGCAAACACAAGTAGAGTTACTGCATTTTCAGGTCCTAAATTCTGAAGTAGTGTAGAAAACTTGCCCCCACTGTAAGAGAACATTAACACACTGGTGAGTTACAGTGGACCATAAAAAAATGCTCAGCAGCAAAAGAGAAAACCAGGCATTAGAGTGGGATTTCATGAACACGCACCTGCAAATATTTCTTCCAAAGACTACAAAGCAGACTACATGGTACACTTGACTGTTCAGTGAAGAACGGTTACTTCCCAGTAGTAACAATTGTCTTTAACCATAGTCTTTAATCAGTCTAGACTATTTTCAGGATACACACATGATGATTTCGCTTTAAGCAGCAACTTACAGGGAGGCAACATGCATGTCTTTAATCATCCTCCTGAACTGAGACATGACAGTTAAGACAGTCACAGAACTCCTTCAATTCCCTTGCAAAACAAAAGCTTCACTATCTTGGGAACCCAGGTACCAACTCCTAGAAAGGGAATTAACAATCTACATTCTGCCTCAAGAACCACTATAATGACTTAAAAACAGATAGATATTGTTCAGCAAGTAGGTATCCTTGTCCGGGCTTGGGTCTAATCACATATATAAAGCTTCAGACACGCTACAAAAGGCACCAGAGAAGGTAAGGTAATTTGCACAGTTACAACTCAAAGTACCAAATCTTTTCTGCAGTCTAGATCAGAATACATTTCACAATTAAACAGCCACTTGCCTCAGTGGAAGAGGTGATGACACAGGTTGGCTAAGAATCAGGTTATCATGTGGAGATAGCTGGAAAAAGATTTTAAAATACATTCTTTTTATTGTGAAGTTTGGACACATTTATTAGAACTTACACAACTATAACAAAGAACACCTAAAAATAAAATTTAAACTAAGCTGAACCTTATATATCTCAGTTGTACAGCACTGTAAGAAGCAGTGGGCACTGCTATGCATCAGTTATCTTCTAGTAAAAACCAGGCAAAGCACGATCTTTCTTTCTTGGTCAGAACTGAACACATTGCATATTCATAAAGAGGAATTTAAAATAGCTAATACTGCAAAAAAATGAATATATTAACTGCTGAAAAATAAAGGCTTCTGTATTTTAAGGGAAGTGAGGACCCATACTTCATACATAGCTTCCACGGGGCAGAGTGGGGGTTCTTTTTGGATTTAAGGGGAAAGAGATGGATAATATGCATGAAAGGGAGAGATGTGGGGTCATAGCTTAAGGTAATATTTTCTTCAGGAGACATAAGAATTAGGCTTTTAGCTGGTGGAAACAGCTCAGCTTTGATAGAATCTTCAAAATTTGCATTAGTTGAAGATCCAAGACAAAGATCTTATTAATTCACATTTTTCTTACAGTGATATGACATCAAGAGGAATCATTCATATATTCAGCATGAATAGGATGATTCAAATGAGGACAAGCATACAGATACACAATCAACTTATCAAAGATCAGGCCAACATTTTCAGCCATAGTAAATCAAAGGTAACAAGATACCAATTACTTTCATCCTCCCTTTAAGTGGTCATGCATTTTCTATCTATTGTATAAAAGCACACATACAAGCAGCAGTAGTAATTTAGTAACCTTCAGTAACATTTCATTTCTGAGTGATAACAGATAACCAGACAACAGAAGATGAGATGAATTAGTAACACAAATGCCAAAGCACTAAGTCACCTAACACTGTGCCTAGACAGACACATAGAACACAAGGCATTAGCAAGAGCCTCTACAAAACTGCTTCCTTGCATATTTCATGTAACAGAGCTTTTGAAGGCTGATGCTACATTTAGCTTCAGTGACAAATGAGGATGGCCACACCACTCTACATGCTAGATTTATCTTCAAATAAGTCACCTTGTGACAGCCACCACCATTAGCTTGTTCAGGGAAAGAATTCAGACAACTCATTTTTTCAGACTGAGGTAACCTTCATAAACTACCCTCAGAAAGGAAGCTTCAGCCTAATGTCCTATAGCTTTTGTGTTTCACAAAAGCAGATCAACACAATCAAACATCTATTCCAAGGAGTGTCTCCCCCTTAGGCAGAAGGGACACTTACTGACCCCATTCTTCAGAGAGACAAATACATTACTCAATGTATTTCACAACCTGAAAACTTCAAGAGCATATCATTATAAGAGGAATATCTGTGTAATAAGGGGATGTAGGACATGGAGAATGGGGTTTAGCAGATCCCAGACCAGAAACAACTTAATAATGGCAGCTGGAGACCAGGAATCAGGAACACTCCTCAATGTTTTACTAATGGCTATAATTTCTTGGAAACTTAAGTCAGGCATATGTCATGCTCTCTCTCACTCATAACAGATACCAAGAGGGATCTAAGAATGTGTTAGATATCCATACTGGCATACACGTAGTTACTAAAAATACAGCAGGTTTCATTTTCAGAAAGCATATAAGCACTTGCAAGAAATTCTACAGCAACACATACTCAGAATGATTTGCAATACTAGTTATTTAGCAAAAGATAACCATGTTTTCAAATAATAAGCTTCAGAATGAAATTACTACAAGAAATGACTGAAGAACAGCAAAATGAAATCCTAAAAGCTTGTCATTTTCAAGAAGACAGACATTTCCCCCACTATTTAGGAAAACATCTTCAATACAATCACCTGTGATTTTATTCAGTGCAGTATCAAACACAACTCAAAAGTCCCTGAAAGCAGCTGAAAGGAAGTACTTCTTAGACCTAAACTACCACCACTTATTTTAAAAGCGGTTTGTCCTCCATCTGTACTATCAGCCACTAAAGTAGCACTAACTTGATGCATACAACATTTTGAGGATGCTGTGCATATATATACACACAGATAAGTAATAAATATACACAAGATATGTAAGGTATAACAGACATAACTTCATGCCACTTGCTCTAGGTTCTCAGACTTTATTTCAGGATATTATGGGTGTAAACTGGAACATAGGAAGTTCCACGTTAACATCAGGAAGAACTTCTTTACTGTAAGAGTGACAGAGCACTGGAACAGGTTGCCCAGGGGGGTTGTGGAGTCTCCTACACTGGAGATATTCAAGGCCCGCCTGGACAAGTTCCTGTGTGATGTACTGTAGGTTACCCTGCTCTTGCAGGGGGGTTGGACTAGATGATCTTTTTAGGTCCCTTCCAACCCTTGGGATTCTGTGATTCTGTGTGATACACCCATGTATACTTTGACAGAGTTACCCAAAATTCAGACTTATAAAAATTACATGTTTTTCTCTAAACTAACTTATAGTTCTCTGTAAATATCTTTAGTGTTTCCAAGCACAAATATTTTACTGAATGTGAATTAGGAAAAACCCAAACCAAGAACTGGGTTTTGAATTGAACTTCAAAATCATGATAAACGTGACAGAAGCGTCAGATACAGTTTCAGTATAACTGTTCTCCAACCCCTTTTCAGTATTAGTAATCAATGTCGTTTCTTTAGAATACTCAAGTATGCTAAGGAAGATCTTTAATACTCAATACTCAATGTATTTACTCTGAAAGACTTCACTAGCTTATGGGCTACTACATTAAGACAGAAAACTGCAAAGGGCTCTCCGTATTTTATTGCACGCAAGTAATAACAGAGTTACACCGGTTTGACCAATTCATTCAAAACCACATGACTGGTAGAATAACCATAAGCAGAGTAGAGCTGTCTTTTCCTTAGCAATCAAATTTTAACATGTCTATACCCATTTGGCCTCTTAGGAGGAAGATAAACATCAAGATTTAATACCACTTCACTTAAGAAGTCTTTGAGAAAGGGATTTCCTCTCTCCTACCAACAGTGACATGGGTGCAATTTCACATAACTGCTAACCTAATTCTGGCAATTATATCCTTTCACTCACACCCAGTAAAATATGCTGGGTCTTGCAGGTAGGCCAGAATAAGGGTCATATTTGATTAAGTGCCTCTGTTGAATGTGTGCAGCTCTTGCAGTTTTCAGTAAGAGCTATCCATTATGTACAGGACAGCAGGAAGCCCTTTGGGAAAAGAGGTAATCAGGAATATACACCTCACATCTGGTTTTAATTTTATTTATTTATTTTACACTCAGCCTTCATACAGTAGCAAGAAGAAAACAGTTCAAAAGCTACTGCAAAAGTCAAACCAGATGCGGACTTTGAGTAGTTTTTCATTAATTTTCATATAATCTGAAAGAAAAAAAATCAGGTTCTAAGCTTACTAAGCAGTTCCTGAAAGATCTCATTAAAGTCCTTAACTGAAAGGAAACAGAACAGTGAGAAATCCATAAAAATCAAGTGTATGAATTTAGGAAAACAATCCTGAGCAATAAGAACAACTAGAACATAAAAATTCCATTTACTAACCTGCTCAACTGCTGTTTTGTCTTCACTGAAGACACAGCTATTAAGAAATTAACACTTACCTGGACGAGAATTCTTGGCCTCTGAGGGGATGGAAAAGGAACTTTATGCATGAAATGGGAAATGTGTCTAAAGGAAAAGAAAAATACTGATTTAGTGGAAGTTACAAGCTTCAACTGCTTTACCTCAAGACAAAATTATTGTCAGTAACAGAAATCATTATATAAAAATGGCACTTTATTATTCAGAAGACAGAGCAAGAAAACCCAGCACCCAAGCCCTACAGGGATTTTCTGACCTTCAAAACCTATTTTTCTACTAGTGACATCCCAAATGGCAGGCCAGATTATCTATCAGACCACGAGGTTCATTTGTGAGACTGAAAAAGTACTGAAAGGAGCTTTTTAACAAACAGAAATAAAAGTAAAGTAGAAATATTGATGTTTGAGTACTATAACACCATATTACAATCACGCTTCTAAGACGAGCTTGAAATGGCATGATTCCTCAGAGACAATAACTGGTTATTTGCCAAGAAATACTCACAGCTGTGTATCAAAGAGAGTCATTAAGTTCATTCATTTTCTTCACTTTCAAATTAAAAATGTTATATAAGATTTCTGATGAAAAAGTATTAAAGTTCTTCCATATACTACAAATACAGATTTATTTTTTTAAGCTCTCAGTTTTATGAAGCAATTGAATTTGCACGAGTTCTAAACGTGTAGGAGTTCTACATGATACACATTGATATTTAAAGAAACTACTTGCAATCAGTAGAAAGTCAGGAAGAAACAGGTAATTCATAATAAATCACATGCTACAGCACATACAACACACTTTCCTATGATTTCTGCAACTCTTACGATTATTATGACACAGGCAACCAACTAAAGTTGGAAGAAATTCGGACAAACCCACAAATAAGCGTTGATTCATACAGAAGACTTGTTCCCGATATTTCTCATTCAAATCTATACATTTCCTATTTTATTGTAGCCACATATCTCACATTTAGATGTATGCAAACCTCCCAGTTTCTACTGGTTTTAATTTTGTGTACTTGTGTCAGGTTTAACTTTTTTGTTGCAGTTCTATAATGACATAACTGGTCTTAACCATAAGCAGGACTGTGCCTCCTCTCCAGCACTCCTCAGCTGATCTCCCTTGTGACAGCATCAGTGCTTGGGCAGCCACATGGCAAATAAGAACAGGAAAGGAATCAGGCTGACAACGGATTTGGGGTTTTGTCTTTATTACCAGTGTATGAAGATGGATGGTCACAGACCATATAGCAAACATCAAGGGAATGGCCTGCTTGCAGTAGCGGGGCTGACTGAAAATGTTCAAATACACACATATGGCATAGACAACCTTCATCATCATTAAAACAGCCAAAGAATCTAGGCTAGATACTATATTAACCTTGTGTGACAGAGTGTAGGTGTATTTGAACTATCCACAGTAAGTTGATCAGTCAGTTTACAAATCAGAATAAGCAAATAAATCTGTAAAATCAAAATTTATAGAATATTCATTTTATTTCCTTCTCATTTTATTACTTCATAAAAATCAAAACCCCAAAATAGTTCTGAGCTTAAAAAGAATAAAATCTTTTCATTTTTTTTTGGAAGTTCACACTGTCAGAATTTTAAAACAAGTACAGTAGATACAAAGTGGAATAATGAAGTGGGTAATAGCAAAAAATCCTCAATGCACAAAGTCTCAAAGAAGTTAGTATTGAAGTTTAATCTGAAAAAAGTTTGATGTGTAATAAAATATAAAAGCAAATAGTGAATTTAGAATCTGATGCACTGAAAAGTTATGTTAGCCCAGATGTGCTGAACAATATTACATATCGATTGCAAGTATCATAGATCATAGAACAGTTTGGGTTGGAGGGGACCTTCAAAGGTCATCTAGTTCCAACCCCCCTGCAACGAGCAAGGACATCTTCAAATATATCAGGTTACTCAACCACTTCTTGGATGTAAAGATTTTCTCTGCATTTTAAGAAGTGAAATCCTCTATGTAAGAAGGAAATTAGGTTTATTTATCACAAATAGAGGAAGATTACTAGTACAAAAAAAAATAAAATTCAATCTGCTTAATTACCTCTCTTTACAAACAGGCATTTGAAACCCCCCCAAAACCCACGTATTTCATTCCTCTACCTTAATATATGCAACATTAAGAAAGGATTTATGATCTTGCTCCTCCTAATCACGATGCTAAAGGGTACAAACCTAATTAAGAAAGGTTTTCTGAGACACTATTGCAGGCACTTAAATTACAAATAAAAACCTGGGTTTATTTGACAAAGTAGGTAAAGATACACTTAATCAGCAGAGAAAAGTGTTTAATCTTGTGTAGCCGTATTTAATGCTTGATGACTTAAAGTCAAATGGATATTACAGGAAACTTAGAAGTAAAAAAAGAGTTCTCATTAATTGAAACTGCTGTTACAAATCTCTAAAATTACTTACTTCTCAATGGGTAGGACATGTGGCCCAGAGATGGAGTAACGATACAGAAAGGTAAGAAACTTCTTGAAAGCATCAAAGAAAGGCCAGTGAGAGAGCAGACAGATGCATTTGTTTGTTTGAACTGTTCTGCATGTGTCTGACTTTCCCTCAGCAGCAGCTGCTAATCCCAGTTGAGATTTTTGTTTCTCTGTGAGATTTTCTTCAGGATACAGTTCATAAAACTGAATAGCAGCACCATATACCTGCAAACAACAGCAGATTTGAGTCAATAAATCTGCCTCAATCTTCAAAGCAATCTAACAAACCCAAACATGCAAGGCAAATCAAGTCTATATTATTGCTTGAAAAGTTACATTAATGCATCATCTTTTGAAGCAATATATTACGGAATATTCTTATGGCTGTGAAAACCCAGACTGTCTGTTATTTATTTAAAACACTTAATGTCATATGAGAAAGTGTAATTTGCACAACAATTTAAGTGAGAGAAAAAGAATGATTATAGAGAGTACCACTACAATTGCCTTTAAAGCTATTTTAGGACTCCTTTATACACAACTCAAAGCGGTATTATTCTGACATCCAATATGCCTTTTGGAACAAGTAAATACATGCAAGGTTGTTTCCATGCTTGCAATAAAAATAGTATACTCGTATGTAGACGCAGTCAGAATTTTTATAGCTCTCTAGTTTCAAAGGCCAACATGATTGGAAAGCAAAGGAGTACAGGTTTATATGACCAACAGTCCGGCAGTGAAATAAATACAAGTCACTCTTTAAATTAGGCTCTGAGAATTTAAGCTTAAACAAATATATTCAATTTGCCTATAAAAATATGCATTATCATCATCCTGAACAGATAAACAACTAAATTTTCAACTGAAATTATTAACAATTATTATTTTCTAAACTTTCAAAGTACCTTTTCTGCAGAAGCTCCAGTTAGTACAAATGTAGAAAAAACTGGGAGAGGGTATTTACTGTTAGATGGCCAACATTCAATCGTTGCACCCATAGGTAGACAAAAAAGAGGCACAGATTCTGGTAATGGGAATGATTCATAATCTTCTTCGGGGTATCTACATATTAATCCTATAAAGGCAATTTGCAAAGAGGCAGTTATGTATTTGTAACAGCTCATTCCATAAAAAATGCCCAGAAATATCATATATGAGCATACACTAACTTCAGAAGATCAGTAAAGCAGTAAATAATCAGGCATAGCAAATAACTGGAAAGGGGCAGCAAGCTTCCAATGCCTAAGAAGAAATCACCTGACTAAAACATTGGACTGAAGTCCCACTTTCTATCCTAGGAACTCTTCGTAACTATCTTTCTGCTTGCAGGTTGTGCGCACCTCAGCTCTTATAATAATTCACATTCATCACTGGTATGAGTAAAGATTTAAAATCTAGTTTAAAAACTGGTAACGTGGGTAATTGAGAAATAAAACTGATACCTTCAGTTCTGAATGCACATAATCCCTGCCAACAAAAGTCTCCTGAAAAATCTGATATGTTAGATATTAGATTATTATTTTTAATATCAATAGAATCAAGCCAATTAATTATGTTGATCCACTTCAACTGAGGATTCAGCTAATGTGCTATCAGACTAATGTGTTTAGACTTCATTTTAAACACAGCTGTAAAACACAAAGTTCTGAAGAGGCTCTTAGCATACAGGTCTTCAATTACATCATGGGGCTGCAGCAATCTAGCCTTTCCTGTTGCCAGCCCAAGGGACTCAAAACTGAGAGCAAATATTGTGGGAAGGTATTTAGGATTTCTCTGCATTAGAGCACACAATTGTTCTTTTCTAATATACAGTGAAATATTAATGAGCAATAAAAAACAGTAATCAAGAAGGGCAGTGGTCTTTTCCCACCCTCAAGAAGCAAACTTTTGTGCAAGCTACTACCAGGTGTGGGGCCTCTTCAAATTTCTATCTATTTACAGATTTTCTTCCACCTCTTAGTTAGTCCTAAACTACTGTTGTCTACAGACAGCAGCATCTCAAAGGGATACAAGTAAATTAATGCTTAAGTCTGAATCATGCTAATGACTTGCACTCAAACAAAATCAGGGCCCAACACATTTCAGCACAGCCATAGCAAATCTAATTCTGACTTATAAATAAAACAATGAAATAAAGATGATAGACAATCCAAAAATACTTAAAGAGCTCAGTGCCACTGGTGTGCAGGGCAGTGTGGAAGTCTCCAGTATCCTTCATTTTAAGGAACATTTTGATCACAAACATGCACCAATTTTTGCAGTATTTTCTTCTGCATACACACACACACAGATCCTTAAGAGTTATCAGCAACAGAAAAACAGAGATGGGTCACACACAGGTTTGTGAAACCCATCAAAACACAACTGAGCTTCCAACTATAAGCAAATTTTAAACCAAACTGTTTAGTACACTCTTTTAAAAGAATTCTTTGGGAAAAGAGCCTTTTTTTGGATAATGGTAAAACAGTGTCTTTGTCAAATAATCCTTCATAAAAATTCCTGTTGCACTAAAAACAAGTCTGTACACCCTGGCTTGAGGATTAAAAAAGCTAAATAGTAGTTACATACCAGCTTTATATGATATGGTGTTGGTTTTTGCCACAGACTTTTTATAACATAAATACACCGCTGAGCCCCACTGTAAAACAAAAGAAATTAATGGATTACATGACGAAATATAACAAAAGGATGTAACAGAAGAGAGTGAAGAAACAAAAGGATGTAACAGAAGAGAGTGAAGAAAAACCGCCTCTTCCTTGTTTACAAAGAACCATAATTTACACACAAAACCATACACCATTAAGATATAGGAATTTTGGACTGGCTACTCTATCCTTTCTGACAACAACACAATCATGTAACTGAAAGGAAAGCAGCTTGTTAGCTCCAAGCTAACCAACCCATGGCATATGTCTATAAACCGTGACTGGTTTATGGACTGAAGCATGACATCTGTAAATTCTTCTCCAAAACATTTGTTAACACAGCTACAGAATTTTAAGTACAATTGTAATCCATATAAATATTTAAACCTTTCTCCATTTTGTTGAACATCTGGATTAAGTGTGTATATGGACAGCTATACATACATCCATGCACACATTTATGTATATATACACACACACAGGGTGCAATGTTTCTGTTATTAACTGCATTTACATTACTTTAATACTTAATTCTTTTATGTCTACGTTTTTATTTTAACTACACTAATCTTTAAACCCAATTCCTTATTCCATCTCTGACTTCAGAGTCTGTGAAACACTGCAGCACAACATCAGAGTTCTTGCAGCTTCTGAGCAATTCTCTTTCTGGCATGGTTAGTATTTTAAAATACTTCTGAAGTTCTCTATTTCTGGACATGAATAAAGAACATGGAAAGCCACAGAGAAGACCAGCACCCTTTAAGGGCACACAAAGCTTTTACAGATGGAAGAAAAATAGAACAATTTCCATTAGACAGCACTCCCATAACCCAGTCAATACAGGGACTGGTAGAGCTGAAAAATCCATTTGTTAATCTACAGGCATTTATGTAAAAACAAGTACAGATCAATTTCCATGATCTTTTTTGCATGATACCACTTGCATATGTGGTCAGCAACCTCAGTGTGCTGACTTTTGAGGAACATACAAGAGCCAGCATACAGGGCTGCAGTTTTGACCAGGAGACACCTAAATATTAAGTTCTGCAATACAAAGTGCTGTGACACCTGTGTTTTATAGAAGGTCCAGCTCTGGAACTATATTAAGCGTTTAAAAAGGCTTAGTCAACAGCATCAAACATTGCTCACACGTAGCTTTCTTCAGAAAAGAAAAGTTTGTGAAACTGTTGAGGAGACTGACATTTATAAAACAGCAGTGGAGGTAACAGGAAACTTTAAACACAAACCTGAAGCCAGTTGCTAGATACAGGATTTCCATCACACCAGTAAGGATCAGTGTCAGAAACAACCATGTCTTTAAAACCTTCAGATATACACATAACGACACAACAGGTTCTTAAGAACTAATTCAAAACTGCTGAAGTCAGCATTTCCAAATCAGCACTAAAAAGATTTATTTGCTTCAAGACCTCCAAAGAGACTCTGTTCCAAGCAGGACCAAAGAAATGGAATCCTCCAACTCTTCAAAGATTTGATTTCTCTTTGGAAAGTGCTTATCAAAATTTGTCACTCTGAGAACTGTCACAAATACTCTACATGCATTACACCATTGAGTATCAAGTGTTCAAAAACCTAGATTTTGAATCTTACCATGCTGTTATTAAGATTCTTGTCAACCTTGCAGAATGTGTGTGGAGGGGTTTCTCCTTTACTTGGTATGATTATACATATATCCGTAACAGCCAGCGTGTTCAGTGTCATGTTTTCGGATGCTCTTCGGTAAGTGATGTACACTCGCTGTGATGAGGTACTGCCACTGATGTTAGCAGGCCGACCATAGGGAGTGGTTTGAATTATTTTACAGCCTTGCTTTACTCTTTCTTTCCCATCATATAAAACGCTAGTTGAAACAGGATGAACAAAAGGTAGATGGCACATCTTCTTTAAACACTTTGAATACTAATATTATACTAAGAACTATAACTAAATAGTACTAATTTAACAGCAGCTCTTGTCTCATCTCTGATCAAAACATGTTTATAGACTTCAGGTCAAACTATACCAAGCTGCTTACAGAAAAGCTTCATGTCAATAAAATACACTAGTTTCCTCAGGTATAATCACTTTAAAGTGTTACTGCAAGATAGTGTTATTTTCAATTCTATTAAAGATTCATTGCCTGATCCTAGAACCATCATACAACTCATCTCTTTTCAATCTGTATTAAATAGGTTAAGCATCTTATCTCAACCCAAATATATACACTGGAAATTATAAACGGCTTTGAAAACTCCAAAATGCAAAGGATTACAGTTGTCACTAAAATCCATTCAGCAGGCATTTCTCCTACCATACTGGTTACCGCTGAAGTCAACAAGTATCTTCCTGTTTAGAGTTTTGCCTTATACTAGAAAAGTATAAGATTTCAATAAATCTGCTTTATTTGCTCATTAGTCAAATTAAACTGCCAAAATCACCTACTGGAACAGAAAGTCCACTCACCCCAAATCAGTAAGCGGGGGCTTATCCCTTCCTCGGCGATAACAAAGGTACATTTGCGGTCCTACAAGACTGCCATTATTGAGATCTGCAGACAGTCCTGAGGGAGTAACATCTATACATTTATATCCCTGAGGAACTTCCTCCCCCAGAGATTTATTAAGTACTGTTACATCTGTAATAGGTTCTTTTGGTTTAGCAATTTTATGGCAAGCATCATTGAAGTGGATTTCTTCCTCTAGTGGTTTGGAAATATCTGTTAGTCCTGCGACAACAAAGTAGTCGGCAACACGAGCCCCTTTGTCTTCCATCTTCCATTACAAGATGCTTTACCTGGTAAGAAAGAAATAAGTATCAGTATGTTTAAAGGCAATTGTAAGATACCAGAAATAATAGAATTATATCTATCTTAAAAAAAAATGCAGTAACATAAATGAAAACACAATAGAAGAATACAAAAGAAATAGAGAGATCCATCATCAGATTATGTAACAGTTTTCATCTCTAACCACAACCTCTCTCCAATTTGGAATTCTGAACCACAGTTATGAGTTAATTGTTAAATCTTGGAATGGAAAACCCGAGTGGCCTCTTTTTGTTAACTTACACACCATAGTAACTGAACCAACAGGAACAGCAAAACGCTATCCAAAGTTTCACAAGTATTTCACTACTGGCGAGCAGTCTGAGCCAAAAAAGTTCTTCTGTATTTTGCATATAGTCTATTACCACACTCTGTTCACCGTAACAATGGTTCTTCTAAACCATGATGTGTAACTAATTCACTTTCTGAATATTAAACTTATATGCAAAGGCTGTCTTGATTATTCTAAAGATAAACATTTGCAGCTATGGCACCCCGTAAGATTTTACATCAGATACCAAGGTCAGATCTTGGAGTATTTTTGCAGGCTTAAAGTTGATGTAACATTGGTTTATACCATATGGCGGCCCAGATCCCCGATATGAACCTATCCACATCCAGCAACATACCAGTTTTTAATCCCAAACCTTTAAAGCGAGTCAACTTCAGTGGACTACAGACCACTGTGAAAGAAAAACATTCAAGACCACATGAAGTTTTTCATAATAAGAAGCAATACAGTCCCTGCTGTTCCAGTCAAATTGTGTGAGGAAATTACATTCTTCCTGGAACATATTGATTAGAAAAAATATCTTTATATATAATTCTTTCTGTATAGTTGTTTTGGGGCTCTTTTTGCAATGTTTTCTACCAATGTTGTAAATTACCTTCAGCACAGGACAAAATAGTATGTATAGAATGAAAAGATGTCCTTGCAAAGAATATGTGCACCACATCACAGGAGATTGAGTTTCCTTTTTTTCAGACACTTCAATACTATTGCAAGCCACTTAAATCCCATGTCTTATTTTCTTATTTAACAGCTTGATTTTGCAAGGAAAGAAAATACTTCCCGCTCTTTCATGGAACATTGAGCAATGGGCTAAAAACATTTATCTAAGTCACCCATATGTGCTGGAACCTCAGTAAAGTAGCTTCAGGAAGTTTACTGTCATCAAGTTCCAGGCTTTTTAAGCCAGACAAGACATTTAAAACTCCCTTTTGTTCAATTAATTTTGTTTGGGTGTAAAATTTTATTGCATAAGAAATTGTTGCAACACTCTCAAGAGCTTGCTAACATTCAAAAACCCAATCAACACAATTCGGAACAGTTTAAATGGCTGGTACAAGACTTCAGTCTTCAGACCACCTTTATTCTAGTTGCTTTATCTCCCTTTATTTTTTGTTCCAAGACCATCATGAGTTCAGGATTTTACCAACAAATTTTCATTAAAACAAGCAAAATAAATTTGGACATTGCTCACTGATATTGAGAAATACTAAGTCAGAAGTTGATACGGTGCATTTAATCAAATTGATTAAAGTTGTTGTAAGCTGACCTCAGATTTCCAGCACCAGTCACTGCTCCAGAAGGAACAATGTAAGCCTGTGCCTGACCACCACTATCAACCTCATCCACCAGCGCAAGAAAGGTAATTCCATCTTCCTGTTCTTATTTTATAGGTTGCTTGTATTTTGTTGCAGTAACTGACTTGACTGGTGACTTCTAAGCCACAAGGAAATGAGTAACAGTTTTAAGGTTACTTGCATTATTCAAAACACCAAGGAAAAAAAAAAACCAACTAAACCCCACCCCCCCCTAAATTATCCAACCTTCTTTGCTTTCTATAGGGTCAATAAGTAATATGGGACACTTCAGACCACATGACTACTGGGAACCAGCAATCAACATACAGTATTGTACCAGTTTGCAAACAACAGTTCAGCTTGTTTTCTGAGAGAAGAGAGAATGTAGTTGCAAAACTAAGCTGTATGTAACCTAAAATCAGTTATTTCAAAGCCATCTGGAATACATTACTCAGCAGTATATGAGATCAATAACTACAAACTCTAAACTTCTCCTTGAGTGATATAACTGAAGACACATTCAACCACTGCATATGCTGTCCATTATTTGACTGTACATCTGGCTTCAGCAAACAACAAATGCATGGGGAGATAGAGAAGCTTCATAAAGCAACTTTAAACTCCAGCAGAAGACCAAACACAAATATCTTCTAGCTACCATGACTGGAGTTCTAAATATTTTTAACATCAATAATTCTCTGTAAAACTTAACTATGTTATACTACATTTTAACTGGGATGAAAAGTTTCTGTCTTTATCAACCAGCACTCACTGGATAAGCTGTAATAGCTTTTTTTTAAAGCTACAATACACTGGCAAGCATTTGTTCTTTAGTTAAAAAGATTTAAAACACATCAGAGCATAAGCAGTTGCTTTTAAAAAGCATCAAGAAATGTAGAAAGAAAAAATAATAATGCTTCATAACAATGATCAGGAAAGAGCTATGGTCAAAGACTTCTTAGAAGTACTCCTCAAGAACTGCTGAGGAAGACACGGCTGGCTAAGTAAAATCTACCAACCAACCAACTTAAACTCAATGCTTACACCACCGTGAACTCTGGTGAAAGAGCTCTCTATTAAAAGACAGAAGGTAAACTGAAAGCTGGCAAGTCGTGCATGTTTGTGTATGAAAAATGCCCCACAATCACAAAGTAGCAGAAGCACCACAAAACTGAACATTGCCTTAAAGACGATGAGTTGGAAAAACAAAGTTCTGTTTTGTTCCTATTCTCAATAGCATTATTTTGCAAAGCTACACCAGTGTCTGGAGTGCTTGACAATGCCTTTTTAATTGAAAACTGGTTTAGTAATCAAAAGTTATACAAGCTATGACTCTTAAAATTGCAAGGCTTATACTTTCAGTGTACTAGCAGCATACCATTCCAGTTTAATTAGCCAAGACAGCATTACAACTAAAGACAGATACACATTATACTGAAGAATCATACCTATCTCACAAGCCTATTATTTATTTCATATTAAGTTTATCCTAAAATTCTTAAATTCAAACCTTCATTTATCCCCAAAAGCACTCTCAAGTAAAATCGGGACAAGCTCTCCTCATTTAGAGCCAGGTAAAATTAGAATCCCCTACGTACAAACAGCTGCTATCATATAAATTTGCTTCCTAAGGTTATAGCAAGTCATACAGAAGTCAGCAAATCTGTCATAATTTTAAGCAGATTTTACAGAAGGAGGAGGGAAGCTGATGATGCATCATTCATATCTGCCCCATCCCCGGCAGTGTTCAATGTTCAAGGCCAGGCTGGACGGGGCTTGGAACAACCTGCTCTAGTGGAAGGTGTCCCTGCCCATGGCAAGGGGTTGGAAGGTGATGAGCTTTAAGGTCCCTTCCAACACAAACCGTTCCATGATCTATGATGATTCTATGATCTTTGCCTTCGGATATAAAAGCTTGCAGCAAAAAATGCAATAAAATGCATAAGATACCAAATAGTTCAGTGGTATTTTATTCAAGCTAACTTAAGACTTTACTAAAGCTAGTGTGGTACTGAGTTTTCAACATCCATTTACGGTGAGAGCGGATTTATGCAAACTTTATGTTAACAGGCCCCAGTAAAAAGGTGTATAATGTGAGCTAATTCAGTGACAATCATTCTGTGAAAAGCAATTCATATAAACTGAAATTCAGACAAGCCTGAATAGTTTCTGTAGAAGCTGTTACCATGAAGGTATTCCAAAGCACATTGTGATTATGTATATCACACAGTACTGCAAGTCAGCTTGCAGGAAATAAAGCCAAACCCAAAACAAAACACACAACACAAAAAGTCACACTGCACAGCCGTGTTGCTTGAAGAATCAGGTCCCAGGTAAAATTCAACAACATTAACAGTGTCACAGTAAAACACAGCTACTATTGCTTCTCTACACATCAGTCATCTGGGGATAAAAGGCTGTACTTTGAAGACAACACTATGGCATCATAATCATAACCTCTTACAAAAGCCTCTGGAAATAAGTGCAATACACGGTCTTTGAGACATCCCATAATAATAACTTTTAATGGACTGTATATAATTAATACTACTAGAACTTAAATACCATAAACATCATCAAGAAACAAAATATCCTTGTGAATAGTAAACTGATTTGTAAGACAATATTAAACATACACAGACTTAGCAGATCATGGCTATATAAATGTGGGAGAACACTGGGCTTCTGGGATTTCTAAACATATGGGAACACGGGAAACAACCAGATAATCCTGCCGTAGATCCACAAACTATTCAGCTTGATTACTCTGCTGACCAACAAAGGGTAAGCTCAGTTTGATTGCTTATCCAATGTAATTTTTTAATAGCATCATATTGCTTCATAACCATTTTGCAAATTTGAAGTAATAGTTTTCTCTCTTTTCACTGTTGCAACTCATAGGTGCTGGCATTTTAGCAACTGGGCAAGAGAGATTAATCTGAAAAACAAGATCTGTGATCTAACACTAAGTCTAGTGCCAGTGTTAAAAGAGAATCAAACTGCTGCAAAGTGCAACCCAAGCTGCTATTACAAGAAAGATGATCAGGAGGTCTGCAGGAGCTCCCTGTGGCTGACCCTTTGGCGATAAAATGCTCGTGTGACTCGGATCTAAATTCAGAAAGCAGAGCATGTACGCTAACCTATTCTGCTTCCAATTTTTTATTTCTTATTTGCCATCAGCTATCTACAACTGTCACATAGAAAGCAAACAAAAACTGAAAGGCATGATTTTATACCTGCTCACGTATTTTCAGACAACTCAATCAGCGTCCAAGCTTTCTGAACAGATCACATTTTTCATTCAGACACTATAAGAGGGATGTACACATCAGCTTTTCCCTCATCACATGACCAGAACTAATGCGGATGTGCCGCATATTCCATCTGTGCAGCAGTAACTCAGAAGTACAGAGTTTACTATAGATGCACTACACCATTTCCAAGGAAAAAAGTACTGATATAACCCATACAGCTTGCTCCTACCCACGAACTATATAGAGGTATCTTGTAAGTGGGCTGCAGACCAGAAGAGCTCTAGCAGTGCCAGCTTCTTTCCAGAAGCCAGCTTTCCTAGATAGCAAAAAGGATTTACTTCTGTGCTTTTTGCATGTGCAAGAGCTTTGTGACCTACGAAAGACAGTGGTAAGGATCATCCAACTCCCTAACAACCTTTTCACCAGTCCAACTCTGGCAGACACAGAAACAACCACCACCTTCTAATCTTTTAATCTTGTTTTAATTCCCATTCCTGCCTCCATTTTTCTTTGAGAATATTAAATCACTTATTAATTTGAGTTCCTTATTAGGTCCTTATGCTGTCTAAAGCAGGTGACATTTTACTTTTTAGCCTGACTCCAAAGAGATGTGCTTGTAAACGAGGAACGAAGCTCTCCCAGTGTAGGTTGGAAACCAACACAGAGGCTCTGCAACACTTTTTTTTTTAACGAGTTCAAAGCTTTATTATAAATGGTGATTTATTTTTTTAAGCATTCATCATATAAGCACATTCCAAGTACTTCCTTCCTTTGAAGGCACATGAAAAGCAGTCAAACACACAAAGCAGTGACCAGTTTATAAAAATTGCCAGCAAAGTTCTAACAGTCCCTAGAGTTTCAGTCTCCTGTGTTACTGTATTATCCCATTCAAGTATGCTGCCAACACACAGAAATGTTGCAACTAGTCATGCAAGAGCAAAATGAAGTTAACTGGATCAGTCAGCCCTGCTATAGCTACCCAGAACCATTTCTTAGCCATGACACTGTACAAATCACATGAGAGCTTAACAGTCTTGAGACCATGAGAATAATGGCAGCTACACAGGGAAAAAACTTCACCTCATCCTTGTGCTTCCAAAGTTGCCTGGAACAATGACAGACGAGCCTTTTCCCCCCTGTGTTTCCTTTAGTAGCAAACAATCCTGGGAACAAAGCAGAATCACCTCAAATATCACAGGAATTCTCTCAAGCCAGAGCACAAGCCTCTTGAAAACTCTACCGATCTGCTCCCTACCTTTTCGTCAGGGCATTGCTTCTACCGCTTGCCTCTCTTGCTGTCAGCCAAGCTTTTAACACAGACTTCCTGTTAAAGTTTCATTCCCTATAGAAACAGTAAAAACAAAGATTGAACAACGTACACATTTGTTGAAAGTTATACTTGCAGCTCACTCCACTCACATTAAGTGAACATTGTGAATCCCTGTGGGACTCGCTTGCCAAGGCAACGTTACATGTCACTTAAGCATTAAAAAAAAGTACAAGAAACCAGATTTTAAAATTAAGAAACAAAGCATCGAGTTCTATGCTGCACTGATATATTAAGAACATGAAGAACATTTAGCGCTTCAAGAAAGAAAATATATGGTTGAGGCAGCCACTTCGAATTATTTCAACTCTTAAACTGTTTTCTGATGATAAATACCTCCCATGCCTATCTAGAAGCATTAGCCAGCTATGAAAGTGCTCTTTTAGCTCAATTACCTTTCCAAGTCTACTTCAAAACACTGTTCCTCTTTGCAAGATACTGATATTTAAGCAGCTCCTTGTTACTCCACAACTAGCAATACACATGTACTCTTCCATCTAGCCACCTCATTCCAATTCCCCATTCTTGCCCCTAGTGTGACAGTCCTCCTGCCATTTACTGCCATAATTCACTGGTTTTCTTCAGATGTGGTAAACACTACTATGATCACTTTTAAACACTGGTATGACCACAGACAGCTTCAGCTTGTGTTTTATACTGAAGCATGTGCAAGGCCTGTCCTACATTTAAACATTTTGAAGCAACAGCTTTCCACAACAGACCTGAGAATACCTCACTGGAGACAGTCTCAGACTTGGATCTCCCTGAACGACTCATTAGCACCAGGAAGGTGTAGTCAAAAATAAGCCTTGTCTAAAGGAGGCTTCCATCTCCCAAGACTTGGAGAACACTCTTTGAAGCTTATTGTGAGAAGACTTCAGAAAACAGAGCGTAACATAAGCAAGGCTGGGAAGAAACATCTCTAGAGAGGAAAAAAACCCTACACTAGGTTATCAGAACCTCAAGATTCTATTCATAACCCCAACGTACAAGACAATTGATTTCAGATCATGCAGAAGCAATCAGCACTGTTAGCGTTGCTCCTACAGCAAGGAGTGGGGGGTGACAGCCTGGAGAGCAAATCTAGCCCCTGATGCGTCTTTCTAATCCATACAGCACTGGTACTACTTCTTTACACACACAATACAGGACTAGTACCAGCTGAAATCAGCTACCCTCCACAGTAAGTGACTTTGAACATTTTTACACAAGACTGCCATGAGAGCTTGGAGCAGTAGCAATACGTATTTTTGTCTAATGACCCAGATCTGTAATATTAAGTTTCCAGGAGTGTCAGAAATTATAATTTCAGGAATCACCTGCAGAGCTGTAAAATGTCTAAGAAATGAGCAGCATTAACATGAATAATTTCCCCATGGACACTTCAAAAAACACATTTCCTAGTCAGCCATCTGGAAAGCCAATGAGGAAAGTTAAAGGGAAGAAAAATAAAAGTACACATTTAGGCATCACAAGGAACACGGCGAGAACTGCTGCCAGTGTACCTGCAGCATATGTAGATGGTATCTACAACTAGTTTACTATCCCGCATCAAGTAAAAGACCTACTTTTTCAAGAAACAAGGTGCAAACAACCTACATTATTACCCCATTACAAACAGAACTTCTCAGAGCACTTGCATTTTTCAGAAGGACTTGCCTATACTTTTTCTTCACATTTCCTACTGTTAAACAAAGGACAGCAACAGAGAAAGTTGCTAACAGACAGGGCTGAAGTGATCAGCTGTGTTGCTTTTTAGGCCCTGTTGTTGCATACATCTGCACTCAATAACATTAGACAACACAGTGACTAGTAAGAAGCCACTAGCCCCTGCTAAGCTGCCTTTGGTGCTGCATCAATAGTAGTTCTAGTGTGAAGAAACATAGTGGTATATTAAAAACACCCCAAACAAGAGAAACCCACATTGTCCTGCCCCTACATCACTGGGCTGGAATCACTGTCAAGTATTTCATGGGCCCATTCACAATCATCTCTACTAACTCATGGTTAACACACTCTGATCCAAACAGCTGAGGAGATAATCAAGAGAGCTCAAAAAGTTAACAACAAAGGATGTCTAAGAGGTGTCCAGGAAACAGAAAAGTGCTGGATAAGAGGACAAGCACAGAAAACAAGACAATGAGGTTGGGACCAGAAAATAGGAATGCAGGCCAAGGACTGAGGAACAAGCAGATTTGTTCAGCAATGGCTAGGAAGAAAGAAAAATTAGTCTTAAATTCAGAGGCTAATCTAGAGCCACTGGGATTGCTGCAGTCAGTGAGGAAGAACTGGCCACCAGGGTATCAAAGCTTAGAGAGAATAACTGGCAGGACGAAGGCAGGAAGAAACGGACTTCACCCCGAGGGAAAGACCAGGCATTTTCTGCATCTTCTGTACTTCCCACCATCACTCACCAAGTCTTCCATTTGCTTGCTCTTCATTGCTCTTTTTAGCCTCAATAAAATCTAAGCATTTACTAGGGGGGTTTAACAAGGCACAGGCTTAGGCGTTCATTACAGCTGTGCCACAGCAAAATCCCACAGTATTTAATCCTGCCTACAAAAACTCAAGAAAGAAATGTTAAATATCCCATGAGAATCATGACAGAGACAAATCTTAACAAAGACAGTTTTAAAGCTTCCACTTTTCTTTCTAGATTACAGTATTCATGGCCAAAAAGCACAAGCGAAGGATGGAAACGATTTCTGAAGTACAACTGTGTCTGTAGGGAGGGATGCAGAAAACAATTTATAGCAAATGAGGGGGAGGGAAGCCAAGGTAAGCACTATAAAATGTAAATATTACTCCATCCAAAACACAGTTCAGGAGGGCAGCTAGTCCGTATTTTTTGTAACTACTTATTATACAGCAACTTTTTAAAAGGAGAAGTCCCCCAAACAGAACATTCTATTTTCCTTGGCACAGTAGATAAAGGCAAATGAAAGCAGCAAATCTTCCAATTGTGAGCTTCAAACGCAAAATCTATCACTGAAAATGTCAAACTGCATCAGCTAAGAGTGACAGAAGCATCCTGCTTTTATTCTACTGTATTTGAACACACAGGACCACCTCAGTTTAGTTTGGAAGCCATTCTTAAAACTTTGAATTTATGGCATGGTGGATGGAATGAGAAGTGGGAATCGTTTCTAACATCTTTTTTGCTGCATTTAAAAACACACTTTAATTGTGACTTAGAACATTTGATGTTCTTTTTCCCTCTAGACAGCAAAAATGTCCAGCAAGATAAAAAAATGGGACTCAGCCATGCTGCAAATTACATATGCTGAGTGAATGACATGCATGAACTGCAACTGTGCAGCTATAACTGCTGTTTGCATATGAGCTACACCACACTGGGAAGGTTAAATGGAGAGATAACACTGACTAATACCTCCCTTATCTAGCAAATCTCTACATCCAAGTTGGCAAAATGCTCATCTACCCCACAAAAAAAAACCCAAAATCCCAACTTTGAGTGTACTGCTACCAGTTCAGCTACAAGTACATCTATCAACTAACATGCATTTATGTGATAGTTTCCCAGCCGGGTTAGCTAGCAAAGCAATACAAAGCAACATCAAGGCATCCCCTCAGTATCACAGTAAATTAGCTGAAGTGCAGTGATATGTTAAGGAAACTATGGCTTCAGGATTCCAAAGCCAGTTCAAGATACCTCTTTGTAACACAGAGCAGACATAGCTAAAAAACCTTTCCCCATCTTTTGGGCCACAATTATGAAACAACCATACCCTTAAAGGAAAGGCTGGAGTTTATCGAGTCAGGGTCACCTTATGTGCTAATATTTAGGAGAAAAGCATTCACAAAACTCACAGGTTTGCCCCTGGTGCTCTACAGAATGAAGCCTTCACCGTCCTGAACAGTTCAGCATACAAGGTAACTACAAGGTTGTAAAATTTGTTAGAATACTGCTCCTCTACTGGGATTTGACTGACAGCACTGTGCTGAGCCAAATTATTTTTGCACTTGCAGTATGTGGACAGCATTGCCTTTTTCACTGTCATTTTATAGTCACAATCTCACACAGACACACTTACTGACATATGGAAGCTACCAGAGCTGGACCAGCTCCTGATCTTGGTTGCACAACTGAAAATCATTCCTTAACCCACAGGTTTCTGCTGAAGCTCAAGACAAAACCAAAACTGAAGAATCCAGCCCACTGTGCCCTTCTCCTTGTTAGCATAATGCTTGCATGCGACCAGAGGGGGTTTTCCCGGGGACTTTTTCATTTGCATGTATGTATATACAACTTACAACACAAACTTATGGCTTGTCCACTTTTATTTTAGATGGCTAAACTGAAATAATTTTATTAGTTAGTATTATGTATATTTCTAACAGTGAAAATTTACAGTAAAAATTAAATAGTGAGGATATCATTGACTAACTTACTTCTAACACTCCTCCTTACTCTTCACATCCTATTTTTATACCACAGTTCCTCCTTCTTTCACACACATACCCACCCACAACCTGTTATTGCTTATTTCTATTTCATTCTGTTTCAGCCTCTACAATAACCCTGAATTCAAGACATAACATGAAAGTACACTTTGAAAAGGTAAAAAAATGACATTTAAAAGAATAGGGCCATCACTTTCTCAAGTCTTTCATTTCCACTTCTCATCCACAATTTCCTTCTGGTGCTGTTTCTGAGCTCTTTAGGGAAGTACCAATGACTACTTCTGCATCATAGACTGTTACTAAAATGACTGCTATAGATCTAACCTCTCAGCACCACTGCCTTGTGTAGCCTTCACTGTATGTTTTAATTTTGACTCTATAGTCTGTGGAGGCACTTTATAAACGTACATATATGAGCAGAATGTTTTCACATCAGTGACAGACCAAGCTTCCAGACCAGGCAGAGACTAATCCTGAATTGAAGAATAGCAGAAAATACCCAAAGCTTATTATGCAATATAGCAAAAAACCTTGTTCACTTTAAGTAATTACTTGGTCATTACCACTGTTAGAAAGAGTTGATTTTAAGTAGTTGAACAGTAATGATACATTCACTGTTTATACATATTCTCCTCCTACCTGCCTCAATCAGAGCAAGGCATAACTGGCTTAGCTTCAAGAGGATTTACTGCTTTTAGTATGACATAACATTTCTATCATGATTTATGCTCACAGTAGCAAAGATTATTTATATATGGAATTGATATATAATGGAAAAGATGCAGGGCCTTTTCTGTCCTCTTGCCTAAGACCACCCAGTGAGTATAGCAGAAGGATGAGGGAGAAGTACAACTCAGCCCTCTAAACCACACCTCTAGCCTTGCTTTTTGTGCAAGCTCAACCTACACTTTCCTCAAAAGTACTGGATCTTTACAGGGTTTGGTTTTAGGGGACTCTGAAGGGGAGGGCAGGCTGGCTGGGTTTGTTTTGGGGGTTTTTTGACAGTCAGCATTAAAAATAAAATAAAAAATGAAATATCATTACATCACAGGAAAGCCCAATTAAAATACTTTAACAAACAACAGAATCATACTGGAAATATGCCAACCCACATAAACTGCATCATGTCTTGTTAATACACTTAAATAGAAATTACTTTGGTGTCTTTTTTTTGGTCCTTTCCTCCTCCTTCTAAGAAGTATCACAGTTCTTTCCAGGAATCTTCAGATCAAATACCTTCAAATCCACAGCTACAGATGTATCAAAAGCTGAGCTACTGAACCCTCTGTCTGACAGCGGGATACTTGGAAATCACAAACACCCCAAACCTTATGTTTCAACAAGGTTACATTGACCTTTTTCTTTTTAATCCAACATGAGTTGTGCAACAATTTATCCTCCAACCTTTTGGTCATGCCGACACCATATTTAAAAACTAAGGTCAAAGTTGACTAAAGGACAATGAAGGGAAAGAAGACTCCCTACAAGTCTTCATTTCAGCAGAGATTTAAGACTGAGAAAGGTTTTTATTAAGTAGCTGTTGTACTATGTCCTTTCCATGAGCACAACAGTTTCTACAGCCACTGCTATAAAAAGCATTGCAACCTACTATGACTTGCAAAATTAACTCCAACTCAGTTGCTAGGAAGTAGGATGGGAACCGAAAAGGGATGTCAACTATTTAAGTGATGCTGCAAATTTCTTTTTCTCGTTTTTAAACCTCAAGATTAACAAAGCCCATTACCATTATTCAGCTCAGTCTAGATACCATCTTCTCTATGGAAGAGTCACAAGACAGTTTCCTCTCGCTATCACACACTACAGCAGGAATCAAAACCCTACCGATTAAAAATTGCCAGACTGAACAGTGGTGCCCACAATACTTCTGGAAGAGTTACACAGAACACTAGTATTTGTTAGGAACCTTCCCAAGACACCCCCATTCTCTTCAGATCACGAACTCAGCTCTACTCCTGCCTTGCTACTTTCCCTTTCAAACACATATTTTAAACAGGACTAGGTTATTTACACTGTTCCCAATGCTTGACCTGAATCAGCCAAGCTCACCTGAGCCCTATAGTATGCACCAGGCTATGTCAATATTTGTGCTTTTACTAACTAATAATTAACTCTGGCCACATTGCTACAAAATTGCCAATATTGCCATTAATGCATACAGAAATACCATTAAGGGCCATAGTGGTGTTATATCCCAGTAAAGCATACAGAGCAAGCTGCTCACCAGAAATGCAGACCTGCAACCACACTGCTACTGAAAGTATGAAAACTCAAACATATGAGCATCCTTAACAGTGGAAAAACATTTCAAAGTAGCCCTTATTTTAAAAGCTGGTCCTAGCGCCTTCTGGTGCACCGCTTGCACAAGCAGATCTTATTTTTTGTGCTACTTTCTAGGAAATTCACTGTTTAGAAGAGGACACTGAGCAAAGCCGGTTCTGAAGGATCAGGAGCTGCTCACAAACTTGAAGAAAATACCTCATCCAGCTGGACCCTCATGTTTCTAAAACAAGTAAAACATTTGTATCACACAATGCTACAGAGAAACTTAACTTTTTCCATTTGTCTTTCAGGCTCCATGCAATTTTCCCCTTCCCCAAAAGCTAACCACAAGAACTCTTAACGCTCTTTTTCTGATAATGAAACAATTTCAATGCCAAGTCATGACTACCCCTAGAAAACTTCATTTACCAGAGACACAGTTCCACTTTCATGTTCACTTTAAATGAACTTGCAGACCCCTCAATCACCTAAAAGCAAGTCAGAGTTTCACCAAGACTCTAAATATGATTGTTTAAAGAAGGACAAGAGAAACAGGAGACTCACAAAGTAAGACTTGTATGCTAAACACGCAAACCAGAAGTAATCCATTCACTCCCCCTCGACCTTCCTTGGCTAAACTCAATTAGTTTCCCTAAACCACCACAGACACTTGCCAAGATTAAATATTTGTGTTTAATCATTCAGAAAGTGAAAGATTATGTACTGTAACGTAACACTCTTTACGGAAACCTCTCGTTGAGCAACAGTTCCAGAAAAAAAATTGTGAAATGAAGTAAAAAGCTGTGCAGAACACCACGCTTCCACTCAGTTAATTCAGAAACGTTAAACTTCAGAGCCATGCCCCAAGTTCCTTGCCCATGGCAGGGGGTTGGAACTGGATGATCTCTAAGGTCCCTTCCAACCCAAACCACTCTGTGATTCTATGATAAGCTGAAACGTCATTTTTAGCATATCAACATTCTTGGAGGCGGCACATTTTTAAACGCAGCACGTTTGAAATGACTCCAGAATAACAACCACGGTTAAGAAGTTATTAAATATTATCATTCCTTGGCCAGCAACTCGTGCTACATGCAGACATCACGACGGAACAAATGTCAGGGCTATTTTTCACCGTCTTGGCCGGCGCGCCGCATTAATCCAGGTACACAGCAACCGAAGGGAAAGTCGCAGCGCAAACACGCACAAGGCTGGGCGCTACCTGTGCAATCCCGGCTGACGCAGCGCACGATGCACGGAAATCTGCCCGTTTATTCACCCGGGGCAGGCACAGCTCGGCCCGTTTCCCCCCGAGCAGCCCTCCGAGCCCGCCGCACGCCCCGGCCCTGCCTTTGTAACATGGCAGGTCAGCGGCACAGCGCAGCCGAGGCGCGGGCAGCTCCCGCCCCGAGAAGCGCCTGCCTCCCCGGGCCGGGGTGCGCTCCCCCGCGGCGGCCGTGGCCGCGGCTTCCCGGCAAGCGGAGAAACTTTTCCCCCACCGCCCACCGCGGCCCAGCGGAAAGTTACCGCCGGCCCTGCACGCCCCGCAGCCCCCGGCCCGGCGCTGACAGCCCCGCCGCGGGCACGGTCGCCCCTGCCCCGCCGGCCCAGGCTCGCGATAGCGCCCGCCCCGCGATATCTCCTCAGCGAACCCCCCGCCGCCCGCCCCACCGCGGTGACAGCCCGGCTCCCCGCCGCCCCGCGGCTCTCACCTCAGGCGGGGGCCGCGCTCCCCGGGGACGGGGAACGGCCGCCGGCGCCTCCTATCCCCGGCGCCGAGGAGCGGGAGGGTGAAGGGGGGGGGAAGCACACTCGGTCCCCGCGCCCTTATCTCATCCTCGCGGCGCCCGACTCGCCTCCGCCGCCTCCCCGCCGTGTGGGCGTCTCAGGCGGGATCCCCCCTCCCCTCCGCACCGCCTCCTCGCGCCGCCATCTTGGCTGTCACGGGGGGCGGGCACCGGCTCGTGATCGCGGCGGGCACGGCGCCCGCCGGGGCCCTGCTGCTGGGCGGCGGGACGCGGCTCTGCCCCGCCCGCGCCCCCGGGGCGGGCTCGCCCACAGCGCGCTGCCCGGCGGCGCCCAGCCCGCTCCGGAGGGGCCCCTCTGGCACGGCGGCCCCCGCTTCCCGCCTTCCCCCTCAGGGAGCGGCAGGGCGCCCGCGGCTGGGACCCGTGAGGGGAGAGCGGGAGCCCTCAGTGGAACCCGCTCACCACAGCCTAAAAAACAACGCGCGGACACCGGGCTCGACTCCGACACCCCCCCACACACACCTCCCGTACGGTTAATTTAAACATAAATGAATCTCCGGCCCTAATAGTCCCGTGTTTCGCTCACCTGCGGCCCCGTCGCCAGGACCCGGAGGTGGTGCCGGCTGTCTGGCAAACAAGGGAAGAGAAAGCGAGGGATTTTCTGCAGGCTTGATGCAACCCGCGCGGGGTTGTTGCATCAAAGACCTAGAAAAGAACCCGAGACAAAAATAATCTCCTCAGATGAGCGCCGCGTGTCAAGACGCTGCCGAGCACGACGGCATGAGTTCTGCTGCTTCCACATGCAGCACCGGCTGTCCTGGTTCAGCATTCTGTACCAAGGTCCTATTTTCGAAGTGATCTTTAGGCTCTGACCATACAATTTTGGCTTTGGATCCAAGCTTCCCTCAGTTCTGGACGTTTGGCTCTAGAGTCTACATGTGTCTTGTCACGATGACAGAACATTCATGCGAAGTTCTGAATTTGGACTGCAAATGTTTGTGTTCAAACCGGCTGTATTGGTTTAGCTCATCCCTCTGACAAATCTGACCTATTAGGAGAATACAAAAGCAAAAAGAAGGACTTTTTACAAGGGTAGGTAGTGCTAGGACAGGGGGGAAATGGCTCTAAACTGAAACAGGAGACACTGGGATGAGCTCTTAGGCAGGAGCTCTTCCCTGTGAGGGTGCTGAGGCGCTGGCACAGGGTGCCCAGAGAAGCTGTGGCTGCCCCATCCCTGGCAGTGCTCAAGGCCAGGCTGGACACAGGGGCTTGGAGCAAGCTGCTCCAGTGGAAGGGGTCCCTGCCTGTGGCAGGGGCTGGAGCTGGATGAGCTTTAACGTGCCTTCCAACACAAACCAGTCCGGGATTAAAATAAGACCTTTTCCCCCACATGTTTTTATTAATATGACAGTTTATAGCAGAAATGCTGCTCCTCCTACCCCCCGTATAAGAAACCGAGGCTGACACAAGCCAGTCTCTGCAAAGGCAGAAGCACCCATGTGCAAGCCTGCACATGCAGACACAGCTTTGCGCTGCCAGGTTTGGTATTTGTGAGCTGAGTCTGTCTCTTTTTTCTCAACAGGCAGCATACTGACTGAGGAATGTGACAAACCCCTATCCCAGGCAGAGACTACAAGAACAACACAGCCCATTCCTCCTGTTTCTGAGTAAAACGCATTTCTAGCCGCACCCATAAAGACATCTCTCGCAACATACACAGTGGGTAAGTGAGAGATCAAGAACCCAGAACGTCTCTATTTATTTGCAGCAAGCTGGTCTGCATTCGGTAGTGAGTCCTTGAATTATTTAGTGCTGGTGGAAAAACTTCTAAATCCTTTGACAGTTTCTGGTATTTTGTAATCCTGGAAATGTTTTTCAAGTAAATAGCAATAGTGAAGTCCCTCTTCTGGCTTGTGTTAGTAATTTTGATATGCAAACTATTCTGTGTTCTCTGCCCTTGCTCGTTTTTCTTGTAGGCATAATTTTTAGGCTTCGGTGTTAACATCCAAGATTAATGGGTCTGTTCCTACTTCCAAGAGTATTGTTTCAGCTGCCTGCATAGCGAGGCAAAATCACTACACTGATGTATGAATAGCTCACCTCAGAGAGTTTATGGTTATGGACATTAAAATATTATTGACTATTTCTAATGGAAACTTTCATTTTAGAGAAACATAATTCTTAACCATGCTGTGGCAGTTTTCATACTTCTCAGCTCGTGTCATAGGTAAAACTCTACGTAGACGTCTTTGATTTGCTGTTAATTTATAGCCTGGCCTGTTTATTTCCCTCCACAATTTCTGTCCTTCTAGGACTTATCTGCATCTAATTACATATTGCATCAATGTCAACAAATTGCAGTCAGGGACGCGTGTCTCACCACGCAAGGCCTGATACAAACTCCAAACCAAGAAGTTTCTGTCCAGTCCTACCAGCACAGCTGACACAGTGCTTATCTCTGTCCTGTCTTTCTTGTTCTTATGTCTCCCCCTCCTTCTCACCCTGTTCCATCAAGCCTTTTCTGCTTTCTCTCCGTGACCTACCTGCTGCTCACTCTCTCTCGGCTGTGGCACACTTTCTTCCCCACCAGCACATTTAATTGCAGTGTTCCATTTCATTATTAGCTTGTCACTACCTTTATCAAGTCACCTTTCCTAGCTCAGGCCTAGCCACAAAGCTTTTCTGCATAGCTTGTCATCAATTTTCCATGTTAAGGCTTGTCTAAAGCCACATGCAAAGGGTCTATGAAAAATGACTCTAGTGCTGTATTTATTTCTGAATAAAAAGCAGCATTGGTGAATAGCCTCTCTACACGCAGAGACAGATTTCCTGTGTGCCCAGTTCCTGCAGGCTCATTGCACAGAAATCTGTCTATGTGTCAAACAAAGCCCTTCCCATCGGGAAGACTTTAGGGATCTGTAGGCAGTGGTCTTTACACGCATGTGGAGATCCACCCCAAGATCAGTGAGGTCAATAGACATCTTCCTATTAATTCTGGTTAGCTTTGAATCAGATTCTTGTTGTGCATAGTAGGTTAATTAAACAAATTAACAACTGCATGGTTCTGCAGGTGGGCAGGCAGCAAGCATGCTTAATGTGGTATCCTGCTGCCTCTGGAGTGCAGGGTGGAGCACTGTCAGCCAGATTTAGCCTCCCCAGGAGTGTGGGCAAGGAAACGCAAAAGGTTTCTACAGACTTTCAGCCACAGAACCTTTTATTTCCATGTTGCAACCCTAAATTTCTAGCTTGTGGCACTGAAGTAATTTTCAAAGTATGGTTTAGCTTACTTTAAGTGCATTTTATGCATGGGTAAACTCAAGCAAGGCAGAGGACAAGTGGCAGATGGTCAGTGACAAAGACAGGAATGGAATGGAGAATTTCCTCGTCCCAGGACATGGCTTTAACAGACTTTGTCCCAGGATTGTGAGATTCAACTACTTATAATTCATGAGGCTTCGGCAGTGCTGAAGGGGAAAAAAAAGCAGCTGTCATTGTTCATAGTATTTCCTGGCAAAGACTGGCTTCCATAGGCAAAACTATTTTAGCTTCTTAAGTATGCAATTTGGAGCTTAATCTCTTCACTTTCCTACCAGTTTTATTCCTTTTGAACTTGGCTGTGCCATGTGCGCTGCTCATTTACAACTCCAGGGGGGAAGAACAAGTCTCCAAAGGAGCCCATCGGAACACCTTTGAAACAGGCACAGCGTATCTGTAACCTTGGTAAAAATAACTATAATGATAATGGATAATTATAAACCATGTAACTGGCAAAACAACACACTGCGTTTCAGAGGATGAATTGCTTTACCCCGTCCAGTAACCCACTTTACAGTGCAGTAATGGATCTGCATTTGGAGGGTTGTGCAATGAAATGGAGCCTTTGGCAAGCTGGAATCACACTGGAAGTGAGGCAACATCTTTGTGGGATTTTTATATATGCATATTTGAAAATCTGGAACTTATCCCTTTTGACATAAAGAGACTGTCCCTGCTTGGAATGATTAAATTCTAGAACAGATTATGAAATAATAAAGGCAGTATTATGATGCAGCAGTACAACAGTGCAGTTACCCTTCACTTTACTGCTTCAAGTATAGTATTTCTGAAAAGCTTTTTGCACTCCAGGATAACTACTGATTATAAATTATAAAAAAAGGAATAGAATATCATTCATGTATGAAAGAAAAGAAAGAGTTTTCAGACCCTTATTTAGATAAAGAACTTACTGAAGCAGCTAAAAATATGGGAAAATGAAGTGAACACAGGGCCTGATCCAAAGGCCTCTGAACTCAGCAGAAGCACTGCAGGGGGTGTTCATTAGGTGTCAGAGTCATATATGCCGTCCTGAATTCCAATTCATGAAATGCAAATAAAGAATGTTATTGTATATGAGTGAGGATAAAGTCTAATTGCAGTTTCTAGGCATTCCCTGTGGATAAAATGAGCAGATTTTTCTCCAGCAGGTAGACTTTCTCAGCAAGGATTTATTGCCAATATTTATGTGAGAGTTTGTAGTCCCAAAAGCACAAAAATGCTGGGAAACAAAAAGGAAATAAAATGTATCCAAAGAGAAGACCAAAATGTTTCCAAGTCATTTCCATAAATAAAAATCTGATGCAAGCACATTATCATTTCAGTTTTCAGCATTGATTTGCTTCCTCAGGATTTCGGAGTGTGCATCTGAGAATTTAGAGTGTGCATCACAAAGTTTCCCTCAGCACACACTAGAACTATGCACAAGGTATTGCAGCAGCCATCAAATATCGAATGAGCAGAGACCCAGTAGATGGCCATTGGTATTAACCAGCAAGAAAATGGGCTTTGCTGTGTTGCTGCAGGTAGGAGTATCAAGCAAGTGATGCCAAACTTCTCCTCCTGTTGTTAGTAGGCAAATAAGGATGTTCAGGTGGAGCATATTTCTCGAGTGTCTCTTCCCATAGACACTGAAAGCTCTGAAACAAATATTTGAGAATGGGACAGCAGAAGGGGTGCTTGAGGATGGTCCAAGTCCTAACTCATGTACCAAAACCAACTTTTATGTGTTCCAGCATTAACCTGTTTTAAGTATTGCTCTCATCAGTAAAGCAAGATAACAAAAGCTTCTCTTTGGGGAGTAATACCAGGAAGGAAATTATGCATGCAGATTCGCCAGCAAAAATAACAGTCTCAGGCTGTAAATATACACACTGATACTACTGTTTTGTTGCTATTTTCGGCAGCCCTTGTAGCCTCAGGGGTTAGAGTAAGGAAGTAGCTGCTGTTGCTGCTGTTTACGCATCAACTTTAAAGGTCTGATTTGGACTCATGCTCTTTGGCCCATCTGGAGGTGATTTCTGCAAACAGCAGTTTTTTCTCTGACGCAGTCCAATCTATCACAGAGAGTCACACCATGTGATACTGTGGTGCTGTGGGTATCTGCTCTCACATCAGATACAAACCCACCTTCCTTCACTAGAGAGCTCAGTTCCTTATTGTTTGCACTTGTCTTCAATTCATGCCTAGGACGAGTAACTGCATTTCATGTATCTAAACATTCCCCACAGTTTGGTCTGCCTAAGATACTTCAGGCTCTAAACTCTTGCCTAGTCCTGCTGTTTAAAGTTTTTGTATTTTATTCTAGAGATCACTTATATCTTGATGTGTTAAGTGAAGTATATCAGTTAATCACTTCTCAGGAGTACTACCAGGCTTAATTAATGTTTGTAGAACACTATTGAGATTCTCAAGAGAAGCAGCTACAGAAGTGCAAAGCATTATAATTAACTTAAAACTACCTCATTTTTGAGTAAATGGCTAACACTTAAACTGAGATTCTCCAAGTAAAACTAATTTATTTGATTCTTAGACAAAAAACTGTGTTTCCATTTACTACTACCACTGTATGATGCATTTTGATTTTTATTGTCCTTCGTTGTCCTTTTATGTATCCGGACATATAACATAGCTTGCTTTAGTTCAGGAAACACTGTCCAACATATGTAAGTCAGGTTAAAATCAAACAAACCACCAAGATAACAAAATTAATAAACTCAAAGACAATCCACATCACCATTTGCCTTTAATATATTAATTAATTGAACCATAAAGCCTGTAATTACTATTATGGAATAATTTCCATATTTATTTATAAGGCATCTCATTAACATAAATAGTTATTATCTGGAAATAAACCCAGATCATTAGAATTCAGAAAACTGACAAGCCAGATTGAGATCAGTCAAGATGTACAAAAGAGATTTGCTCCCTGCTTGAAACTCTTCTGAGAGGAAAATCTCTGCTCCTGAGCAAGCTTAAACAGAACACCACTTTGGAAACAGAAGCAGTGCTTCATCCACATGACATCACTGAAACAGAACAGTTATTTTGTAAGGTGAGAAAACACTGGGTCACTCTTCTCATTAACTGTCACGGAGGGATTCCAAGAAAATGCGTTTGCCACATCTGCACTGAAAATGTGACCCAGATTATAGCTGACGTTCTTGTAACACAGCTTTTCTCTGAAACGGCAGCATTTCAAAATGCATTTCAGAATACTTCCTTCTTTCAGAACACTTTCTATGCTTTCAGGACTTTCAGTACTTCCAAAATTCTGCATCTAGTCAGAAAACAGAAATGCAGAAAAGAAAAAGAAGAAAGAAATACCACTTCACATTTCTAATTGCAAGCTGGATTCATCACTCCTCAGCTATTAGCTAGAGTCACAGGTACTGACAAAAAGAATGCATCTCAGGCCTTTCTGACAGTGCTTTTGCCATTGAAGATCCAGAACATTCATTATTAGAAATCTTCTAAGTAGAAATAAACCCACCAGTTTTACAAAAGCTACAGAACATATTCAACTAAATACTGTGATTGCCCTGTTCAGTCAGACCCGTGCCTCTCCTTTGGCAGGGTAAAATACTTCTTTGAAGCGTGTCAGCTCACCAGAGTAAGGTGATACACCTCAATCTGCTATGTTTGGATGACTTTCTTAGTAATTCCTAGAGAATGGAGGTTGGCTCAAGTACTGAGTCATGAGGGTTTCATCTCAGCATATTTTTAGTATCTGTTATTTTATCTCGGGTAGTTTTTAAATCTGTATCACTGCCCAACTCTTCTCCTAATTATCTGAAATTATTTGCTTCTGTAACTGCTTCGGAATGTCCCCTTACACTACTACAAATACTGGTCTTTTTATACTCATCTCTCAATACAATTAGGATAGTACCTGTTCAAAACTTGAGCAACTGCTGAGAAACAGAGGCAAAACAAATTCACAACGTTAAATCTCACCAGTGAGTCACCGTGAATATAGGTCAGATCGAGTAACCAAGTCTGAATTTGACCCATAAGGACAGCACAAAACTCTCTTAATAAACAGCAATTTTAAAAAATCACAGTCTGACTCAATACAAAAAAGAATACTTCCAGGGTAAATAACGGGACTGGAGGAAATGTCCTTGGCAAGTCAATTTGTTCTATGCTGCTGATGGTTCCTGTTAGTGACAAGGATTTTTTTCAAGAAGGAAACAATGGAAAACAGATGCAAAAGCATTTACCAGCAGGCCAGGCAAAGGCAGCTTTTCCAAAATGTCAAGTGTGCAGAGTAGAGTCAATTTAAAAGAGAATTATTTCAACTGAATTAATTTGACTACAATGAAGCCCTGTTAAGACATCTCATCCATCCTGCTTCCTACTGTGCTACCCCTTACAGTCTAAGTCTAAATACTGACCTCTATTTGCAAACACTTCAGCTGAAAAATCCCTTATCCAGTCATAGTACCAGTGTGTTGCTTTTAAAACATATTTACTATATCCCTTCCAGGAAATCACCCACAGAACTGTGCTTACCTCTTCCACATTCCCAGCTCATATGAATTTAATCCCTGGGTTCTGCTTTTTCCTCATTCAGCTTCATACTTCTTGTGGTGTTTTCCCAGATGCTTCAGGTGATTTCCATCACTACATTCATCAGACCCATGTGATAAATCAGATGCAAATCTGCCCTTTGCATAAAGTCCCTCACATCTTCATTTCCAGCAACTTTTCTCTTTTGCTTCATGTATTGCTTTGTCATTGCCTGCCTTTGGAGAAAGGAAGGTGACTTAATTTTAGGTCTAGAACTCTCATATGGAAGCTCATTTACTCAAAAGAATATCCATGTCTACTTCCCCTGGAACGAACAATCCCAAAGTGCTTCATTTCCTTTGAGGACATGGGACTTAACACTGTAATACAACAGATTACCACCCAGGGAAGGACTGCCCAAGGAATCTCTGTGTCCTCTATTTGCATTTTCCAGATCAATACAGATTTGTAATGCTATCAACAATTTAAAAGTGGCAGTAATGGTTGTCTAGAGCTCTTCTTCCTTGATAGCATTATATGAAATGTGGCAAACGCCAGCAGAGCCACTGTCACTCTGAAACCTTTTGTTTCCCATAGGAATATCTATAACCATGCCTACCAGTGACAGGCCAAAGTTATCACTTTTGGTTTCCTGTTTCAACATGGGCAGAGGAACCATTCCAAACCCATTCTTTTCTGTCACTGTTAAAAACTTGTAGCAAAACCTCCATGCTAGGATTTATGTAAATTCCTTTATTTCTGCTGTTTCATGGAGGAAAAAGAACTCTTTATTGAGGAATACACTTCATTACCCTGGGTCTTGCATGTCAACTTAAATGCATCAATGTAAAATTCAGTCTCATTAAAGTAGCTCAAAGCCCTGGAATAGTTTGAATGCTGTTTTAACACTTGCATATAGTCATTCATATTAAATTTATATTTTATAGGAGCTCATAGTGAATATACATGAATTAAAAGAGCTGAAGTGCAACAAAAAATATGTAGTGGAAGCGAATTTTAAATTAGCAGTTAAGAACGCTCTCCTGTAGCATACTCACGTCCTTGGAGGAATACAGTTAGTTGGGATGTACCACTCCTTATTTCATGGTGTACTAGAAACAACATGCAAAATGCAAACACGTTGAGGCCAAACTAACATCTTCACTCTGCCTATTATCCAAAGGGATGTGGACTGAAGTTGGTGAAGAATTTCACCACAGAAATGCAACCCAAGATATGCTAATTCACTTCTTAAATGTTTTTTAAACTAAAGACTACTGCTAACATCAAGCACAGCATGTAACTCTTGTTCAGTTGCTGTAGCATGAAAGCATTGCATGAACTCCTCTCCAGCAACAGTCCCAGTCCAAAAGGCAGGTCAATCTGGAAAGGATCCTATGGAAGGTCCAACAATTTACTAATGACACTTGATCTGTAGAGAGCTGCAGTAATGTAGTATTTCTTACATGATTTTGAGCACTGTCGTGTTCTGGTTGTGCAAGGGGAATGACTAATGTACATATGGAAAAATTTAAGGGAGTTCTTAGAAACCATAATATTTTGCTTGATCATTCATAACCGAATATGTAAAGAACTATCCACCGTATCGCTGTTGTACAGCTTGTATTAGATCTCCATAGTTACACTTGGCATAACAAGTACAAAAATGAAGTGTCTTTGCAGGGCTGATAAGCAGACAGGAAGCAAAAGAACATCTGCTACAGCTTTAGATGGTTTTGCCGTCAGCAACCGCTGAAAAACTTCAGGCTCTGCATTCCATGTACTGCTCGCTTGGCCTTTGACACAAGCAGCTGTTGAACAGGAGATGGAAAATGTTATACCTACAGAAAAGGAGGTGCTGCATTTTCTAGAGGAGTATTGGGGTATTTAATGTTTTTTTTCCTTTCTGTTTTCTGAGCTAGAAAATGCTGGATAACAGACACTGCAGATGGAGTTATCTCCTGAAGGTCAACCACTTCCTATTTCACAATTATTTTTTTTCTAATGTTCTGTTTTCCTTTCCAAAACTGCTTTGTCTTGTTTTGTTTTGTTTTGTTCTCTTTTAAACACCAAAAACAATTGCACTATATACTGAATAGTAATTATAATCATTGTAAGGAAACCATGTGCTTCCCTGAATCAGGGCTGGGGCTTCCAGTCCAGGCAATCTATCTTCTTGTAGCATAACAGCATTTCTATAGCAAGGACAGCCACAGAACAAGTTACACAAACTAAATATCAAACAATTTAGAGCAAACTATTTCGTTGTTTAAAGAAAGAGCTGTTGAACACGATGTTTTAAAAACAAGCTTAGCCATGAAGTGCAGGTTCACTGCTTGTGTATGTGGAGAAAATCTCTGCTCCATGTAGTTGAGCAGTTCTCCACTTACATACTATTTGTATTTGCATAGAAAATTACTAACAGAGAACAACTGATGGCAGCATATTTCTTAGAGTACTAAGGCCCATGTACTGTAAATGCATCTTTACGTACTTCCTCTGAGATTGTAAGTTTGCCTAGGAAATTACAACAGTTGTGATGAAATCGAAGCGGATTTATCCTTATATGGTAGATCTTTTCGGTCTGACACAATGAAATGAAAATGGGTTTCAGATAACAGTGAGAAAGATGAAGACACTACTCCGGAGTTATATAAGTGTGACTGAGAAGATAATTTTGCCCATAAATTCTGTGTTTTATGCTTTGGAGTTGTATGCAGTTTTTTATACATTCCAGTATACACACGCAATGGTGAGACAATATGACCTTTGAAGGTCCCTTCCAACCCAAACTATTCTATGATTCTGTTCTATGATTCTATTTGTGACTGACTAATCATAACTGAGAATGTCTTTTAAACCTGCTGGAGTTCTTGATCAATCCAAGCTCCATAAAGTGTGCTGTGTTCCAAACATCTTGCGCATCTTGCTCACTGCACGGCTGGCTACTGAGAAAAATCTTGTCCCAGAGGGTTTGCTCAAGCCCACAAAACACATTTTTAACAACCCAGAGGTGTGCTCACTCACAGAGCTGACAGTGCAGCCTCTCTGACAGCAGCTTTCCAGAGAAAAGAGGAGGAAAGAGGCAATGGGTGATGAGATTATCCCCCACGGAAGGAGACTCCTGCTTGGAATATCAACACATCTTTCCAGTCTCTCTCATTGTGACTGTTTGTGCTTTTACCAAATTTTCAGTTTGCTTCTTCAGCTACAGGACCAGATGGCTCCCATGCACAATGCACTGAATCATGGCAAGGCTTGAGGTATTTGTTATGTGCAACAGCAGACACATGCGCTGGACCAGGTTAAACTCTTTCACAGCAGATGGTGCATACTGCATATGGATGGTACTACAGCAGGTAGCTATATATACATACAGTCAGAATATGGAAGTATCTTTTCTTCTTGCAGGTTGTCAGGAAAATGACTGTCATACCTTCAACACAAGAACTAGAGGCAGTGCAGTAACACATGGCACAGGACAGATGCTAGGCTCTTCCTGTGATGCACAATGCCTGATGGCAAAGAATCCTGGTGGGCCAAGGACAGGAGGCTCTTGTTCCCCCTCTGATTTCCCCTTACAGCTTTAGATTAAACTGGTGCTGACACCTTGCCCAGTGCCCATTTGCCCAGCCAATAGCTGTGGGCAGTACTTCTGGCCATGAAGCACCTCCTGAGAAAGGAGATAACCTCGCTGTTTGAGAGCATCTTTGCCTCTGGCATTTTTTAAATAGAAAACAACCCTGATTTTCTCCTCATTTGCCTCACATAATCTCAAGATATAGCACCACTGCGAAGCTAGAGTGAACGGGAGGGGTTTGCAAATGCAACAAAAGGCTATAGGGTTTATACAGGATGTGATTTGTGCTTCAGTGACAAGACCATAAAAATCACCCTGTAGTCACCTCTCACTGATGCATGACTCATTTTGGAGCACTGAGAGATACTGGAATACCGAAAGATACTTTTTAGACACCCAGGAGATGACTGCTTCAGAGAATTCCAGGCTGCTGTGCTCGGACTGAGCACAAGGAACAAATCCCAAGGCAGTTGAGGGATGTCCCAAATAGCACAACTCGATACGATGTGTGTGCTCTGGGTTGCATAATGAAGGAACAGCCAAGCAGCTGGCCACTTCCCAATGGCCACACTCCACCCTAGATATTTTCTGGGATGTCAAAATTATCCTTTGGCTATTTCTCAGCCTGCTTTTCTTAGCATGTATTTGACACGTCCTCTGTGTTGAGAACGACAGGACACCTCGTGAGCGGGTGCTGTGCTGGCCTTTGCAAACAGGCGCGAGAGCTGGCAAGCAGCAGAACCCCATTAGGAACTGGAACAGTGACCAGGAATGTCAAAACTGCAGCCTGTGCAGCGTGGCTGTGATGAAGGTTAACGTGTGTTGCCACCACCTTTGAGGTCAGCATTGGGCTCACTTTAGCAGTCCTATAAATAGATGTTCAAGTTTGACTGAGAAGAGGATTTGGCTCTGATAGATCTTGTTTAGCATTCCCAAGAGAGGAAGGCAGATTCTTTTCTTTTTTCTCTTCCTGCCTCTAACCTTGAGTTGGTTTCTGTGGGAAAGATTAGTGGCATTTGCCAAAAGAACTGCCACTGTGAGCCAGATGTCCTGCTGCGTCACACAAGCCATACATACATGTTTCTTCAACCTGCAAACCCAGACCTAATTCCAGCAAAGATTCACACTAATTCCTCGCTGGCAAAACTAGGGAAAAAGCCCAAACCAACCCCGAGTCGAATTGCTTGAAAACAGTAGGACACCTAGTGGATTAATAGGGAATATCTTTAGGATTATGAGCAACATTTTGTTATTTTGTTGGCAGAACCAACGATGAATATATTTATAGAGGAATCATTGAAATATCAGGGTTTCTATTTAATAAATTAATCTTTTTATAGCTGGTGCAGCCTCCAGTTTGCCTGAAGGACTTATTGCACCCTATGAAAAAACAATGAGTATTGTTTGAATGACTTGAAAACAAATAATTCTGGGGAACTGGATGGTTCCCAGTGTCTGGGAACAGGACGAAGGGTATTCTGCCAGATCAAAGCCATTCCAGTTGTTCCATCTGACAGCTCTTTAATGATCTTAATGAGCAAAGTTTTATAGTCTCAGCCTGACTCCCTGGAGGACTGTACAGCTTCACATCAAGCATCCCCATGCTGAGCACAGCCAGCCCCTCCGCTGGATATCTGAGAAATGAATGAATTGGCCTCAGAATTAAAACTGCCTTCTTCATTCCCCAGGGCTGATCTTCTGGATTCAAATTAGAATATGATGGGATGAGCGATGCTTGCACTGCTGTTGTTGACATTGTATTTGTCTGGTAGTGATACCAACATCAAGCAGATTTTGACCCTAGACTGGAAATAAAGCCCTGTGTCAGGGTGTGGTAAGAGAAGAAGATTCTGAGCCGTGTCTCAGAAATCATATATCTTGGCCAGCACTTATCCCAGAGCTGCCAGTATTATCTTGCTAATATGTCTCTGGAGGCAGCAGACGCAGACAAGGAGATGTGTGTTGAGTCCAAAATGGATGCAGGAAACTGATGACTTCATTTTGACAGTCATTGCAAGAATCACCAAGTCATCAAGTCTGTTATATTTGATTCCTGTTCCCAAAGCTTGCTTAAAACTTTCCTTCCTTTCTGCTGACCATAATATTGTCCTAGAGAAAAAATGTCTCCAGAGGATAGTTAATTTTGCTGGAGCTGCTCCCTTCCCACTCTTCCTTCAGTGCTGCAGAGATCCCTAGAGAACAGAAAAACTGGGATGAGATTTGGTTTTGGATAGGTCCCCATTCAGAGCCAGGTCCTTTTTGATTCCAACTCCAGGGTTAGGAAAGAAAAGGCTGATAGAGAAAATAAGCTTAATTGGGTCCATTCCTTCTTATATATTCTTTTCTTTTTAGAGCTGTAGGAAAATAATACGGTGAATGCTGGAATCCAAGTGAGTTATCAATAGAAAAATTCCTATCAACTCTGTGCATTTGCATTACTCCTGCCTCTGGCTGGAATTACCTGAAAAGAAAGACTCCCTGTACATCATAGGCCCTTTAATTTGGTCCAGGGTTTGCGCTTTTTTTATATCAGTGGATGGATTTTATACTTGAAGGGGTTTTTCTTCTGAGTGACATGTCAAACTGGGGGTAGCGAGTGCTATGCTTTTCTCCAATTTAGCAGCTGGATTGGAAAGCTTGAATTATCTCTGCATAATTGCAATGATTCATGGGTTGTTAGAAAATTGCAAAGTATTGATTGGATTTCCCCCCGAGGATATATTTCTCCTCTGATAAAGTAGGTTCTGGGGCTTCACATTTGTCCTTTCTGCCGTCTGCCCCCAGAGAAGCCAGTGGCTCCTTTCATCTGGGAAACAGGAATTTGGGTCAACAGCCACTCAAGGACAATTTTGAGTTATTGTGATTGCCAATTCCTAATCTTTCACTGAGTTTCGAAAGGTGATGGGCTTTGCAAAGGGTGAACAGGGATTTCAGAGCCAGAAAAGCAGGGGCCAGCAGCAAATACTGCCCATCCCTGGTTTACATGCTTCTATTTCCGTGTCAAATACCACTGGTGTATTCTGGAAAGAGACCTTGACCTTGTTGTGGGAATGCTACAGCCATCAAGGAGGGTGGCACATTTCCCCCTTTATTAGGCTGGGATTTCCTTGGGGTCTCAGAAGTTGGTGGCAGGAGAGAAAGGGGAGAATAAAGTGAGAATTAGGCACAGGGGGAGCCTGATGCACAGCCCCTGGGGCTGAGCAGCGCGGAGCTGATAGCCCTGACACACATCTGCACACTAATGGTGCTGCTGAGGCAGAAACTGGGACCTTCTTGGCAGCTGCTCTATGAATTTCCAGAACAGACCCATAAATATGCAGTTATGAGTGTGACCTCTGCTTCTTTTCTTCACTAAATTGAACATCCAAGGACCAGCTGAGTATCATTCCTTCTCTCTGCTCCAGTTGCTTGGAATGTGCTGCCTCCATGAATGGCTGTCTAACTACAAACTGAGGAATTACAAGAGAGCGCTAATTCAAGGTTTGCAATGAATTTAGTGTTCCTGCAAGGATGACACTAATGGCAATTAATGCAGCAGAAATGCCAGTGCTGAATGATGGTTCTCACATTAAAAGCTGCCAGTCGAAGAGCACACAGCCCTCTGTTATTTCAGGCCTGACCTCTGCTTTTTGGTCATGTTTCATACACATGGCAGGTGTCCCAGGCCATCCCATAATCACAGCAGCACTATCCAGGAGAGGACACAAAGAAAGAGCAGAGCTGCCAAAAATCAGTCTGTGCTGACAGTGACATTTCCTGATGGTTTGTATATTCTCATCTGGGGCTTGCTAGAACAGGAGCAAAATTAACCCAGGACTGAACAGAACATAAAACTTTAATTTTATAGAATCACAGAGTGGTTTAGGTTGGAAAGGACCTTAAAGGTCGTCCAGCTCCAACCCCTGCCACGAGCAGGGACCCCTTCCACTGGAGCAGCTTGCTCCAAGCCCCTGTGTCCAGCCTGGCCTTGAGCACTGCCAGGGATGGGGCAGCCACAGCTTCTCCGGGCACCCCGTGCCAGTGCCTCAGCACCCTCACAGGGAAGAGCTTCTGCCTAAGAGCTCAGCTCAGTCTCCCCTCTGGCAGGTTAAAGCCATTCCCCGTTGGCCTGTCCCTACAGGCCCTTGTAAAAAGCCCCTCTTCAGATTTCTTTTAGGCCCTTTATGTATTGGAAGCCTGTTATAAGCTCCCTGCTACTCCAACACTAACCGCATGTCCTGCTGCCTGCTGATTCTTGTTTAGATACAAAACTCTTTCTGCCATTTCAGTTTTCACCATGAAGAACCTGATTATAAACAATCAAATGTGTTCAAACAGGCTTAGCTAGAAATAACCCCTGCTGCTGCTGCTGCTCGTCTGTGTGCCAATCTGCAGAACTATTTTGTTAGGATGCATGCTTGGTAAAAATGTCTCTGCTTTGTCATGTCTTAAGTCCAACAAGTGTTAATGGTACAGCAATGCAGGGACTATGATCTTTAGCTCAGCCAGAAAAGCCTCTGTCCTCACTTCATGCCCTAAAGTCTTGTGCAGGATAAGCCAGTTCCAGATGAAGAACAATTTGGTGCAAGAGGAAGTAACACACATATGAAAAATAGGAATAATGGGGGTTTTCAAACTCACAAAAAAAATCCAGCCCACAAAAGGGGTGAACAGCTCTTACAGAAGAATAACCAGAAATACTTTGCCTGGGTTATTTTAGTATTTTTTAGCACCAACAGCAATTCTGGAGGATGAAACCAGGCCTTGGAAACATCAAGTGAAAATTAATAGCTTTTTAATAACAAAGCTCAGTGGAGAACTGGAAATGGGGTGCGAGATGGACACCTTAACTACAGAGTTACAAACACACCCCAGCCTCTACACATACAATGTCTATTATCAATTTTAATGCCCTACTCAACGCAGAAGGATTGAGAAGGGGAGCAGGAGCAGGACGAGCATTTTCAGACTCAAGATTTTGGGTGCTCTGGGCTCATTTGGGGATAAAAAGGATGAACCCAAAGACGACGCAGGCTCCTACACATCTTGCTGCTACGCTAGGAGGTTTCTGCTCCTGCAAAGTCTGGCCTTGCAACGACCCTAGGGAACTGGCATATGCAGTTATTCCCATGGGACACACGGAACAGGGTCCTGGGGATGTGAAGCCATGAATGGTCAGTGGGTTTTGTGCACCTGCGAGAAGCTGGAGGTGCACAATCTGCCTGGGCACACCAGAGGCTGGTGGCAGGACATGAGCCTAGACCCTGGTGCTCCAACCTCACCTCTATGCTCCTGGCAACACTGCTCCTGTGCTATAACACACTGTGACATCCCATGTCTTCTAGTGCTTGGTTTTCCCTGCTCAGAAGCTCTGAGGCAGCGTGAACTATGTATTTCTAAGTGCAGAGGATCACATTATAGCCTGTTATCGCTCTGGCAGATGGTAACTGATGCACAGTGCTGCTGCTGGTGCTCGGGGGTTACTTTCCATGCACAGGAATGATAAAACAGGCACTGACTGCAGAGATGGTGGACGTACTGCTGCTGCTAACGGCAAGCTGGTGGAAAAAGAGCCGTTTTATGGGCTTTGGTTTAATCATCTGGACACAAGCACTATTTTTATCCTCTTCTATTTAGGTCTCAAGCCTGTGCCAAGGGAAGCTAATGACAAAGCTGGTGTCTCCCACAGCACAGGGAGAGATGAGGGGAACTGCCTTTGGGGAAGGGAGAATGGGGGTGGCAGCAGCGTGATGGCGGGGAGGGGCCCTGCACTTGTAGCCTCTTTGCACCTTATGAGATGGAAGAATCCCAGGTTGGAAGTGATCGCAAGGATCATCTGGTCCATTTTGCTAGGCAAAGCATGACCTAGACTGGATGTCCAGCCAAACCTTAAAAGCATCCATCGTTGCGGAAGCCACCACTTACCTGGGCAGATTATTCCGAAGGCTGATTGTTCTCATTGTGAAAATTGCCCAGTGGCATCTCCGACACCTCCACCACGAGCTCCGCGGGCTTCGCGCACTCCCTCAGCCCGGTTCCCAGGATGGGTCTGTCCGACTGGGAGGCTTCCCCCCAACCTGCCCCAAGCTCCACCGCAGCTATGGGCAGCTGGATGGAACCACCACCCACCTGTGCAGGCGGAAGGGCACCCATGGTGTGGCTGGGGATAGGGCTGCTGGGAGCCAAGCAAAAGGGGAGGCGAGGTGCGATCTTTGTACCTGTGGTGGCAGGAGCCCGGGGAGCGAGGGAGTGTGTCCGGCCGTAATTCGGGCAGAGGAACCCAAAACCAAGACGAACGAAAACGATTAGGTTCCACCGAGATTTGAACTCGGATCGCTGGATTCAGAGTCCAGAGTGCTAACCATTACACCATGGAACCGCTCTGCCAACACCTCCTCCGGTCTGCCACTAATCCCTCCGCAGGGCCTCTGCCGCAGCCAACCCACCCCTGGGGCCGCGACCCCCGGGTGAGGGTGCCCCTTGGGGTCCGCGAGGCCGTTGGAGCGTGCGTGGGCCCCGCGCACCCGCAGCGCGGGCCCTTTAAGGCCGGGGTGGGCGGGACACCGGTTGTACCCCCTCCCTTCCTCCCGCCCCCCGGAAGCAGTTTGGCTTCGGCGCCGCGTTGCTCCGGAAGCAGCTGCCGGGGGCGGGCAGAGCGCGGGGGGCGGAAGCGTTGCGGTGGCTGCAGGGAGGGTCCGGCTCCCGGTCGCAGGTCTGGGCTCCGCCGCGCTCCCCGCCATGGGCACCCGCGATGACGAGTACGATTATCTCTTCAAAGGTAACGGCCGCGCCGTCCCGGCCCGGTCACCTTCCGGAGGGGGTCCCGGCTGCGGCGGGGAGCGGCCTCCTCACGGCACGACCTTCCCTCCGGTGTGGGTGGGGTTGGGTTGGGAGCCTCGCCCGCCGCCCTACCCCTGCCTGCGGGGAGCGGGCCCGAGCCCGCGGGGGGGTCCCTGTTGCTGCTGGCTGAGGCCGTGGAAAGACCCCCGGCAGCCCCGCTTCGGCCGTGCCACAGCGAGGCGGGGGCTGCGCTTCCGCGGGCGTCAGCGGGCACTGATCGGGTGTTCGAGGGGCTCGGTCGCGGAGGGCGCTGGGCCCAGGAGCTGCAGATCTGGGCAGGTTTTCCTCGCCCGGATCTGCCTTGTCCAAGGGTGCTGCTTTGTGACAGGCCGAGGCGGTGCCAGCCTGCTGGGGTGGCGAGCACAGAGCCTTTGTGAGGGTTCAGAAGGACTAATTCCATCTCCAGCTATTAAACAGGACTGTAGAGTGAGTTATGTGCGCAGCGCTGGTAGATGATGCAGCTAATTTATTAAAGTAGCGTTATTCGCTACTTGCTGTATTCCAAGCCGTTTGCGAGGGGTGGATGTAACTGCAGTTTCACACCCAGCAATGCTGCGTCCTGTCCTAGATGCCCAGCAGAGAGAGGCAGGAATTCCTTGTTTTCCAGGACTGATGCTCCTCCAGCCTGCATCCAGCTGGGTTCAAGTGCTGCAGGTTGTAGTTAACTACTCAGGTCTCACTCCCTGCAGAGTAAAATGCCAGGCTGCCCTGCAGGTTCCTAAAGCATGCTGTGAAACGTGTATGGAACAGCTGATGGTTTGAAGTTGACTGTCCAGTTTTTGAAACCCTACTGCGAAAGCAAGCAAATTATTGCAAAAAAGGGTGGTTTATTGTGCTGTGGTATTGTTATATATTTGGATTTAGGACTTGGAGTACTGCTCATTACATTGCAGTAGTGAGAAATTCAGTGGTTGTCATTGTGCAAACAATGGAAAACATCTGTGGGGTTTTTTTCTGTCCTTCAACTCCTGTAATAACTTTGAAGAATTAATTGTTTCTTTTTGCCTCTTTTATCCAATTGCCGTGTGGAAGGTGGCGTTATTCCTAACTATAAATCAATCATCTGTACTGCTGTTAAAATCAAATCAGGAAGTACCAAGGGCCAAGCTTTTCAGCTTGCAGCATTGGCAAGGGCCTTGCTGACCACTAGTTTAATCACATTGAGCAATCTTATTGTATAGTATGAGTTATCCAAACCATTGCAGCACTTTTACTGGTTCATACCATTCTGTCAGGATGCTTATAATTAATGTTTTGGCTGTCAAGGCCTGGGAGTGTTGGTGATGCAGTTTGTTGGGAGAGGTCCTAGCTTTTATTAGACCTGCTTCCTTATGTAATTAGAAAATAATACAGTTGGGATCCAGTTTTATGGAAGCATTCAAAGCTAGGTTAATATATTGCCCCTTCTAAAGCTTTTTCTGCTTCAAGTAGTTTATAGAAGCTTTCGGGAGCACAGGGAATGCTGTGAAAATGGTATGAAGATGAGGGATTTGGGTTTTGCAAAGCTAAAGCAGACTGCAGGAAGTTGAAGCAATGTCACATCACTGGGATTAATGGGACAGCTGAAATAACATAACTGCAGAATAATACAAATCCTGGAAACTTTTGTAACTTCCCAGAGGTTCTAAACAAGCTGTCAGCACTCTGGAATGCTGTTGAAATTACTACGAGTAGGTCTCTGAAATGAATGTCTCCTCAGCCAGGCTCTGGTCAAAAAGGCGAGAGGTAGGTGAGAACTCTTTGAAAAGGAAATGAGAACTCAAGATAATGAATAATCATTAAGCTGATGTTCGAATCTCAGACATGAGCTCAGACATGAGCGTGGGGATGGGCCTATCCATTTTGAATGGGATATTGTAGATTTAAAAGATGGAGAAGAGAATCAGAATAATATTGTGATAAATAATAAGGTGATACAACTTTATAAAAATTAAAACGCTGAGTGATAAGGGCAAATAGGGGAAATCTACTGTTTGTCATCATTTCCGTGGATGTCTGTAATGCTGCTTTTATTGAGCAGCAGACAAAACCAAAAGGACGTAAATTCCTACAGATGTATATGCAAATTCTGGAGTGGTGCATTGCCATAAATACTATGAATGGGTTTGAAAGACTGCACAAGTTTAGAGAGGAAGAAAAATGGCTGTTGGGGTGTTTCAGTGTGATGGATAGAGTGGCAATTCTGACGGTATTGAGTGTTTCAAGATATAAGGGCTTGCATCTAGACAAATGCAAAGATTAACCTGTTGTTACACATAATATTTCACAGACATCAGGTCTTGACAGTCAGACGGGGTATTGGTCTATAAGGACATTAAATCCAGTAGGACAGTTCTTCTGGGTTTATGAACTCGAAGGGACATGGTAGGTTGGTGGGACTGAGTTCAGACCCTGACTTGATTTAAAGTAATTGGGTGATACTCTCTGGTCTAGGTGTCCCTTACTGCTCTCAAGTTGAACTGTCATGCGTCTCTTTAGGTGAGAGCTTTGGTTTTGTCCTGACAGCAGCCGTGTGTCAAAATCCGGCTGACTGCTGGTGGGTGTAAGCTGAGCCCACCTTTGCTGCTGTATGATAAAATCACAGCTCCTGTTACAAAATACCCCTCTCCTGACTCTGTTGCCACACTTCAGCATGTGCTCAAGCCGAAGCCTAGCTTGTAAAAAGACAATTCCTGGTAAATTATTCTTGTCTAGCTACACATCTTTGTATTCTTCCATACTTTTGGTGTTTAGCTGAGAGCAGTGCCTACTGTTCCCAGCACTGCACTTGAGGAAATACAAGACCTGTGAAGTCCAGTTTGAGGAAATATAAGGGTTTTACTTTATTACTTGATAAATTAAGCCTGGCTTAAATGCAGCAACTTTTTACACTTTTTGATTTCTATACTTGCAGTAGATGAGTAGTTATTAGAGTAACCCTCACTTGTAGGTGTCTTGTGTTTTCTATAGACAAAGCCTGAGAGGGTTATGTCTGCACCTTGGCCGTCTGGAACTCTGGACCTGGGATCAGACATTTCTGAATGCAGACCTGACTTGTGGTGACATTCAGCTTGTTGTTAGGGGAAGCTCCAGTGTCAGCTCTCTGCTTCCTATTTTGCATCATGTTAATTTCTCCAGCTTTTCCCTTTGAGATTGAGGAAATGCTTTGAAACTGAACTTGTTGGTTTGGGAGTCTGAAATCCTTTTAATGTGTTTTGTTTAGAGAAATTTGTGGGGGAAAGTGCTTGCACCTATTGGCTTTTACAATGGTAGCAAGCCTTTTGCTCCCACTTATGTGCTATAATAAACCTCTCAGCTTGGCCATTTTACTACAGAGGTATTTGGAAGCCCAGTTCTGTGTTATGTATAGCCTGTACAGATAACAAACAACCCCTACCCCAAAGTGACTTTGAGATGCTACTTCCCTCTATGACAAGAAAAACTGGAGCACAGGTGAGGAGGGAGATTGATGGTTTGTCACCAGCTACCCTCAAGGTGCAGAACCAGGTCATCTTATTCACATTTCCTTTAAACTCCAACTGAAGTGGGCAGGAGGAGATGTTCATCGGCAGATTCTTCATGGAGGTGTGTCCAGGCTTTTTATTAATATGCGTTTTAATAGCAGAGCTCAGCACAGAGACAAGTGGTTTTAGGCATTTAATTCCCTAGCACTGATGTATTTGTTTTAAATTGGGTAATATATGACTTGTATAATAACTTTGACAATACAACCTAGTGACAGTGGACTTCCTATTTTCAACCTAATTAGGTTGGAAGTAACATATTTCATGGGATAATTAAAGTATTTTCTGAAAATGTCAAGTAAGTTGTAGGTTTAACAGAAATTAAAATGGGGTGAGTGAGCTGGAGTGTTGGTGAAAAATTAATCATCCTTTCTTGACATAGTTATCAATGGCTTTCAGGGAAGTTAGGAAATTGAGTTCTTATTTTGGTCTTCTACAGACATAAAACTGGAATTACAGAAGGAAATTCATACAGTGGTGTGGACTCTTCATTCTTCTGTTTCTCTCCACCAAATCCTTGTCTTAAACCTTTGGGGTGGTGAATTCTATAGATAGTCAAATGCATCAATTTAAAGAACATGGGCCAGTTCAATACTTGCAAACATCACTAAACCAATAAGAATTACCTGCCTGGTAGTCATCTCTCAGGGCAGGGAGATCATTTTCATGACTTTCGAGATGTGCCAGTGCAAATCGCTGCAAAGTTTTCTGAGGTGCTGCTCCTGTAAGGGAGGTGCTGGTCCAAAGCAGGTTGCTGATGGAAGCTTTCAAGGCTGGGTCTTGTGGCTGAGCTTGCTTAAATATTCCCTCCAGACCCTTCTTCCTCTGCTGATGTAGTGAAGGATTTTGCTGACGATGGTACAGGAGTAGGAAGGTTGGAACACGGCCCTGGAAGGGCTGTGTGCTGATGAGGACTGTGATCCTCCAAATGACGTGGGGTTCAGGATGTAAAGCTTTCTGCCTGGGGATTTACGGGAGTTTAGTAAAGTAGACATTTGCCAACTTAAAGCTAGAACAGTTAGGTCTGATCACAGGGAGACTGAGCCATCAAGGTGATATGGTCAGGAAAAGGTAATTCCAGATCCAGGTATACCTAGTAGAGATGCAAATATGAAAATCCCTGTATGCATTACACTTAGAATGATGTGTGCAGTTCTTCTCACTGTGTGAAAAAGAAACTGAAAAACTTGTAGGGTAAATGTTTAGGGAAATGGACAGTCTGTTTATAAGGAATCATTTGAGAAGTTGGCTTATTCAGCTCATAGAACAAAGCCCAGAGATGTGGCTGCTTTCTGTAAATACCCCAGCATAAACACTGTAGGGAGAAGAAACTAATAAGCTAATGGACAATGCTGGCACATGAACGCCGCCATGAGCTGACCACTAATTTCTGCTGAAAATTAGGAGGCAATTTCTAACCATTAGGAGTGAGTTTCTGGAAGAAAAGCGCAATAGAAGTGTGCGTGCAGGAACAATTAGCTTTAACCTGGAACTAGATAACATCATTTCTCTCCCAGAAACTGAGTGCCTGGGATAGTTAGGCTGGGACTCAGTCATCCAGGATCATTCCTAGTGTGTTTCTGTGCTAAGAATGTAATGCATGGGAATACTGCATAGTATATCAAAATGAGGTGGTTTGATAAGGAAAGCAAGATTAAAATTAATAATACAGTCTGAGTGATTGTTAAAGCTCTGATACTTGCTCAGACTGGCAGGAGACTTGGGTACCTGCTGACATTGCAAACTGTTCTTATCCCTGTTCAAGAGGAACCGCAGTGTCCCAGTGAAGTAGAGGAAATAGCTGACTGCAAAGAGGAAAGTCTAATACTTTCCCCTTTTAACTGGGGATATATTAATCTGGTGCTGGAAACCATTGGGAACATAAGCAGCATGGGATTCAGACAAGGTAAGGAAAAAAGAGGAATTAAAATAATCTATTGTTAAATATGAAATATACACTGAACAACAAAGATATGTTTGAGGGGAATACTTAACAGGTATAATGATGCTTCCTATTGGGAAAAGGAGATTATGTATGTAGGTTGCTTTTCTTGTTCAGAGAAGTTTCTGGCTGCTGTTAAAACTAATGCTGGTGATAGCAGGACTGAGGTATGCAAAGGGAGTTGATAACTTTTGCCTCTAAGGAACTTGTTGTTTGTAACACCTCCCAGTGAATATAAATACGATGTTGCCTAAACCTGCCAAAATAGTCTTGGAGAACTTACTTGTCAAGGAAAGAGGAAAGCAGTGGCAGTTTGCCAGGTGGGGATGATGCAGTTAGATGCCTTGTCCCTGCACTGAGTTTATTACTGTTTAGCAAAGCTGTTCAGCTGTGTGAGGGCAGCTGACACTGAACAGTGCTGACCTGTCATGTAGAACAGCAGAATCCTATTTGCCTTCAGCATACCTGCTTGCAACCTACCTGCACTTGTGATCTTCATAAACAGAAGTGGTTAGCAGAGCCACTCGGGGCTTTATGCAACCTCTGTATCTTGGCTGGCTACGTGCTGAGTCAGCTGGCAGAGGAAGCCGGGAAGATCTTTATTGTGATGAAGCGTTCTCCACAAGGCCATGTTTGAAGCGAGGATTTGCTGCAATTTTCATTTTAGAGAGGGTGTTTAAAAGGTGCTGCTCTGCCCTTGCAGTCAGAGAACAGCCCGTTCGCCAGAATTGGTCTGCAGTATTTAAATAGAAGATGCTGTTTGAGGGCTGCTGTGTGGCACAGCAGCAGATGGGAGTATTTGCACTGCTAGACTAAAGCTCTGCATGGAGGTTTCTCAGGTGATTGAGGCACTCATTTCTCTGTTGTACCACACAGTCTTTAACACTGTGTTACAGTGACTTAACTGCTACATGATGGGTGTTAAGGAGCAACTATTCCTGTTAGTGTTTTCCAAACTAGCAGAGCCACAACGTTTTTTTCTCTCAGCTGGGTGAGCATTTGTTTGCTTGGACTGGTGTTGATTCACCGCTGAATTTAAGTTATCAGCCTATCTTCTCAAGGATTTTACTTGTCCTTTTATTACCTTCCATTACTGGTTTGCTTACCTTATCTTTAAGGGCATGAGATCATCCCCAAGAGACTCCTCCTGGTGTGACTCAAGGTTGTGAATGTGTTTCATCCAGTGGCCTGCATCTTGGTAGTGAGTTTTAAGTTACGCTTGCACCTTTCAACTCCACATTACAGGATATTGCAGTGAGCCCTCGTGATTCTTTTCTTCCTTGTAGGAGCTGGACTTTAAACCTTCTGTCAATCTCTTGTCAAGCATAGCTGAATCCTTCCAATTAGTTTGATTGGCAGTGGTGCTGTGATGAGTCAGACTGAAGTGGATGTGGATGGTGGCTCTAATTCTGAGGCCCAGCGATTTTAGAGCATTTTAGAGCAGTTTCAGGCTGGCCTGAAGCAGCCATGAGTTGCACTGGCAGTGATGGACTGCGGAAGGGCAGAGCGCTGTGGCTGAGTTAACGCTTTAACCTGGCCATCGAGGTGATGGTGATCTTGTGATTTTAGGGGTTTGGTTGTTTTTTTCTATTCACATGGTTTTCTGCCCCAGTGGGGAACCTCTCTTCTGCAGAGGTGTGAAGAGTGTCAGATGAAGGCAGAGGCTGCTGCTTGCCCTGTGTTCTGGGCTTCTTCAGCAAAACAGATTTCAGTTGTGTGGTGTGGAGTTGTTTTGCCTTTTAATTCTAGTGTTAAGATGTGAAACTCAAACAGTCCCTGACGTTTGCAGTGTCAGCCATGTATGTTCTTCCTGGAGGAGGAATGTTCTTCCATGTTGGGTGGAGGAGACTGAAATGTCACAAAGTCATATCTAATGTCTGTCCAAAATGCTGGTGAGTGTGGCAGCTCTGGTTCTCTAGAAATATGAAGACTTGGACAGTAGCTCCATGACAGGGGTGGTGGTTTTGCCATTATTTTCCTTCATGTTTCATTCAGGAAAATGAATGTTTATTGCAGGTGATAGTCAATGGCTTACCTGCGTCTGGAATCTGATTCTTATGTCATTTTTGTCTTGTAGTTGTACTTATTGGAGACTCTGGAGTAGGCAAGAGTAACCTTCTGTCTCGATTCACTCGCAATGAGTTTAACTTGGAAAGCAAAAGCACCATTGGAGTAGAGTTTGCAACAAGAAGCATTCAAGTTGATGGGAAGACAATAAAGGCTCAGATATGGGACACAGCAGGACAGGAGCGATACCGAGCTATCACATCAGCGTAAGTGACACCTCGTGTGGCTGAAGAGAAGCTTTTGCTGAGGAGGGTGATTTTGGGCCCTTCTGATTCTTCAAACTGCAAGCAGGGGGTGTTTGTATTTTATTGTGTGATACCCACAACCTATGGTGGAAGGAAGGTTAAATATTATATGGATCATAAACTTGATATAGTGTGTCCCTGCGCAGACTGATTTATTTCTCAGTGCTCTCATGATTTGTAACTGGAGGCATTTCAAGCCTAGAACGTAAGAGCTTTGAGGGACTCATTTCAATGCAAGCAGTTGATAAAGTGGTATCAGTGTTCACCAAGGTTTTATCAGTGGTAACCTAAGACCAGAAACTCTCCTATAGCAACAAGGAAAGACTGCTCACTTTGTGTGCTTCTTTGACTGGAAAAAGCCAGCATTGCAAAAGCTGGATTTAGGTAAAGCTGGAGGTAGTTGTGGGGTCAGAAATACAGCGTGTTTCTTTTTGAATGATTTACTGTGCCTCTCTCTGGTCTGAAAGGAGACCAGCCATGGCCTTTTGTAAAGGGAATAGATCACACTGACATTCTTACGATCCAGTGAGTCATTCTGAAGTCTCTCTCACTATGGGCCATGCCTGTACTGCACCCACAGCAATGGGTGGGGAGACTTCTCTGGAGTGGATCAGAGGTTAGAGGTAATAGTAGCTCCCTACAGATTCTAGAGCTTCATTTTGGGGTGCAGGGTTCTCCTCACTACACATATGGTTTGGCTTGCCTCCAGACTGTTAGCTCTCCTGGCTGCACTGGTAGTACTGTGGCATATCCCCACTTGGAATGCTCTGGTTCACTGTTTCAAGTCCCACATAGCCTGCATCTGGATATTTTTTTGTATAGCTGTCTTAGTAACAGCTATTTTCCATTGTTGCACAGTAACTTGTCTAACTTGTCACTTTTGATCATGATGTTTCTTGCTGGTTCTCTAACACATCTCTTCGCTCACAGGTACTATCGCGGAGCTGTAGGGGCATTATTGGTGTACGACATTGCCAAGCATCTCACCTATGAGAACGTAGAGCGATGGTTGAAAGAGCTGAGGGACCATGCTGACAGCAATATTGTAATCATGCTTGTGGGAAACAAGAGTGACCTGCGCCACCTGAGAGCAGTGCCTACGGACGAGGCCAGAGCTTTTGCAGGTTGGTGAACTCCGAGTAACTTCCTGCTGCAAACTGTCTGGGAATCCTAGATATTCCAGGGTGCTGGTAGGAGGAAAAAGTGCTGCTGGTGCTGTTCCGCAGTTCACATGCCAGGGTTTGCCTCTTTAATTCAGTCAAAAAAGCAGCTTTGTAAAACATCCATGCCGATGTGGTTACAAGAATCAGCCAGAGGCACTTTAAGATTTTAAAACATCCCTGTAAAGAAAGGATCCCTGCCTGCAGGTGGAGGATTGTCATTCCCCCATAGGGCTATCACTCTTAAATAGCTGCCATCAGATACTAGCAGGTGAGAGGTGGAGAAACTTGTTGAGGTTAAAGGAAATCCAGGAATCTTCCTCACTTAATTCTTGAAAGTGCAACAAATTCGCACTCTCAGTGGTGCAGGAAGATGTGCCTCAAAGTAACACAGCACTGGGCTGATCCCTGTCGGTGTTGGCTGGTGTTGCTTTCAGAGCATGTAAGGGGGGAAAACCCCACGACTTCTTATACACTATGAATGTAATCTGGTACAGAGGTTCTTCAGATGGGAAACAGATACGCGATGTACCCCTCTAATTGTAGTGTTTCTGTCCACACAGAGAAGAATGGTTTGTCATTTATTGAGACGTCTGCTTTAGACTCTACAAATGTGGAAGCAGCTTTCCAGACTATTCTGACAGGTGAGTCATCTCCTGCCTTGTGTCTCAAGGGGGAAGGGCAGCAGGCTGCTCAGATATGATGCAAATAGGCAATTCTTTGCCTATGAAGTGTTTAAAATTTTGCTAATTGTTCTTCACAGCCATAGGATTTGAAGTCCAGTTTCAAGTCACAGTTAAAAGGCCAGCCTTGAACTCAGGAATGAATCCTTGTTCACTTTGATCTGCCCCAGGTTTCTAGTCAGCCTCAGCCTAGCTTACCTTTCAGTTTCCCATTTGTGTATGGTAAGGGAGTGCCCACAGGAGGGAATTGTCTCATGCAAGCAAAACACCCATTGTTTATCAGAGGAGAAGCCAGTCTAGTTTGTTTCCCACCTTTAATGGTGGTCATAGCATTTGGCAAGGGAAAAGGGATGAAAGAGTAGAGATCCTCCCTTTGAACAATACTGCTACTGGTAGTATGAGACATATTGACTCCTGAGCTGCAGGGTAGTTGCTGTCATTTCATTAGTAGTCCTGGCTGGACTCTTGGCCTCTGTAACATGTGACAGCAGGGAGTGCTGTGTCTTTTATGCTTTGTGGATAAAAGTACTTCCTTTCTGTTTAAACCCTTAAACATTTTCTTAAGAACACACCAAAAAGGACTTTTTAGCCATACTGGGTCATGCAGGTGAGGAGACAGCTAGGAAGTTATTTACTGTGATAAAAGTATAAATTCTCTAGCATTTCCTGAAATGCTTTATGAACTCTCTAACAGTGGAGAGAGTTGTTAGGCTGCTGGAGGATTATCTGCCTGTGTGCATCTATTTCTTGCCTTATCTTAGTTGTAAGAGGCCTCTGCTAGGTTCTGGTTCTACTTTGGTTTTTACAGTGGGTTCCTAAGCAGTAGTGCTCCTGTCCATACACTGGCAAAAAAGTGTATGTTAGATGAATAAACAGTGTGTAGGGGTGTTTGCTATCTTGTTGCTTCATTCAGTGCTGGGACTAGAAGTAGAGCTTGAGTTGGTTTCCTCTTTAGCTGAACCGTGTGGTTCCCTTTTAACTTCAGTGTTGTCATTTGGTTGTAATTCAACATTGCACAAATATACAAAGGAAAAAAGGAGAAGTTATGATGGCTTACACATCTACTCCCTGTATGACTAACCACTAATGCCATCAGAGGGTGGATGGCTAAGGAGTGGCTCAATGTGATGGTATCTGGGATGCCTGTTAAGCATTTCCTGCTTTCTTCACCTACCTAAAGTCAGTCCTGTCAAAAATGCTTGTGAATTTGAGCACAGGGTTTGTTTTTCCCTCAGTTCAAAAGGCATTTTTGTTGCTTATTTGTAACTGCTAAAACCTGAAACTTCTTCCTTTATGCATGTGCCCTTGGCTGCCCCTCTCCTCTCATTAGCACATAGACTGAGCATTGAGGCCAGATTCCAGCTGAAAGTGCTGTGTGTAATGTAGAATAGCCTTGCTGCTTGCTCTTAAAGTTTTCAGAGCAGATCAGAGCTCTCGGATGAAGGTTTGTGAATGAACTTTCATACTTGTTCAGCACCAGCACTAATAAAACAGAACTGGAAATGTATCAGACATTGTTTATTGCTTCCTAAGGCAGCTGGCAGGCTGTCCTAGCCAGTATGAACTGGTCACCTAATTGCCCCATCCCCTCTTGGGCTGTTCTGTTCTCTAACAGTGATGCTGAAGAGGTGGAAAGTTTCCTGCATGCCCAGGGCTGTGTGTTACTTCCATAGAGCTGTGTGACGCTCAGACGATACGCTGTTGTTGCCATGGGGAAGCAGTTCACCTCTTGGGCACAGGCTAGGCTGTTTCTTTATCTCTCCTCCCATGCATCCAATAGTGCTTTTTATTCAGAAGTTATTTTGGATTCTAATTTGCAGATTATGTGGTTTTTTTCCTGGTTTAGTTTTTCTGTAAGGGAGGGCAGTCTGCAATGGGAGAACAAGCCATTAAAACTTGCCCTCGGTGGACTCTGACAGAGTGGTGAGGCCGTGGCTGTTACACAAACGTCAGTGTTCCCTGCATGGTGCTGTGATGGTATTTTGGGTGAAGAGCTCTCGGGCATGTGGACAGGCTTCTTGTTCAGGAGGGGCTGGCTCAACTGTGCTGGAAGAAACACTTCTGCTGATTAGTGGGCATGTGGCTCGCTCCAGACAGGAGCTCCTGTTTCAGGGAGATAAAGACGAAGTAAATAATGCATTAGCAGCAGGTTGGCTCCATCTCGGCTGTGACTGGCATGTTAAGGATGAATGTTCTGCCAGTAAACTTCTTGATAACACTTCACAGCTGGCTTTCTTCTGTTAATGATTTGCTTTGAAGGAAAGAGGGGAGCAGTCATCTGAGGAATGTGGCTTTCGGAGTGACCCTGTGGAATCCTGGATAGCCTGTATTTGGCAAGGCTGCCTCCAAGCATAGTGCCTGCGGGTGGAACGCTTGCTGTCCTTTGAAGAAGGAAGCCGGTAAAGCCGTCAGGCTTTGCCACAGGCTGCACAGAGGTGGCTGACAGAAGGGGCAGGGCATGCTGCTGCACCAGCTCTGCTAGTATTTACAGTGCTGGGAACTGCACTGCAGAGGTATCCCAGGCTGCTCCTGATGCCCTGCACACAGCTCCCTGGGTCTCTCACGAACAGGGTGTTGTAACGAAGGTCTGTAGCAAAACTCCTTTCTTCTGCAGCCCTGCTGCAGCTGGTCTGGTTGGGTCAGTGTTGGAAACTTGCAGGAGTAGTTCCCTTGGAGGTTTAGTGTGGTCTGTGTTAGGCTTATCCACACCTCTGTTCGCAGACTAAACCACTCTGAATAGATGGCTTTGAGCGTGGGAAATAGGAATCCCTTCTAGTTAGCGCAGCTTAAGTACGTGATCTGCTGCTGTTACAGGTGGAAGAATGGGGAGAAAGCTTTTCTTTCCTCTCCCTGTACTATAGAGGACTTTCAGAGGGGGGTACGTCTTGCATCCAATGGGCTTCCTGTCCTGCTGTGGGACAAGAACCTCCAGATGAAGGTTTGGGAACCTTTTCCTTCTGTGACTTAGAGTAATGGTCCCTATCCAAATTCTCCTGTTGCAAGATGTCTAGACTTCAAGGGCTGATTGCTGTGCACACAAAGTTGCTTTGTATCATCTGGCGAATAGGAGAGACTGGTATTATAATCCCAGGCACTCCGAGCATTCACAGCAGGATAAAGCATCCTTAAAGTAAACTGGAGTTTGCCTCCGTTCCCTGCCTGGCTCTGTGCTGTCTGTTCCAGTGCTGCATTGTGCTGCTGTTTCATCTCTAAGGAATCCCATCTCCAAGGAGACAACATCACAGAGCATTAACATCAAAAAATCTAGGGATTTCCTCTTTGTTACCTGGAAATGAATGAAACGCTAGTGCAGGCTGAGCAGACAAGGGCTGGACAAGCTTCTCCTAGGCAGCAGTGTCACTTTTTCCCAGCCCTCTTTCAGTGCAAGGCCTGTCTCACACAGTAACCAATTATGCAGTGATGCATTCTGCTGAATGTGCTCTTAATAAGGTCTCATTCAGTTACTGAGCAGAGCATAAAGTGTAGTGTCTTCATTAAAAAGCATGTCTTCATTAGCCTGGCATTCCTCTGCACAGACTGGTTTCAGTGTAGGCTTTGCTGCTGGGCATTTTGCCTCGGCAAGCAGAGGTTTGAGCTGTTCCCACCTCCCCTTTCACACCATCACAGCTGTGTGTGGTGAAAGAGTGCGCAGCTGATGCGGGGAAAGGCAGGTTTTAGCCATTAAGGCTTTCATCTCTGTGGCTGCACACAGGTTTGTGCTGCCGAGGAGGGTGAAGGAACACCGAGCAGCAAACGTGGGGCTGCTGCCAGCTGATGGAAGCAGCATGGCCGTGAAATGTCCCTGCAGGACAGCTGGGGAGGCTGGGGAAGTGGGGATCATGGAGGTAGTTCCCAGCGTCAGAAGGGACAGACCCTTTATCAGCAGAGAAATCAGCGCTGTTAAGATTGTTTTTGAGGCTTCAGGGTTGTTTGCTGAAGGTCTTTGCTGCAAGATGAGGGTGTTACACAGAGTTGTAAGTCCTCGCTTTACAGGAGTGGAAGAAGTGTGTGACAGCTTCCATTAGGGACTAGTATGAGCTTGTTCAGGAAGTTCTCTGGGAAACGGGGAATTGTTGCTGCTGTAAGTGCTACTTGGGAATTCCCAGTAACAAAAGTGGCAAGAGCCTTCTCCTGATGAATAGGAACAGGCAGATTCTACACCTGGAGCTAAGCCGGGTGTCTGCCTTGAGCTGGGGCAGGGTGGTGGCGCAGGAAAACTTGTCCTGAAGAATGCAGAGCGGATCTCTTTGGCTGTGCTCCTCCCACCTCTGCGCACAGGCGCTCTGCTGAGCTCAGGGCCAAGCTGATCTTTGTGGATTCCCACATGGGCTTGCAGGTGGCTTTAAAGACCTGGTTTCATGGGATTCACTTCCCCTGTGGAGCTGCTTGTGTCTAAGGCTGTTGGAGAGAAGAGTGAACTTCGAAGGGGTGAAACCAGAAAAGCCTTTTACGCGTGCAGGGCTTGTCTGGCTACCTCAGTGACTTGATCTGTAACTGAATGTGTGTGTAAACCCCATCTTTCTGGACTGTTTATCCCTGAGTCTGAGCTGTCAGCTTGGAGGCCCGACAGGCAGATTCTTTCTAAGTGACACTTGCAGAGGTTAATGTTACTTGTACAGCCCATAGATACAGCACAGTACCAGAGATGTGTTTTGCCACGTGTGCAGCCCTGTTCTTACTCTTCCTGGGGAGCTCTTGGCCTCTGCTTGTTGGCAGCTTAAATCAGTGCAGGCTGATTGTGTCAAGGGCAAGGTTTTCAAGCCTTGTTTGTCAGGGACTCTTTTTGGCTCCTCAGTGCCACCTCTTCCCCTTGTAAAAGCAGGCGCTCAGCTGTGTGATCAGCCCTTGGCAGCAAGGAGGATCTCTGCACCAGGTTGCTCAACTTCCACTACTGAAATGATGTCAGGATGTGCACTAAGCAGCAGCTCATCAAAATTCGGAGCGAAAACAACTCTTGAATGACAAATTTCTGGTGGAAAAGATGTGTTTTGGTGTAGAGTCTGGGGGGGTGTGTGTTTGGGCAGTCATTATCCAGCTGATAAGAGACTTCAGACCTCCAAAAGCACTTGGACCTTTGCTTTGTTTTGCCAGGGTTGTTTGTGCTCTTCCCTGCTCTGCAGCAGTGAGGTGCTGACACCCTTGTCAGCAGCCTGGGCTTATCTGAAAGCTGTGACACTGAGCTGGAGCGTGCGGACAGGGAGCAGGCATCGACTCCAACTGCGGGGTTCTGCTGCGGGCACTGCTGATGTGCTGGCTGCCAGCACCCCTATCTGGTGTGCCAAGAACCAGATGTGATGCTGTCATTTCGGGGCTGTCTTTTTGCTGAATCTGAGTCACTTTCAATCTCTTCTGTTAAACTGAGGCTCAGCAAGCTTTTATTTTTTTTAAACTTTAGTGGTTTTAAGACTTGAATTCGCAGGCGAGTTCCCCGTGTTCTATTTTTGGTGTCCTTTATTTCCTTTCCGGGGGTGAAGTGCTACGCACGCCGTACTCTTTCTTCTGTGCAGCTGAAATGAGTGCTGTTGTAGCTGCTCCGAGTTTCTGTTCAGCATAACAAATCCCAGGAAACAGGGCAAGGCTTCAGTGCAGGTGTGCAGCGTTCCCCACGTGCCAGTGGGCTGGGAAAGGCGCAGGAGTTTAACCCGTGCTCCCTGATTTATGCTGGAATGTCTTCATCTGGAACCCATGTTTCTTCTCCATAGTTTTGCAGTTCCGCTACACTAACACAGTGAGTTCGTGTGCTGCTGGAGGGGCTGAGTCTCCTCTTTTGGGCCCCAGTCAACCCTTTCTGAACACTTAAAGCTGCTTGGGTGACCAGGAAGGTATTGTACGTGATAGGCGTGCTGAGGGAGAAGAAACTGCCCTTGCAGCCCTAGCGGGGAGGGAAATTACGAGTGGTTCTCTTTAATCCTGCTGTTTGTGGATACGTCAGCAAATGTGGCTGCTGTCCTCAGAGCCTTAAGAGCTATCAGGAGGAACTGCTGGGGCACAGGTTCTGGTTCGTAGCAAAGAAGTTTGTGAATTCTGGCTCTTATCAAAAGGGAATTACAACAGTTGTTGAAAAACTCCGTTCTTTTGTACAAATACATCTTCTGTATGCAGAAAGCATCACAACTGAACTTCCTGTGACAGCCCCTGTGCGTTACCTGCATAGTGCCAAAACGATAGGAAACCTGGCTACATTTTCTGCCTGCTTCCCCCCGAGCTGGCTTCCTGCTCGTGTCTGGCTGGTGTGTGTGCAGTGACTGCCTCTTTCTCATCTTCCAGAGATCTATCGTATCGTGTCCCAGAAGCAAATGTCGGACAGGCGTGAGAACGACATGTCTCCAAGCAACAACGTGGTTCCCATTCACGTCCCTCCAACCACCGAAAACAAACCAAAGATGCAGTGCTGTCAGAATATATAGAATCGCTGGTTCTTTCCCAAAAGGCTGTGTATATTCCCCAGGTCCAAGATTTAAATATATTTGTAATTCTTGTGGTTCCTTTCCTGTGTTTTAGTTACTGCTTATTCCTTCTCAATTTCTCCATGTCTTAAACACTCTGATTTCAGTGTTTATAAATCTATTACTTCTATGTGGCTGCAGTATTTTCCCAACACCGACTTGTCGGTGTTGGCTCAGTGAATTGTTTGGAGCTGAGCTGATCTCTTTCCACCATGATGCCCGCTAGTCAGAGCACAGACACCTGGAGGGAGCGCTAGAAGGTGTTATTCTGCTCCTCACAAAGCGATTGCTGTCAGGTTAACTGGGGAAATATCTCTGAGCAGGATCATCTTTCCTTGACTTAAGGTGTTGCATACTGCATCTAAAGCTTGGTGAAACGCCCGTTGCTCTGAAGTGCAATTTTAATGTAAGTTAAATGTTTTTGGCTACATCTTCAGATAGTCAAGTTAAGGATATGTTGGGGTTTTTTTAATAGAATATTATGGGGGAGAAAAGAGAATTTCTTGCCAAAAAGCAGCAGGGTTCTTGCTACCTGTGAACGAGCTTTTGTGGTTTGGCACCTGCTGCAGAGGAGGTTGTGATGTGAGGCAGAGCTGCGGGAGCCTGGTGGGACTCCACGTGAGGGGACCCTTGGGAAGGACGTGGAAGCACAAGCTGTGTAATGGATTAAGGGTCAGGCCAACACCGGAACTTGCAGTGTGGTTTTGTGCTGCCCAAGACTTGGCCTCCACAGTGCTGGTGGTGTCAGGATTTGAGGATGCCTTTTTTTTCTTTCATGGGACTTGAAGGATGTTGTCACAGTATTACATACCGCATTTATTAATACATACCACATACATTGGTATATTCAGTGCTTGATTAACTTCCACAACCAGGTCTGAGGTTTCAGTTCTGTTTCACCCAATATTTCCAAGTTATCCCAGTGGTTTGGTTTATGTTCTTTGACAGAAACATCCAGAGTAGTTTCCTTGCTGGATGGATTCCCTCTGTGGTCAGTGGCTCAGTACAGATCATCTGTTGGATCAGCTTGTTCAGGGATATGTGAACTGTGCCTTCTGTCGCTGCACTTGCTGCATCTCACTCCATATGTGCTCTTCCTAAACATGCCATTAATCCTGAGATTTGGGGGCTATGGGCACTGGCTTTCTCCAGGGTTTAAAAGAACAGTTTGTTGTATAAATGCCTGCAGTTATTTATACAATTATGGGGAGTGTAAGTGGTTAGAGGGGACGTTTCTCAAGCTCTGATAGGACCCGCTTGGAGCATCCCAGTCTGGGTAGGCACTACCAGCTGCGTTTCGTACCCAACCTTTCTGTCTTGCGGTGCTCATGATGTGTAAGGCACACGGAAGGCATTGCTGTAGTCGGTCACTTGTGTTTTTTTAAATCCACTTCTCCTCCTGGTATTAGTTCTGAAGATGCTGGTTTGATCTGTTTGTAAATTACTTTGTATTTTATGCATGTACTGTACCTTGATCCAATATTATTATTATTTCTTTTTTTTAGATTGATTTAAAATATATTCATCCATGATTCTAATAAAGAATTACAGGGGACGACTCAGTATAGCGTTGGGTGCACTTTTTGGGAGAGCTGGGATTTAACCTGTTGCTTTTTACTTACTGGGAGCTGGTAAGCTGCTTGGAACAGGCTGTGAGAAGATGCTGGAGATGCTTCCTTCTGCAGCAAACGCAACTGCAACGGAGCCTGTGGGAGCACAGATCCCTGGTGGAGGCCGGGTGCAAATGCTGTTTCCTTCACCTCAACAAGCAGGGCTGTGTTTAAGGCCTGGGCAGCTGTGAAATGGCTGCAGGAGCTGTTAGACAAAGTAAGAACTCTAATTTACTCTTTTTATCCCCCCACCAGAACTTCAGACTTAATCATAAACCAGGCCTTAGACAGGTTTTGCTGTGCAAACCCTCTTGTTGCACTTAGGAACTGCTGCAACGTGGAGCATTACGTTTTCAGGCAATGGTTTGTAAAGCCTCCCTAAGCCATAGACTTTGAAAGCAAAGTCAAATGGTGTGTACAGAGCTGTAACTCCTCACCTGTTAAGAGCTTCACCCTTGTGTTCTGGGGTTCTGTGCTGCCTTTTCCTGACCCAGTGGTGCAGTGGTGGTGGGTCCAGGGACACTGCTGGCACATACAGATGCTTCACAGAGAGCTTTGGGAGAGACAGGGCAAGACATTATTCCACCTGAACACTGACCCAGCAGGGAACTGTTTGTGTTCAGCTGCTGGTTAATCATCCTTTTCCATAATATTGGCATTACTGCTGTACTAAAGTGTCTCTTTGCTAATAGGAGACAACCAATTATAACAGAAACTGCTTTTGAGCCCTGGAATGAGCTTTGTGAGTTTCTGGGAACTGTATAATGCTGTACCATTGCCTTTACCTGCCAAAAGCTTTTGCTATCATTTATGTATTTGGAAGTTCCAGCCTTCACTGTTACAAAGCTGTTCAGTGAGTGTCAGTGGTGCTGGTGTTTGATGGGAGTTGAGGTTCTGCCTCTTAAGCAGAAAGGGCATGTTGTTGTTCTGATTTAAAGACATTTTCATTCAGCTACAGCTACTGATTCTGTCAGGTCAAACCTGATGAATTTCCAGCCTTAAACAGCTTATCGAGTGTGGCTTGTCCAATCAGAAGGAGATTACATGCTGGGCTTTAGTTAACAAGGTTTCTAGAAATATGAAGTACAAATATTGGAAGAGCTTCAGCCGGCGGCAGTGCTCAGGGCTGCCTGGCGGCGTTAATTCTGAAGCTGTTCTGCTGCAGCTCTGTGCTCTTGATGTATTGGTGAGGCTCCCTGGGAGCGCTGTCAGACCTGCTGAGGTGGCTGCTGGTGTCCTGTCTCATCCCTGCTGGGGGCAGGACAGTGACTGTGCTGGTCTGTATCCTCCTGAAGGCCCAACAACCTGATAGTGCCGCAGAGCACTGAAAACCCCGGTGCTCTTTGTAGGTACGCCGGAGCTTGGCTGGGTTTGTGCATCGCTGGGGTGTCTTGCTGAGCCCCGCTGAGGTTAAACGGCTGCCAACTGTAACAAAGATACATGCAGAGCCAGTTTCCTTTTGTTTTAAAGCTAGAATTAAGGTCCAGGCTGCAGCTGCATCACAGCACTGTGTTTTCTGAGAAATCCTGTCGCTTCCGGGTGAGAAACCTGGTCCTGGGGGTGCTTTCATTGCGGTGGCAGCCCCTCTGTGACGAGTGACATCGCCTGGAGCGCTCAGACCTGAACAGGGGCTGGAAGCTTCAGTCTGCAAAGGAGGACGTTGGAGAAGGACACACTGAGAGAAATTCCATTTATTGTGTACAAGGCGGGATACCTCTGCACAGTGAACAAATATATTACAAATCTGCCTTGCCTTAAAAAAGTATTGCCATTTCGGTGCCTGTTCCAAGCTAATGCTCATACACAAGAAGGTACGTTTTTAGGTGCAGGGTTTGTTGTTCTCCTGTTAAGCTCTATGCACATCATTGCGTTTGGTGTGAAAATCCAGCTTTGAAAACATCATGGAGCACACTCCTGCTCCCTGGAGTCTCGTTGTGAACTGTACAGCAGCACACAGAGCTGGGGGTCAGGCGGCAGCTCACAGTGCTTGTGCTCGGTGTCAGGTAGGTCTCTACCAAGAGAGCTCCTTTGCCAACTGCTTTTCTCGGGGTACTTTTGAGGTAAGTCTTTCTATTCCTGTACATAAAATATATCCCTACTGGCCCTACAAAATAATTGTCTGCTTACATCTCAAATAAGGCTTTCCTGGAAAATAAAATCACTACTGCTGCTCAGTCATTGCCCCCATGCACACATGCAGCATTCATGTAACTACATACGCATTATCCTGCAGGATGAAGATCTGCTGCTCTGGAGGGGTCCAGAGCCCACCCAGCCCCATCACTGGGGCTCCCCATGCCCTGTTGGGAGCGTGTTGTGGTGCTGCACCCAGGGGTGCTGTGCAGGCTGCCAGGGGCTGGTACGACCGTGCCGGGGCTGCCATCCCCGCCAGGGTGCTCCGAGTGATCCGACACTTGATCCTGGGGTGGCTCGGAGCTGGGATCAGGTCGTTGCTCCAAGCCGGAAGGCTCCTCTGCCCAATCCCCCAGACCAGCAGGTTGCACAAGTGGTCATGCTTTGAGCAAACTGAGCGGGGCTGGGTTGGGGCTCTTCTGCTTCCATCAGACTGGCGAATGCGCAACAGAATGGTGCGGTTTATACTTAAGAGGCAATTAACTTGCTACTTCTGCGTTTGCCTAATAACATATACTGAGAGTCGACACTGCTTCATGCTCAAAATCTACAAGGAACTGCTTAACAGCAAGGGTTCTACTTCCTAGGTCAATAAGGTTAGAAAATACACTCATGGTGGCTTAGTCCAAAACTTCACTGTGGCCAACCCCTTGATAATCCCTTCCCAAACAGCTGCTGAAACACAAACCCCAGTTTCAGCTCAATTTAATAACATTTCAGGTAGAATCATCAGCAGATAAAGATGCACTACATGGTAATGCACATCAAATTAAAGAGGGTCATAAATGGCATGCTGTAAGGGAATCGTGGTGAGATGGTTGGTAATGATGGGCTGGAGGAGGGGATGTGGCTTCGCTTTAGGAAAGGAAACCAAACCAGGGTTAGTCTGTGCAAGCCTGCAGCGTCCCAGGGCAGGAAACAAAGGTGCATCAGTCTGCACTGCCTGGTGGCTTTATCTGACAAAATCGAAGCTGTATAAGGGAAATTAAAGCCTATTTGTGCCAATTGGAGTATTTTATACATTGTTAAATCTGTGGTAAGCTGGGTGTGAGGCCCATTCCTGAAACTCAAGTCATAAGCAAAGATCAGTGGACATTTGCCAAACTGTTACGTTTTAGAACCTGCACAGACTGTGTCTGTGTTAATATTCCTCAGCTCAAGTACCCTGGTACTGAATAGAAAGATAAAAATCTCCGTGCTAGTTACCAAGCGCGATCTGCACGGGTTGCACATGGTCATGGCAGCAAATGGGGTTTCCAGACAGTGAAATGACAAGGTTCCCTGCTTTCATTCAGGAAAAGGTCCGTTTCCATGACAAAGAAGTAAAATATATCCCAGTGTGTTCCAAGTCACCTTGTTCCTAACAGTAAAAGGGTTCTTGATGTAGTTGGTAGAAATGTACATCTCTAAGTCCTTCTACTTAGCATGGTTGTGTGTTTTATTGTACAGCAAAGCCAGGGTTAGAATACACGCCACGGAGAGTTTTTGCCTGGAGCACGTAGACACCTTCCTGGGGTGATGGACTCCAGTCACGTGTAGGTCCTGTTACCCATATAAAAATGTCTTTATAAATAACATCATGCAGCAGCAGTTGGCCCAAGCTGATGTTGTGTTACGTTAGGTCCTTGTGTAAGACAGTCTGAAGTCCCATCAGCATCCTGCAGCGCAGAAAAGGATTGTCTTCTCTTTTGCTTCCCCAGTTTGTGATTGCAGCACAGTGCACCAGTGAAGTTCATCCTTTTAAGACTGCTTGTCCCAAGATGGCCCGTGCGTTGGGCTGTGCCTTACGGGGAGGAGGTCGTAGTGACCAGGAATGTGACTGTTCCTAGGCAGGTCGTATGGATTCTGGAGGTAACTGGCACTCCGACCACGGGCATCTTGGACCACGCTGACAGTGGGCTCTGGGGAAGCAAGGAAAGCTGGGTTATGGTAACCTGCAGTGCTCCCAAGGCTAGGTACTCATGTGTTTTGTCACTCAGCTTCCCAACTCATCTCCTCCAGCTTTACTGCCAGCACATGGAGCAGACTAGGGAGGAAAACACCAGAGCCCTGCAGACAATGGCTTCAAAAGACCAACACTTCTGCTCTTGCAATGTCTTGCAGCTGGACTGCAGCAGTTTAAAACAAAAGCGTGAAGAGCAGTGGTACCACACTCACATCCCCCAGCCTTGCACAAGCCCCTACCCGGGATGCAGCTCCCCAGCTTAACACATGCAGGCACAGGGCTTCTTCCACGGCCGGCACCTCCCTGCACCGTGCCACATCCATGTTAGGAAAAGGGGAAAAGGAAACATGCCAGCATCTGCAATAAACACACCGACAGCCCCTCTGCCTCCTGCCCCTCTTACCAACTTCATAGATGTTTTTATTGGCGGTCGATGAAGTTGGCATTTCTGAATATGGGGACTCCCTGTGCCCAGGCGATTTCATTTCCACGTAGCTGCTCTCGGAGTGTTTGCATGTTAAAATGGGGGGGTCTTTGATGGTGGCGTATGGGTTTTCGCTGCTGTTCAGGGAACAAGTGCTGGAGCTGCACACAGACTCTTTCATATAATCTGCAAAACAAGAGGGGAGTGGCAGGGTTAGCACCATGAGCTTCCCTAGGTTAATTCAACCTCTGAACAAGTGTGGGGGGGACAAGGGGCAGGGGGTAAGGAAGATCCTCGAAGCATCCAGCACAGACACCCGATGCGTGTGCTTGGGGTGGGTCCAGACCATTGCATCCACACTCACTAGCAGGAGAGAAATCAAAACCTCAGGTTTTCCTGTAAAAGGTTCTAGTTGTCATTTACTGCAGCATTGAATTGGAGGTGGCATCCTTCCCTCCCTCCCCCTAATGCCTAAGGAGTTTTAATGCCTCCACATGGCTGTGGTATGTCGGTTCTGCCAGCAGGACCTTCTGCTGGTCCCTGGCCTGTTGGGCCAGCTACAGGGTTGGTGTCCTGGGGCTTTGGTCAACATCCAATGCCATAGATTTGAATACAGAACATTTCCAGCAGGCTTAGAACTGCATCAGTGCAGTGCGTGTCCCCTGAGCGCTCTGCTTGCTGGGGCTATCCAGCATCAGGAAAAGCCAACTTCATATTCCCACTGCCATTAAGGCTGGGAGGAGGCTGCTCCTGCTAGTGGGGAACACTTGGGTTTCCACAAGGGGAACAAGCCTCCATCTGAGCCTTGCTTTTGCTTTGCCTTTTACTCCCCCCCCCCCCCGCCCTTGCTGTACATAATCTACTGCTCCCCTAGGCTGGAGAAAACAGGAGATGGTGCCGGAGGAGGCCCTACACGGGGAGAACAGGGTTGGTGTGAGAGCTGTAACCACGGTCTCCTCTGTGAGTGCCCCTGGCCTGGCAGTGCCAGCCTGCTGCAGGGTACAGTGCCAGTCTTGCTTTAAACATAAAAAACAAGAGAGAATAAATGGACATTCAAGAACGTGCCATTGCTGCTGTGTGCATCCTGCTGGGCAGTGCCAGTAATTTAGAATTAGAGCGATGCAATGAAAGATGAGGCATTTTCTTGTGCTGGGTTACAGTACAAAGGCAGATCCTGGTATATATGAAATACTCCCGGTGAAATAGCGGGACTTGCAAAATAGCTGCAATCCCAGCTGCCCCCGCTGTCTAGTATGGGAGACAAAAAGAGAAATGCAGGTTAAGAAATAGACAGACAACAAGATATCGCTTCTCCTTTACAAACCTCACCTCTGCGCCTGTCCTCCCCGACCTCCTCACTCACTCCTCAGGTTTGCTTCGCTCCTTGCTGTGATTCTCCCTCCCTCAGCTCAGGGGTTGTGTCTGTGTGTCCATCATCACCCCGGGCCTGGTGCCCTTTGCCTTGGCTCAGCACTGAGGGGGGCTGCACCGAGCGGACACCCAGAGCAAGGTATCAGGTTGTGTCCTGCAGGGAGCTATGGAGTTTCTGTGCTCTAATTTCAGTGATGGGAGCAAATCCTGTGAGCCCTCAGCAATCAGGGGGAGTGAAACCAGCTGTGGGAAGCTCCACCTCAAAGCAAACCAGCTGCACCAGGTGGGACCATCGGGATGTCAGGGCCCTGGCACCAGTGCAGTGTTTATTGAGCTATAAACCCCTCCTCTGAGTTCAGCCTGGGTGACATTAGCAGTGCCTTTGTCTGTTTGGTAGAGCACAGGAGACAAGAACCAAAGCCACACGAACATTCCCAGGCTGCAGGCACTAGGGTTGGGCCCTCCAGCTTTCCCAACCCCATCCCAGTATAGGCACGTCAGTGGAAAGCTGTCCCATCCTGTCCTTCCATTGAGCAATGGAGCAACCCCACAAGACCAAAGGCTTCTGCACATGGATGAGCTCAGTGTTAGCAGCTTTTTCTATGTATATGACTTAAAGGAAGGTGCCGCACAGTCCGAGCTTGGTTAGTGTTTAAAGGTGAGCAGACAATAGGCAAAGACTAACAAATGCTATCATAAAATGCAAATCTTTAGGCTAAAAATACCTGCATGGACCGGGGCTGGTCCTGAGTCCCTGGGGTGGTTGTGCTATGGGCGAATGGCTCATGCAGGTGAGGAGCTGAGAGCTCCCGGCGCGGCCGGAGCAGGAGCAGTCACAGCTCCAGGGACACTGCCCAGATGACAGACTCTGCCCTGGGGCTTTTGGTTTGTTCTGAGACAAAGAAAGGCTCGGCTCTACCTGCCAGCGGGTCACAGCTTCTGCTGGCTACTACAGGCAGGCAGGAGAGCCTGGGCAGCCTGGAATAAACCAGCTCTGGATTTTGGGTGTGAGGACAGCAAGACTTGCAAAAGGGAAGAGAAGGCTCCTTAAAGGGAGACTTTAGAGCAGCTCCAGTGCCTAAAGGGGCTGCAGGAAACCTGGAGAGGGGCTTGGGACAAGGGCCTGTAGGGACAGGCCAAGGGGAATGGCTTGAACCTGCCCGAGGGGAGACTGAGATGAGCTCTCAGGCAGAAGCTCTTCCCTGTGAGGGTGCTGAGGTGCTGGCACAGGGTGCCCAGAGAAGCTGTGGCTGCCCCATCCCTGGCAGTGCTCAAGGCCAGGCTGGACACAGGCGCTTGGAGCTCAAAACAGAGCTGGGCTCCGATTCATTAAATGTAGATTAGAAAAGACCATTGGCTGCTACAGCGACAAAGGCGGATGGTGACAAGTCCTGCTCCTGCAGTGTTGCAGGTTAGTAGCTGTGTGGGTCAGTGCTCATCTGTCGATGGAAGTGGGTACCTCAGAGCTGGCATAGGCAAAAATCCCAGCACATCCTGCATTTTATTAAGTCCAACTCAGCTACTTTTCTCTCCCTAAGCTAAAATGCACCTGCAGTGCTGCTGGGGCTGACACCACCTCCCAGGCAGGTGCCCTAAGGCTGGAGCCGCAGCACCAGCCCTTCCCTTCCTAGCAGAGACCGGTGAAATCCCACTTGGGCTGCCCAGACTCATTTGGCCTCTCCTAAGAGCTGCCTTTTCCCAGAAGATCCTGGGAAACAGCACGCCAGTTCCCACTGACGTAAATGGGAATTCTGTGTCTAGCTGGGGACTAGACCCTTTGCTCTGGATGCAATATAACTTACGGAGCACCAGTGTGTGCGTGGCAGTGTGCTGTACACCAGGGAGCCCTTAGCCACGAGACGTCTTAGGCACAAGATCACCGAGAATTTAACTCTCAAGGATGTAGAAGTGTCTGAGTTACTTTGTTACGAAGGGGGGTTGGGGGTAATTAAGAAGTGTGCCCTCAGTTTAACCCAGAACAAATGTATTTAGGAAGCCTCAGCCCAATCACCCGGTAGGACACGTGCGAGCTCTGGCCATGCTGCCTCATCGTCCCCCTGTGTATTGAGCTCTTGTGGTGGTGCCACAGCACTCACTGCGAGCCCTTCATCAGCTTGACACGCTAGAGATATATGGGGAAATATGGAAATATGGGGAATAGGCTCTAATTTTGAAGTCCCTGTCTCCGTGTTGCCTGGATACCAATCACCAGACCTTTGAAAGTTTTAGTTTTGATACCAGGGACTGGAAATGTACCTGTTCCTCCCACAGACCAGGCTCCTCTCTGATAATCCTCTGGCATTCTGATGCCCAGCCTTGGTTATCTACAGCCACGTTTGAAGTGCTAAGGAACTATGATGTATGCAGGTGAAACACGTTCTCCTACTATTTAATCCCATGCATGGGTGACGTTCAGCATAGCGTGCCTTGCTGGCTGCTGTCATTAACCTGGCTAACCTTGGCTGCTCTAGGACAGCAACACAGCGACAGCTTAGTGCTGCTTTCTGGAGTGTGACACAGCTGTGGGACCCATTCCTGTCCACCAAACAAATGAACCACGCTGAACCAAGCCCTGAACCCCTGAGGCAAGTGCACCAGTGTTTTGAATGGCTGAGACTTTGCTGGCTATCGTGCAAAGCCTGAGGTCACTTCAACCCACCAGTGCATCAGCCCTGGGACCAACCCTGTGCCCTCCCGGCAGAGCATCCCATGCAATGCTCTGGGGTCAGCACCAAACACCATTTTCAACTGCAGGGCAAGATTTCTCCAGTGAGACCTAGCAGATACTGATGGGAAAAGACATCATCTTTAAACTGCATTAAAGTATGTAACAAAGCACCCGCCTGCCAAGTCTTCTTGCTGACAGAATCCAATTGTTTGGGACTGGGAGTTCGTTTCATGAGAATGACCCAGCTTAGAAGATACCTTCTCTCCATCTTTCATATGAATTTAGCTAGGCAGGGCCAACGCAAGACCTGGCAAGGGCAAGGAGAGCTGCACACCGAGCATGGGGCCCCTCACCCAGCTCCTCCTGGGAATGAAAGTGCCCCCGGGCTGCCTGAACCCAGAGCCTGACCTTCAGACCGAGCTGCTGGAAGCCTGTAGCCATCCAAGGGCAAATGCTCCTGAGAAATCTCTGCCAACTGCCTGCAGGTGAGGTTCAGAACCCCCCTGGGATGTCAGGTGTGTTCCTGTGTCCCCAGCACCCTGCCCGTCATCGCCAGCCGAGCCAGACCACATCAGCCTCCCTGACGTGGCTTCCAGGCCTGAGTGTTCAATGTACAAGTGATAAACATGTAAAGAAAGTGGCTCAGATCCTAAATAATGAACAGAATGTGCAGCAGCAGGAAAAGCATTTCACAGTTTGCTCTTCCTGCGATTCCTTTTCTCCCATTCGCACTGGGGTGCCTCATGCTGTGTGACTGTGTCTCTGGATGGGGATTCCTCCTGCATGTGTTTAAAGCAGCTTTTTGACTTTTTAAGCACAGTAATTTGGTTGAAGCTAATCTTGAAGTTCATACTTCCATGGAAAGAGAACAACCTGCCCGACTAGAATAAGAAAAAGAGAATCATTGAAGGAGCTGAAACCAGTGGCCTGAGTCAAATCTACATACATAATCTAGTTTTATAGGGAAGGACTTTGCCATGGATCAGTGGTTTCCTCTAGCAAGCCTGGGTGTTAAGGTGATGCTTTAGCAATATTATGCCACTTTATCTTGTAAACAGCAGCTACAAAGTGGTGTTCTCTAGGCCTGGCTATAAGCTGGTCATTGCTTTTTATGGGCACTTTCAATGTCCCTTGTTAGCTCAGGTAAAGGTCTTGCCCAGTAACACCTTGGCCATAGCAAACAAGTGAGTGCCTTGACACCAGCCCTGTGCCTTGACCCTTTTCCCTGTTGCTCAGCTGGTACCAGCTCAAGGACATTGTGCAGTGTTTACCTGCTGGGCTGAGGGAGGGACATTCCCAGCTGGTGTGTGCAGACACAACAGGCTGGGATTCAGAGCAAGGACTTCAGCCTGAAACCTGCATGTTCTGAGGGAGACAGACTCCTTGCTCCATCTCCTGTACCACAAGCTCAGTGTGCCAAACCCAGCCCAAGCTACCAGGAGCTTGTGCGGACCACTGTGCCAAGTGGTCTTTAAGTCCATCCCGAACTGGAGTATTCTGAATGTAAACCTGGAGGACAACTGAAACGTAAAACCACTGGGCCTTGTGCTCGTGACTCATCTACAAGCCCTTTTTAGAGCTGCCCTGGAGTCAATGCCCATTAATTGCTTCGTGCCGGCGTGACTGGTTAATGTTCTGAGCGAGGTCTTTCCTCAAGCCCTGCTATAAATCTCTTTCAGCAAGGCCACGCAGCAGGGTCAGCTTGTTTTCTAGTGGCTTTGTTTAAGCTCTGGAGAGCCAAGAGCCTTACAGAGCCACAACTTAGGCAAATGACCAGTCTGTCATCAGCACCTGCCACCAGGAAGCCCTTGTAGGTGGCTAATGGGTCCTAAAAGAGCTTCCCCTGGCCAGACAGCTCCACCTGCACCTCCTGTCCCTGCAGCAGAGGCCTCCCTTTTTATCTCTTGCTGCTTTGCTGAGGCAGGAGCCTCCAGCCTTGTAAAGACTCGAATCCATAATTCATGGGCCCCAGACATCTGGCTCAGAGTCAGGAGTGCTGCCAGCTGAGCGTACGTTGGAGGTAATGGCTCTGTCCCTTTCTGCCTCTGCATGGCCCCGCTCCCGGGTGCTCAGGTCTCTCCTATCTCACCTCTTCTACGACACCCTCCTCAAACTCTTTGCCAGGGTGGCTGCAGGCACTGGATACCATACCTTTGAAGCTTTTTTCCATTATGTATGTGTTCTGACGTCTATCCATCCCACAAGCACCTGCATGGAAATGATATATAATGGAAAACAAATAAATATTTATGTAAATTGGATTGCGTTGACGACTGAGCAGCATATATTCTTTCCCCTAAATTGTACATCAAGGCCCTCATTTAGGGAGGCTCTTAAGCACATCCTCAGCTGTAAGCATGCACTCAGTGCAGTGGGGATTCTGTGCACGCCTAGAATTATGCATATGCTTAAGAGCTTCCCTGGAAGGGAGGGCTTTCCTGAAGCAGGGCACTGCTCTTTACCAGGAGCAGCTATCCATCAGGAGAACAGCAAGAAAACATCATCTGCTGGTATGTTCATTACTGAAACACTGGATTGGATTAGTAGGAGCCTAAATCATCTCCTTCCAAACTTGAGTCCACAGGTTCCGTTACATTACCCTGTGGCCAATTCTAGGCTTTGCTTCATCGTGGATAGTGTGGTATTTAATTCACAGTCTTAGACTCTAAGGTGTGCCCAATCCTCTGTTACCTACTATTGTTTGCTTATCCCTTTGCACAGCTCAAGAACTGAAATGACCACAATCCCCAAGTGACTACAGAGGCCTGAAAATGCAGTAACTGAGAACAGAGCTGACAGCAAAGACTTCTGCCTCATGCAGCTTTGTCCCTTACAGAAGCAAAGATAGAAGGGGATGGGAACCTTTACTGCAAATGATCCTAGATATCAATCAAAAGGCAAATCTAATGGAAGCCTTTAAATCTTTTTAACTATAGAGTCTGCTATTTCTTACTGACTAGCAAAATCAACACAAATTTGGTTACAGAGATAGAAATGTCTTTGTGGTTTATGGGATTCCCAATCAAGTAACTAAGTTATGCTGGTAAAAGAGCCCTGCAAACAGCGTGTCCCAGAGGTCTCCCTGCTCTTTGTCCCTGCGTGTCCTCTGGTCTCTACAGAAGAAGCTGTCACCACCACTGGCAATGCTGTACCAGTCCCCTTTTCACAGCACCTTTGCTTTTGGTGAATAAGGAAAATCACTACATTAGACAAGAAATGTGTTACTGGAACATCAAAGCCACCCCCCTTTGCAGAGTGCCCACCCTGAGCACAGCAAAAGGGCTGTGGCTCACAACTGGCTCTCTCTGATGGGGCTCTTGCCTTTCTAGCCAAGAGTGACTGCCCAAAGCTTTTGAGCACCTTCTGCTTTGTTTTCCACCACTTGTCCTGAGCCAATTCCCAGACTCACTCCTGGGAAGAAGCAGCAGAGGGCAAGGCTGACTGGGTGCTTTGGGCACAGGGGGGAAGCTCTTTCACATAGCAGTATTTGCTGCGTGCTTTTCTTCTCTCCTGCATTCTCTAGGGCAGAGTCCTGAGTGAAGAGGATGGAGCTGATTCATCCCTTGGCTCACATCCACAGTGCTGGTGCTCTCTTTCCCAGCAGTGGTGTTCCCAAAGGCCATTCCTGGTGATCACACGTCCTCCTGGCAGGCCTGAGCAAGCCCCCATAGGCAGAACACACAAGCAGGACAGCTTCACAGGCACACACTCAGGGGGCTCTGGTAAGAAGCAGCTCGCACCACACAGAGCAAGGCTGGAGTGCTGGTGGGCACACAAATGGGCTCAGAGGGTGAAGGGGCCATACCCACAGAGAAAGCACCAGCAGGGAAATAAAAGAAACCCAGGCTGACCCATGGGAAGGTGCATTGGACACAGCGTTGCTCAAATAGAGCAACAGCAACATGGGAAAGACCTTCTGGCTTTGGAAGGCTGGGATGAATTACTTTGCTCAAGATCATGAACTTTAAAATATTGACCAGCCAGAGAGAGAGAGACAAAGCAAGGAGCAAAAAACACGGGAGTGATCCTGTAGGACAATGTCCTCATAACTGCTGGGGATTAATTAGATGCTTAGAGTAAGCACCATGAGGAACAGGTGATTTGTGGAAACAGAGGTTACCCGGGGAATGGTTACCTGTGCTCGCTGCACAGTGCATCCCTGCAAGAATATTGCATCTGTTCTGAGCATCCTCATCAGATCTTTACAGGAATGATCGCACTGTGACTGTGAAGACCTGGATGAAAGCTGGAGCCTTGGGGCTGCTGTGAGGCCTCAGCGATACCAACCAGAGCTTTTGGTGGCTCGGAGAGGAAGGACTCCACCTTCTGAGCATGTTTTGTTAGCTCAGCTCCCTGTGAGCTCCTGCCAGTCCTATTGGAGATGTCAGACATGCCTGGAGGGGCTTCTGCAGCCACAGACATCACTACATCTGCTCTGAGTTAGCCCAGACTCGTTAGACCCCGCTGGAGGGCAGGTGCTGTGTGAACATAGGGTTCAGCTGAGTGAACCTGACTTCTGGTTCAGAGTTGGGCAGCAGGCAATCCTTTTCACCCTGAGCTGCAGAGCAGCACTTTGCCATGCTCAGAGCTCACTCCAGTGTAGCTGTAGAAAACTGAGAATCCTTCTTATGGGAGGATGGCTCAGAAAAGCTGGGATACACCTGCTAGAAAAGATAGATACCGGCAGGGTTGGTGCTGCCTTGGGAGGGCTGCACAACCTCTCAAAGCCCTTCCCAACCTGTTCCCTGTAATTCTGCCTTTAGTCTTCTTCTATGTCTTATAATTCTGTGGGTTTATGACCCATTTTTGCCTATTCATTGCATTCCTCAGGAGGTGAAATGAATAATAGATACGTTACTTTTTAAACTGCAAAAGCGGTTAATGTGGAAGGGGCCTGAACAGGGCAGGAATCTGGCTCTTCAGGAAAGGCCAGGTTTAAATCTGGAGTTAAGTTGTCTGCGGGGTGAAATCGCAGTCTCGGTTGGAAATATTTTTCCCCACCTTTTTGGCTTTGAGAAAGATGCAGAGTCAGGTCTGACCCAAACTTTGAGTCACTCGGGATGTGCTGCAAATCACACTCCAGGCTCTGCTCTGAGCACTGCTGTTAGGAAAACATTACAGATAAAACCAGTTTTGTCTGCAGCCCGCTGTGCCCAGCACTCCAACTAATGAGCATAACAACCTTTTCTGAACTCAGTGGGTGGTTTAGGACATTTGACTTGCTTGGAATAGGAGCTGGAAGATGGACTCTGCAATTGCGTAATGCAGACTGGACTGGAGGAGAGAGGTTAGTCACAGGGCAAACAATTCCGGTTCTGCAACAAGAGCCAGTGAATAGGAAATGCAAAGACAAGGCATTCCTTGAAATTAGTGGGACTAAGCTGCATTGAACAAGTAGTGACACATGGCAAAGGTGACAAAGCCACCTTTCCTTGGCACCACAGATACCCCAAACCCTAATCTCTCAAGCGCTGATCCATGAGAATGACTTGTGCAATGTGCTCATCACTAGACTCCATTTAACAGGTATGACTCTCTCTCTGAAAAAGCCTGATATTTGAAGCTCCCAAGAAAATGTGCCAGCAGTAAAAATACAAGCTTTGTTCTGCTCCTTGCATTTCCCAGTTGGAAAGAACCCAAACCTGGCAACTGAAGTCCTGTAAAACAGGTAAGATATCCCCTTGGTGTGAGCAGCCCTTTCTCTGCTCCCTCAGAGAGTATCTTTCTTTCTTCCTTTCCCTTTCCAAATAAAATGACCAAGGGATGACTCCTGGCTGAGCAAAAGGCAATGATGCAAACTGGGAGCAATCAAAAGGTGATTTCCAAGGCTGCAAAAGCACAGCCTGCAAGAGCGAGGGGAGCAAAGAGGGGTTAATAAAAGCATTCATGTGCCTGTTACCTGTGGGATTGCCTTTACGAGATACACAAACAAATAGAAAGTACATGGTGTTTCCAGAGAGCATCCTGCTGACCCTCTTATAGACACAGAACTAAAGACGCATTGCTTGGAAGTGAGGAGCTATGGTGCCAAGCACACAGAAAAGGGCACAATACCCCCCATCTGCTGAGCAGCAGGGCTCTGCTTCTGCTAGAAACAGTCTCCTGAGCTGCCAGCCCTGCTCCTGAATGAGTAGCTTGGGAGTAGCTGCTTCTCCTGCTCTGCCTGAGCTTGGAGATCAAAGTGGGATCTAAGCCTGGATCCAGCATGGAATGGAGAAGCAAGTTTGTCCCCATCAGAAGAGTCCCTGAATCATTATACCCAGCCTGAGCACAGCCATGACCCTGAGAAGTGAAGGTATGGTGCAGATCAAAATACAGAAGGTATCAGCCTGGGATAGGTCTGGACCACATCCAACCTTGAGCACAGATGTGATCAGAAATGCCTTGCAGAGGTCAAGGGAAAAGAAAAGGGAATTAAGAAAACTCCTTGTGCTTGCAGGTTTTAGCAGATGAGTGGCTCAGTTAATTTTCACACAGATATTCTGATGATTTCCTTTCCCCCAGCTCTAATTCATATTTATGACACTTGCAATTCCTAACAAGCCTACAGACATTCCTGTGAGCCGGGTTCATCCAAAGATCCTGTTCTTTGGCACCACTGCCCCAGCCAGAGGAGCTGCTGGCTGAAGAACCAGGGAGGTGAGCTGAGGGCTTTCCATCTGCTCCCAGCTTCTACACATCTTCTCTCTGTATTGCCTGAGGTCACAGCAGAGAGGAGCTGTCCACTTCCATTTTAACTGTTTTTAACTTAATCCAGCTGCTATCCCAGCTGGAGCATCAGTATCATAAAAACTAAGACTAATAGATCAGAAGGTGGTTCCTCTAACTCTTCAGTACTTCCATGAATGATGCAGCTTAAAGGTCAAGATCCCCCATGGGAACTTATTAGGCTTCACTGATATTACCTGTTTACAATTCAAAATCAAAGTTTTTAGCTTTCTGCTGAAATTTGCACACATAGGTGGAATCTGCAGCTTTTATTGCTGCGGGATTACCATGAAATGAAAACATTTTATGGTAAAAATGGCCTTGAGCTGAGCAAGAATGCAGCATTATCAAAGTCAGCACAAGTAAATGTTGATTTTCATACTGAAAGGGAAGAAAAAATCTCTTGTTGTTACCAATTAGTGTGAAAAAAACATTCTGGAAGAAGCAAAGAAAACAAGGAAAAAATGTATCTGGGATGCAAAATGCAGTGACTGTTTTGCCTAACTAAAGTATTTATCACTTCTACATCATTCTTACTGCAAAGGCACTTAGCATCACTTCTGCTACTAAAATAAAATGCATGAATGCAGGACAAATCTGGCACTCAGGGAGTTCCGGACACTGCAAGATAAGAATAAAGCCAGTGAGAAAAGCAGTAAAATGGGAAAAAGAAAATGAACTTGATTTGAGGAGCTGGAAATCCCGACACCCCCCAGCTCTCTGTGATACGTACAGATTAACACAACAGCAGTTCTGCAGCTTGGTGTACAGAAGAAAACACTAATGGTTGAAAATGATGGAAAAGGTTTTGCATGGAAGCTCGACAGGTTTGTGATTTTCCTGATGCAGGGAAGACCTGATCTTTGGAGCAAGGCATGGTGTGTGACCAAAAGAGCAGTGACAAGATGTGATGCGTGGTGATGCCCTGTCTTAATTCCTTTGCCATGTGAGCTGTGAGATAGTTGACATTAAAAATCCCATAATACCACTTAATACTGCAAATATTCAGTAAGGTATTAGTAATCCCAGTAAAGGAAAGGGCAAGTGCTTTCTGCCATCGACAAGCTAAACTCCCAGTGCTTAGATAGGAAAACAAATAGCATCCAAAGCACTAAGTCTGGATGGGTTTGAGATAAGAGCTGCTAAAAACCCTGTTAAAACTGAAGCCAGGAAGAATAAACTCAGAAGGGGCCATTAAACTTCACTCTTGGCTTGTTTGCACTCGGTGGGCATTCAAAATTGCCTGAAAAATGGCTACTCTGTGATTAACTGGGAGATAACAGGGTGTATTGCACGCTCCAGCTCCCACAGAGGCTCCGGGTTTATGGATGTGCCAGTATGTGGTGCTGAACTTTATTAAGCATGGAAGGAAAAAAATAATGCCAAATTTGAATTTTTAATGTCCTAAGTTAGTCCTTAAAAACCCATTTATAGAGTAGTTGATAGTGATTGCACAGAGCAACTGAGGGAGGGAGATTAGAGAGGATATTGGCTCTTCTTTCCCAACCTGTGGTTTGTGGTAAAGGAAACCATTTTCAATACTTCATCTTTCACTACTGGCAATTCTGACTGTGAAATAACGAAAACACCAATATTTTTCATTATGGTTAATGCCTTTATGAAAGGCTGACTTGGGTTTGGAATTGCTCTAAAGTCTACTAAAGTGATTAGATTGTTTAAACGTTACTGACCTAGTTCATTCAGATAGCTGTAGGGTCTCCAGTCTGCAGTTTCTCTGTCAAGAGTTTTGTTACTGAGCTGTTCAAAAAGTATGATAATGGGTTAATGCTGAAATAAAGACAGTTCCCACCCAAAACTACAGCCCAAGGATGGCATGAATCAAAATGGGAGATGACTGTTACCTTTGGCCTCACCATTTCAGTTCTTTAGCTGTATGAATCTGACAGTTGTTCACTAGCATTAGGGAAAATCACAAAGGAAAGTCACTTCACCAAGCAATGAACACAAGCATGCCGGAAAACAGAGATGTCCTTCAGCATCCAGGGATCACAACTTGAATGCTTGTGTGCATGGAGTGACATGCTGGCAGTTTCAAAACAACTAATGGAGATAGATGGATGAAAACCACCTACATAAGCATGCAGATAGGAGCTGTTTGGAACAAAGGGGATTTGCTGATACATCTGTGTATTTGTTTAGGGAAAAGAGACGTAATGGCTACAAGATTTCTCTCAATTCAAGGAAAATAACATTGGCAATAAGGAAGCGTGAAGCCCTGTGCAGATCTGCCAGCAAAAGTGGAAAGAAGTCCAGGGCTGCCATCCAGATGCTGCTGCTGGAAAAACACCTCTTGCCATGTGGCAGCTGGGACCCCGTGTGTGCCAGCATGGCGGTGCCATTGGAGGAGGTGGCAGTTGTATCAAGCACATGTGTCAATGTGCTCTTCAATTTCCTGCCGGTTGTAGAAGTCTCACTTGAGCCAGGTAATGCTCAAGCACAACAGCAGAGGCAAGTGCAGTGCCAGCCTGAGGGATGGGGATTTGGGGGGGGCTTGGAGTGAGCTCGCTGGAGCATATCTTATGGTAGTCAGCACAGGGAGAGAGGCTGCTGTTTGTGGGTGTGTGGCTCCACTAGACTGGGGCACCACAAAGTGTATGGAGAGGGGCTTTTTACAAGGGACTGTAGGGACAGGACAAGGGGAATGGCTTGAACCTGCCCGAGGGGAGACTGAGCTGAGCTCTTAGGCAGAAGCTCTTCCCTGTGAGGGTGCTGAGGCGCTGGCACAGGGTGCCCAGAGAAGCTGTGGCTGCCCCATCCCTGGTAGTGCTCAAGGCCAGGTTGAACACAGGGGATTGGAGCAAGGTGCTCCAGTGGAAGGTTGAACTGGACGGTCTTTAAGGTCCCTTCCAACCCAACCCAATCTGTGATTCTGTGTGATGGGGTGAGTCCCAGCAAGGAGGGTCTGTGAATCACTGTAATTGCTGAGTTTTTCACCTCAACATTTTCTCCTCAAAGCCCACATCTGCTGGTCCTGAGGAAGTGTCAGTACAAGAGCAAATCCCAACCCTGTCTCTAAAAATTAAAGTTATGAAGCCATCAGTGCTCTCCTGTGTCTGCTTCCAAACTGGAAAGCTCCTGCCTCTGTTTCAGAGGGCTCAGCTCTGCTATTTTACTGTATTTATAAGTAAATGAATAACAATAAAGGAGGTTAAAATTGAAACAAAGCATTCAAAATTACCAAACCATTTCATTTTTCCTGATGTCTCATTAATTTTTGCTTAGCTTTCATAGTGAGTTTTAAGACCCACTGATGTACTGAAGTCTATTGGAATATAAAATCCCAGCTGGTTCCCAGGTGAGAAGCACTGTGCAGGGTGCTGTGCAACGAGAGACCAGGGCCCAAACCCTGTTTTGGAGAGACCTGTTTAAAGGAAACACAGCCGGAGAGGGATAAAGGGGCTGTCCCATGTAACAGCTAGGCAAGCTGCTCTGTGCCACCATAGCTAAAGTGGTTTAGCCAGCTGAGTGCTGCGAGGAGCACACCACAGCTCGCAAGGAGTAACCGTGTCATGGGAGGTGGAGAAATACAGCAGGAAGGAGAAATGCTGGACCCAAAGAGAGAAGGAGGGCACGGGGCTGGGCAGCCATGCAGCTCCTCTGCCCCTTGGTTTAGGTAGTGACCACACTGGGGAGGGCTTAGGGTCAGGATATCTCCCCTGGCAAAAATTCCGCTATGAATAGGGCAATGGGGACCAGCAGGATCCTCCCAACCAGCCTGACCTTCTGTGAGCTTCCCCAAAGCTGGGCCACTGAGGATAAAGCTGCAGAGGTCTGAAGCCTCTCCCTTGTCTCCACAGAAAGCGTCTGCAAATACTTCTCTCTTCCAGGACCACCACATTAAGGACAACTACACCATATATTACAAACTGCCCATTGACATTTAGAAGCTTTTATCTGATCACAGAAACTGGGTTTTATTTGGGTGAAGGTTTGTAACAACCAGTGGCGAAACCCTGCCCTCACTGACTGGATCCTGCTGATTGAATTCCCTTGACTCAGGATGCAGACAGCAGTCTGGGGTGTTTTTACACCTCATGTTACCTGCCCTGGCTTAAACAGACACAGGAGAAACCATGGTGTGGGCACAGCAGGAGACAGCACAGGTAGAAAAGACTGTGCACATACACACACACACACAATGCTGGGTCTCTACAAGCACCTGCACAGTATTTTTAGAGCTATTCAACTGAAGATGTACACAAATAGGATTCATCATGTGTAAAACACGTAATTGTGCTCCAAATGGGCTGAACTCCAGCCTGGAAGAAAGATTCCAGACAAACAAAAGTGCAAATACACCGACCACACACACACACACAGATGTGTGCATATATGTACGTATATATAAACATATAGGTATACACACAGAGACAACAACAGATTAATGCCAGCACACTGAAGGGACCCATTTCAAATCCACGTGAAAGCCCAGCTCTGGCTGAAAAACCCTGTTGCTGCAGAGCCACCAGCACTGCCCTTGAAAGAGGTGGTTCTATGCCCTGCACTGTGTGGGGAGTGAAGCCAGATGATCACAACAGTCCCTTGTGGCCCCATAGCCCTTGAATCTCACATCAGACAGCAGCAGCAGAGCAGTGACAACTACATCTTAGTGCCTCGTCCTGTTCCTTCTCATTTTCTGTCTCCATCTATTCCCAGTAAGCTAACTTGTCATCAGCCCATTTGGCACCTTTGGCCCAGCCACTCTCCTCAAAGACATGCCCAGAACAGAAAGTGGATAAAGCTGGTTGCCTGCAGGATTTCTGGGGCAATCCTTGCCTGAGAGCCATGGCTGTGACTACACATCCTTGCTCCTGGCATGGACTGTGCATCCGGCGTCTCCCAGTTGGCAACACAGGGGTCATTCCTTCATCATCCAGCAGTTCCTTGTACTTCCCCAAAGCTGGGAACACAAACACTGACGGCAGATACATGGGATGGGTGGATGGGGCAGTCAGAGCAAACAAGGAACGGCAAGGTGAGGAAATGGAGATGGGTTTGTAATGTGGTTATGGCGGAATGAAGCTGAAGTTCCTGGCCCGACACCCGGTCCCTATAAATCAGTGTAGCCCCACGAAGGGCTCTGGCGGTTTCCATCAGCAGAGCCCACAGCCTTGGTCTTCATTTCCAGACCTCCAGAAAGCCACAGACACTGATTTCCAATCCAGCTGCACCACTTAAATCACATTTATTAAAGTCTTGGGGTTTCTATTAAAGGCTGTAGCTTTGCAGGATTTATAAATCAGCTCACAAACCCAAAATTTGGCATGAAGAGCTATGGGCTAGAATTGATTCTTTTAATGAAATGATTTGGGGACATTTCTAAGTTTTTCAGAATGCAGTCATTAGGAAGAAATGTGATTATAGCTGTCTCTTTGTGCTACCATCATTTCTTAACACACTATAATTTGTTAACTTATATTTTTTTTACGATACAAGATACTTCCATTTTTAGTGTGAAGCAAAATTGCTTTTTCTGGAGGAAAAAATACTTCATAGTAAATTTATCCAGTAAAAATCCTAGCTTTTAATTTTAGCAGTTTGGTTAAAACTACCTCATATCTGGCAACTTTGCCTTTAAGATCAAGGAGATGCTAGCATGAGTAAAGCCAAATCATTACCTGCCCGTCTGAAACAGCTGGATGGATCCCTGTGGCAGGCTGGTCACCAACATGCCATTTGTCTATGCTCGGGTTTAAACCACGACAAAGTCCACGGTGATTATGTATAGAAGTGCTGGCAGGAACTCCATCCTCCTTTATCCTCCAGGAGAGCGATCGGTAAGAGCTTTGCCATCAATTTCCCTGACTACTGACTTCAGGTTTCCATGGTCCAAGCCCCTGTTTCTCAGTTTTAGATGGGCATCCTGAACACTCTGCAGCAATTCTGTATTTGCAGCCTTTTTTCCTCGGACAAGTTTTAGTTAAAGGTACTTTAATGATACTTTCTGCAGCTGAATTCCTTTTTATTAGCTGGGTGACATCCAGTCAGACCATATCCAGTGACCTCTGTTTTGCGGTTTCTAATTTTATGTGAAGTCTTTGGTAGAATTTAGAACTTCTTTTAATAGATGGGAATCTGCTGGCTTTAAACATTCAGGACATCTAATGGCAATTGAATTTTATGATGTCTGTAGGAGCCAGCAACACCTGGACTGCAGCTGTGATGCTGTTCTCCTTCGGTAGGGAGCACGGGTGGAATTAAAAGCTCTGCAAAGGCACAGAGTGAGAATTCTCCATTTGCCTGTGACACACCAGGGCAGCAGCCTCATGCTTTATACAGAGTATTCTTCACAAGCTTTGGCAGCCTTTTGTGGAAGCAAGATATATGCTTATGTTCATGCACAATTCGAATCTCAAACACAGAGCTGGCATTGCAGCATGGGGAGTGGTTCTGTGAATGGTCCCACCGACCCCTCTCTGATCACAACAGGTTCTCAGCATCTGAAAATCTGGTCTTCAGCTCAAACAATGAGAGCTCTGATGTGAAGACACAGGTACGGAGTGTGGATCTCTATTTATCTGCTTTGGAAAATCTTGGTGCAGTAATTCTGTGGCACAGTTTCACTCGAGTTCATGTATGATGCTCTTTGCAGCATCATTATTACTTGCACATGGTGTAAGAATAAAAGCCAAAGCTACTTGTAGGAGCTAATAAATAAAGGTCAAATTTTGGCTTCACTTAAGCCGATAGTAAAATACTGACTTCGGCAGGGCCGGCATTTCACCCAAGCTGACTTTGCAAGCTCACTCACATGGGAAAAGCCTTTACTTGTAGTGAGGTGCTGCTAGCTCCTCCTCCTTAACTCCAATGATGGTTCTCCTGGACCTTACACAGAGACAAAGCTCAGCCCTGCAAACTCCTGCTGGCAGCTGGAGCAGGCTTTAGGGACATAAGGCTGGAAGGGCTTTGATCAAAGAGTCCCTGTGTCCAGCCACCTTTTACTGCAAACACCAGGCACATAATCACTTTGATGGCTGATCAAGCTCCATTTTAACTGTAATCCGATTTCTTTGTCCCATTAGGCTTACTGGGAAACTATTCCAAAATCTCACTGATCTGATGTTAGAAATCTAATTTCCAGCTTCGATGCATTCATGGCCAGTTCATCCTCATTTGTTCTCATGCCAGCTCTGTCATCTAACTCAAATAGCTCTTCTCCCTCCTAGTGTTTACCTCGCTGTATTTATAGATGGCAATCAAACTCCCTCTCAGCATTCATTTTGCTGGATAAAAGAAGCCAAGCCTTTTTTAGTCTCTTCTCATACTCTCCCCCTTATCCTCCCACTTGCTTTTTTGCCTGCATGTGTTCCAGTCTGAGCACTCCACTAGCACAACTAACCAGCCCTGTATACACCAGGAGGGTTTTAATGCCTCCACTCACACTTGTCTCTCAGCAACTTCAAAGGTTTTACCTTCAGGACATGCGTAGGGTCCTGAGCAGTGGCCAAAAGTCTGTCTGGCAGAGGGGAAAAGAGGAGGTGAGATACCTCCCACTGGTCCTAGAAGAGATGCAGGGAGGCTTGGCACTGCTCCCTTCCTATGAAGACAAACCTGTCCCCCAAACTGTGGTTCTCAGTGCAGTGCTGGACCTTTTAAGCTCCTGCTATCAGCCATCCTCAGCCACCTGGCTTCCCCAGTGAGGTACACACAAAGGAACAGAAAGGAAAAACCCATAAAAAAATAACAGAGTGGAAAGGACACCAAGGGAAGAGGAGAGAAAGAGCAAATTAAGACACAGAGGACAAGAGGGGCAGGGGGAGCACATGAGAGAAAAAGCCTTCTCAAACTGGAGCACGGCTGCGTCTCTCCACTGCCCTGTCTTTGTACCTTGCTCAAGCTGTCTCTGAAAGAAGTGATAGAGGAATGGCTCCAGTCCATTGCCTCAAGGCATGATCTCTTTTGAGCACAGGGAGGAAAACACATCCAGGGCTCTGGCTCAGCAGTTCAGAGATTCCTCATCCTGCATCTGTGCTGGTTCCTTTGTGACCCCAGCTGGCACTAGAAAGAAATGAATCCTCCAAGTACAACTTGTGCACATTTCCCTGAGAAAGTGGGAATGGCACCAGGCAAACTGATTTGGAAATGAAACTCATTAAGGCAGCCATTAGGGGCTTTATATGCTCTTTTGTCTTACTTGGCTGGAGGACTGCATAGACAGAAGCAGCTTATTTTTGGCCATCCTCAGCTATTCAGTACTGTAAAGCATTCTCATGAATAAGTAAGATGGTGAGAGATCTACAGGAGAAATCAGGCCATATATTTTGATAAGTGCCCTGAAAATACCAGATCAGGACAACCTGATCTGACTGACTGCTGGTAACAGTACTACAGCAGGGCGAACAGCTTCCAGGCTCGTCCAAATGCACCACTTGGGTTTTAAACTTTTTCTGCAGCTTAATATTTGAAGTAGCTCTGTGACAAGATGGCACTGCAGGCTGGGAAACCAGGATAGGTGCTTGTTGACCTTTTCTGAATTCATCTAAATTGCTGCAACAGGATTAGTGGTTCAGATCCACACTCCTGGTGTTCATCCTAAATTTGACATTAGGAACGTTTGCACTTCCAATTTGGGGAACAAAACTGCACGATGCAAGGGGACCACCTACAATGGAAAACATATTTACACATCTGTCTGAACTTCTCTCTGAGAAATCTCTGGAGCCAGCCTTTTTATTACATTTTAATGAGTTTTTCTTTTAATAACCAAGGAATGACTTACAGGAGCACGTGGAGAAATATTTTTGCATTCCCTGTCTCATACAATAGTGTCTTTTTTTGTTTGCATTAATCTTGTTCTCATGGCTTTCCAGTTAACAGAGCTACATTTGGATTGAGGTGACGCAGCCTGCAAGCGCCATCAGTTTTAAAGCTGACAACCTTGATGGGATCAAATGCATTTCCTTTTTTCCTCTGCTCCCTACCCTTTGTCCCACCTTGGCTTATTAAGGCTTGAAAAGGAAGAGCTGTCTTACTACTTCCTGTATCTGAATCTATTGCTAACATGCTGAATCCAGTGACAGTGTTGTCCATGAATGGTCCTAGGGAATCAATAGACACATGAGGTAAGTAACTCCTGGATGTTTGAGCAATACAGTCTGAATAGCTCTCAGAATGTCCCTGGATGAGAACAGTGCTCAGAAGCACCCTAGGAACCTTCTTGCATCTATTGACTTGTCTGTGTCAGCAGGGAATTTGTGTTTCTACTGATCTGGGAAACAAAGCAAAGTTAGATTTACTGACTTAATGATGCATTGATTTACTTTTGTTACGTTAATGGATAATTACTCTAGTTATTTATCTTCCCTGAGAAGCAAACATACCTTACAGTTGCTAGACACCTAGCACTATGGACCCAGACAGGCATGTGCTGAACTCCACTTACCACGCACAGAGTTTACGAAGACACACAGAAAGCAGACCTTTTTGTGTCTGTTAGAGCTCCCATGTCAGGAGCTGCTACACTGGGGTTTTAAATAATGCTGGCAGACCAGAGGATCGAACGGGCATTGCTTTGGTTGATTTCCTTGAACTGATAAAAACATTGCTACAGTGGGGTGGGATGATATCTACCTTACTGGAGCTGTTTCCATCCAGATTACTGGTAAAGAAGCGTGAAGTCACACCACATGAGAGAGTGTGGTAGCTTGGATTGGAAAAGCAATGTACACTGCCGCTACCTTGAGATACATCTGGGGAGAAAACAAGTCATCACAAAGTATTTTGGAAGCCATTATGATTCTTAAGAAACTGAAAGCATGGTAGCGATGATCTAGCTTAGAACAATTTGTTAGAGCACTGGCTGTTACTGAACATCTGATGAAATCTATCTTGCATTATCATGGTGTGAATCTGGACTATTAACATTACTATAAGGTAAAAAAAGCAAATGATTTAATTAATACAGTGTCATCTTTTTGAAGGTCTTAAAAAGTAATTCCTGGCAGTCCAGCTGCTTTGCAGGTGAGGGAAGAAACGCAAAACTCAGGAAATGCATGGTCTGCAACACAGTTTCTTTCTTAAAGGCATGTAAGAGCTGCTGTTGTGAATAACCCTTGGAGTTGTGAAACAATTAATTTGATACAAAAAAGGTAGTTAATGTTAGAAATTCAGGTGCTATAACCATACCAAGGAGTCCAAACCATTTTACATAGCTTTTTGTGCAAAGACGTAGAAAACCAGAAAATTGCAGCACTGAAAGGCAAACCTGGGCAGTTACAGTGTTACACTTAGAGACATTTCATCTATTTCCTCACTTTAACTTACCAACACATCACCAAAGAAAGTAATTTATCAAGAAAGGCATCATATTTACACTGGCACTTCTAATGAAAACATCAGTCCCAATCAGGTTCCAGCTTAATAACAAACTGATAAATATTTCAAGGTACCATCAGAAGAAAGGAGGAGAAGCAGCATCATTTGAATAGCCAAGCCCTGTAGGAAGTAAATGAATGGGTTTTAATAAACCATGGGCTTAAACTGTAGGTGGAAAGGTTAGTTGCAGGAAACACCTTCACATAGAAAGGGCAATGAGGTGCTGGGGTGGCTGCTTGTACCCATCACCAGTGATGTCTGACAGAGGTTGGCAGCAGATGGGTGAGGAAGGACATGGACCTGGCTGGCACTGCCTGCAGGAGTCACCATCAGCCTCTCCTTGCCCTCTGCGTTTGCATTCCTGTGAGCATGCTCTTTGCTTTGCTGACATCTTGTGGAGATCTAGATTTGGCTTAATTTACTGCAAAATATCCCGTTTCGAGTAAGTGGTTTTATCCGCAGGGTGCCTATTCCAGGACCGCGCTGGCACAGAGCTCAGAGGACACTGCCCAGGCACATACATATCTGACTGAGCATTTATTTTCTGCTGAAACACGCAGAGCCATTTCTGAGATCAGCTCGATCTGGTACTAAGTGCAGAGCCTTTTAGTACTAGCTATTTTCTGAGGTTGCTGCTAACAAAGTATCTCTGATTAGGATGTGATTCCAGAGCTACAGTCATTGCATTTAACTCGTTTCAGCTAGCCACTGCCCAGCACAGCAGCCAGGCTGCCAGGGCTCTGCCATCTCCCCTCACTATAACTGTGTGATATTTGCAGTGGAATTAACAAGAAACAGATATCTCTTGAAATAACGAGAACTGGGGCTGAAACCCAAACACCGTGTGCCCATGGCAAACACAGCTGCTCACAAACAGCCTCGAACCTGCTAAGGAGGGCTTGGCAGCTCCCCAGGGGAGCAGAGCTCATCCATCCTTCTCACAACCTGTGCTCCCAGTTAAATATAGACACTTGAATCCATGTCTTTCTGCTTTGTAGGTGAGTGTTGATGGCTGAGTCACACCAGCTCTCAGCTCTGCCTTCCGCCTTCCCTTATCTGTCAATGCCCTCTCTCAGCTGCAGGCAAGAAGGACCAGCTCCAAGGAAGAGGCACAGTCCACTGCCTTTGCTGCAAGATAAGGGCACACACCGACAGTTTCTGTGAGGCAGCTGACACATTACAGGTTCACACCCAGCTTATCTGGCCCTAGCTTGTTTTGTGCACCTGAAATGAGCAGAAGGAGAAGCCTACCAGCCTGTCCTACTATGTAGCACATCACTGAATTAATGAACCTGGGCTTGTACACAAGGCTGCAACACCAAAAATCTTTTCTTTCTTCATTGCATGCAGCACCATACACTCAGAATTACTCCTTCTACACAGTTCCATTTGGTCGATACTTAAGTACCTACCCAGGCTGATTTACCTTGATAGCACAGTCCATTTTCTACACATTTATTCATGAAGCTCTTGTAACTGCTGGCTGGAAATACATCACATTCAAATCTAATGCTATCCCAGTTTAAAAAATAAAATAAAACAACCCACAAAACCCTCTCTCTTCTCAAAGATGAGAATTTTTTTCTGCTCTGAAGAGAAAGCAGAGACTTAAATGCTTAAAAAAAAAAAAAAGGGAATTATTTAAATTAAACCAAAAAAACCCCAAAGGTTAATGTTAACATGGGGAGATCAGCCTTGGGAAGGGATCCATGATGGCAAAGTCCGGCTGTGAGCCCCTCGAGCCTGAGGCTGTGCTCCAGTGGGAGACCCAGGAGATCTGGATGAAGGCCAGGACACTGTCACTTGAAAGAGTGAGCTTGTGCTCCAAGCAGGGCTGTGTGGTGACACCAAGAGCCCTGGTCCCCACCCTGCAGTGGGAGAAGGGCAGGGGGGTGTGGAAATCAGGCACAAGGCCAGCCTTGAAAACAGGGAATAAGTAAGCACCCTGCATGAAATACACACCCAGACAGCTCAAGATGCAAAATGGAACTGTTTTCTTCTTCTGTATCTTCTCCACCCATACAGGGTGTAAGTGGGGTGGCCGAAGATTCCAAGCAGGAAGGTTTGCTGCCACCTCCTACTACGCATCGTCTGCAGATCATTTCTGTAAACATCTTGTCTAGGGTGCAGGATCCATGATGCTCTATTTAGGTTTTGGCTCTCAGCATAGGCTGAGAGTTTAAGACTTTAATAACACCTCAAGCATCACCTCACCCATAACCAAATCTCTGTGAAAGTACTGAAAAGAAATGTCTGCAGCTTTCCAGCACTGCTGCATACTTTTCCTTTCTGTCCCCATCTCCTTGAATTAAACAACCTGCACTTTAAAATCCTTGGTTGGGTGCAGTGTACTGTTCTTGTGCTGGGGAGCACCATTTTGATTTCAGGCTCATTTGGGAAAGTCTGCTCTCAGATCCGTGTGCTGTGTGGTTGAGCTCTCCCAGCGTGGATGGTTTTTCTTTTCCACTGGCTGCTGGGCAGAGTGTTTGTTTTGCTGCCACATCATTCATCCACAAACGCAAAAGAATCTAAGGGCTGCCCAGGGGGTTCCTCTTCCTTATAATCTCTCTCACACACATGCATGGATTATCAGCATCAGAAGAGCTGAAGACGTAAAGACCAAAAACATCCTCCAGAAATAAATTAATGTGCTGGAAGAAATTACTGCCTCCAGGAGCCAGGGATCTCTGTATGTGACTCTATTCAGAAGCAACAATAATAACACCACCCTAACAAGAGTAAACAAGCTAAAGAACAACAGTGGTAGGTCAGGCTTGCCATAATGGTACAACCTGTACAGGACTGGATACTGCAGTCTTTGCTCAGGTGGAATTCTGCTGAAGTCCATGGGTTTGACTGGGATTATATTAATTGGACAAGTACATCTGCCCTTAATCCACATAAGAAACTCCAGGTGAAGGCTGAAATCCCTGTTATCTCTATGTAATTGCTACTGTCCTTCAGCATGGTCTGCAGCCCACAAATGCACACATGCACTTATCTACATGTGTTGTTGCTATCCATCCATCCATGCTGTGAGCCTCTATTTCTTGTCTGTGACCTTGTCTCAGTATCCATCTGCCCATTTGCTGATGGGGAATATGCATGTCAGCACCTTTCCTGTCTTTCTGCTCTATAGAGGTGAAAGGCTGAAAACAGCATAGGTAAGGCCAAAGCTGGGAAGGTTACTGATGGGTAGAATGTTTCAGTAGGGGAATGCACTGCAGAACAGTCAGAATGTGGCAGGGAGCTTTCAGAAGCCCTTGTCTAGAAGCTGTAAATACCCTTATAAAACAAAGACCAAAACCTGAAACAATACTGATACCTGCAGACAATTTATAATGAGATGGAGATGGAGCAGTGTGATTTCTAACTCAGTCTTCCTCTCCAAGATCTTGTGACTTCCAGAGATGGCTGACCCTACTCAGCTGCAGCTTCCTGAGTGATAAAACTTACATTGCTACACAGACTGCACAGAGAAAGAAAGGAGAAAGAAAATGCCCAGCCTCTGCATTCCCATCACTGACTGAGATAAAGAGGAAGGAGGCATTATCCAATTTCTTTCTAGAAAAGCCCATACAGCACCACTGACCTTGTGCTGTTCCAGATTGCAAGGACCTGGTTCTTCAGGGTTTTTACAAACTGAGCTGACATAGAGCAGCAATGTCACAAGGGCAAGAATTAAATCCATTGTCTTTGCTGAAGCTCCAGAAGAGATCCCATGTTCAATGCAGCTGAAGGATGAGATCTCTCAGATACTTAGGATATATCCAGGGATTCAGCCATCCCCAGATACCTGTTTTTTCCTCAAGTACTGAAGTATCAAGTGGCATCAGGAGCTCTGGGATAGGTGGCTGCATCTGAAAGGAATGCGAAGAACATTGTATAGGGAGATGCAATGCCCATAAAGACAGAACCTGCAAGGACAGTCCTGGGCTACCAACATCTTCAAAAGCAATGGCTTTCTCTCTGTGGCTGAGGAAGAAAGTCATCTGGCTATGACAGCTTCAAAGGTTGAGAGAATCCTTCCTCAGCATTAACCTTTCTTTGGACTTGTGCAGAGTGTCAGGCTGGGATAACATCAGGTTGATGGGGAAGTCTCCATTCATGGTAAAACATGGAGAAAAAATAACTGAGGGATTTTTCCTCCCTTGCCTGAATGGAGGAGGTCAACTCCCAGCAATATTCCTCTCCTTATTCTGATATTTCTAAGTTGTGCCTCTGAAGCATGCTGGGTTACACATACATTAACAAGAAAAGCACAGCAATAAATGAGGTGTAGCAGGCTTTGTAAACAAATGGATACAGTGCCAATAGGAAAGGAATGGATTGCTGAGGAGTTCAAGAGCATTTTTTCCATGCCAGTGGCTGCGATCTGCTCTCTCGGAACTCGGAGCCTCGCTGCTGCTGAGATGTGCCACAGTTGCCTTTTGCATGTTCATGGTCTGGCTCTTCAAATGATGTTGAAATGACAAATTTCAGGCCAAGTTGTGCTGGCAACTAGCCGAGGATCAGACAAGCCCTCCCTGGCAGCGCTTGCATCTATTTCTTACCCAAATGGGCGGCTTAGGCAAGAGCCTGCAAAGCCCAAATTAAAAAATAAGAGGCAATGGGAGCAAGTCCAAGGCTGATCTTTTTTCCCCATCTTGTAGCTCTCAGAAGAAAGAATGCTCTAGTACAGGCCTGAGTGGTCTATATATGAGTTTGGTCAATGATGTTCAGCAGAAAGACCCTGATGTCCCCCAGTAGGGACAGATCAGAGGAAACAGGAAGGAGGTGAAGCCATTTCTTGGTCTGGCATCCTATCTGAGGCTGGCCACAGAGGAATGAAGAAGAATGACAGTGTTAAGAAGGAGATCTCATCCTCCAAAGTTTACCCAGTCTGCTGAGAAAAACTGTTCTCCGTAGCAGTACCAGAAGATAGAAAGAAGCAAGAAATGTGCTGTCAGTATGATTTTTTATGATCTTAAAGAGCCTTCCTCTTCCTCTCGCCTGCTTTCCTCAGCTCCTGTGAAGAAAATCCACACCAGCTGCATAGATGATGGGGACTGGGCTGCACACAGAAGGAAGTGACAGCAAATAGGATGCCTCAAATCACTAACTGCAACACAGACAAAAATAAAACCTTACGATTGACCCATTCAATTCCATTCCTCAAGCTAAAAAAGTCTTCTGAGGGTTTCACAAAGGGAAAACTTCTCTGCACTGCAATAGCAGCCCATTTAAAAAGTGGAGTTGATGTATTCCATGCAGCATATTTCTTGCTTAGGTATATCCTGTATCAGATTAACTAAATTTTCATATATAAAGCAGTTATATTTGGTTTCCTGTCTCTGTTAAGTGTTAAATGATCACAGTATTCAGGAGAAGAACAGAAGTAACATTTTTGAGGCTCAGTAACGCATTTTATAGATCACAGAAGCTTATATTTCTCCAACATACAGAAATGTGAGTCTATATTTGATTAACATAAAAAGACCCTTACCAGAAAGTGAGTAATCTGTATTAGTCATCCTCATGGCTGGAGTATAAGATACACTTGGCATGTCATGGCCCTTCTCCTTCTGTTTCCGTCGATACCACACAAACAGTGCCAGCAAGACCATAATAATTAGAAGGAGAATAATAATTCCAATGATTGCTCCCACTGAGTGCCTCTCTGATCCAAGAGCAGGGCTAATTTTAGTATAGGGGTTTAATTCTTCCATCATAAGAGCCGCTGTTAAAAGTAATTCATAACACACTGTAAATTGAATCATGCATTTCATCTTTGAAACACTATTTCTTTAAAGTAAGTACGTCATTGAAAGGGGAGAGAGAAAAAAAGAGAGATTTTACAGGCAGAATTTCACTGTACCTTGGTCACATCGGATTCCTTTGAAGCCTGGACTGCAGTAGCAAGTACCTGTGACGTGGTCACACGTAGCATTATTCATGCATTCACATAGTTGTTTGCAACCATAACCAAATGTTCCTGGTGAGCACTCTGGGAAGCCAAAGAAAAGATTGGAAAGAACTCTATTTATTCCAAGAATGAGTGCAATGCTTGCCATGGAAAATTCAGTAGCAAAGTCTCCCTGGTTTCAGTGTCTCTAGGATAACACCCTGGTGTTGGATTAGTAATCTTTTAAAGCAGGAGATAAATGTCCTTAGTGTACAATTTGGGGTATTACTTATTGAACTATAACTTTCTGGAGAAGTCATACAAGACTTTAGGAGGATGAAACCAATAATAGGTACAGAAGCTTTAAAAGCCTAAAAAATATACATCACATGTACAGAATTTAACAGGGCAGGAGCTCAGAAGCTGTAGACAACATCTTGAAAGAGCATAGCATTCTGCACCAGCTCTGTGTATTTGGGAAAGTTGGAAAGCAAAGTTTTAATGTACCTCTATATGAACACAATAGACTTTAACCAAATAAATCTCACATGCTTTCATACTTCTCCCTCCTAGGGCTAGAAGGTGAATATAACATTGTAGGTGGAATTATAGAGAATGAGAATCTGAATGATGTGATTTGCTCCGCTTCTGTATTAGGGTTCCTAATATAGAAGAAATTTCTATCCTGTCTTTGTATTTCTATCAAAGACAAAATGATTGAATGTCCAGCTGTGAAATTTATTCACACAGTTACCATGATGGGCTATTACAATAAATCTGTAGGCAGCTTACTATACTTCTTCAGGCACTATTCAATAATAAATTGAAGGAAACAACTTCTGTCACATCCTACTTGCTTCTATGGAGAAGGCACGTTACGAATGCATGCACACTTCCAATGGTTCTTCTTTGTTTAAGATGTGACTTCTTGTGTGTCACTGCAAATGTTTTGCATAGCATGATGATACCTTCCCGATGTCAGTCTCCAAGTAACTTATAGCAGGCAAAATTTAATATTGAGTCATAAACAGTAGCTAGTATCTGTATAATGATTTGCAGTGTATTAAAGTTATGTCTCTTTGTTCCATCCGCAGGTCCTCAAACAAGGAAAAATAAAATCATTACCATTAATGTTCACTTTGGTATTAGCCCGTAGCCTACTTAAAATGAATGAGGCCTAAATTTTTGGACTGCACCACAGAAATGATAGCTGCATTTAGGCATTTCATCTGCAATGCAGTGTGACTGCCCATTCAGCAGGATTCTGTGAAAGAAGGAGCTTTGATTAAGAGATGCTTCTAAATTAAATAGTAGAAGAACAAATAATTACATTTGCAGTATGGATAGAAAACCTCAGGCTTTGTACAAAGTCAAATTATAAATGGAGCTTCTTGTGTAAATTCTGCTACGACGCAAGCCTGCTATGGAACTTTTCAGTTGCCTGTTTTATTTCTGGTTGCAGTAAGGGTGCACACAAATTCACAGTAAGTTGGGCACTTACAGAGTTACAGTGGTGCTAGATGTAACCCCCACATGAGCACGAGCACTTGGTCCTGAGACACATGCTTTACTGAGTGCAAGTATGTGCAAAAGAAAAGATGATCATGAATTGGAACTGGGTGACCTTTAAGGGCCCTTCCAACCCAAACCATTCCAGGATTCGGTGATGCAGCTTACATTGTTCTATTAATTAGGTACAAGTTGTTTGGGAAGGCTACATCCAGGCAGCACTGAGTGCAGTGACCTGCTTTTACCTCACCTAACTTTTAGGCTGGAATGGAAAGGCCTAATTTGCAGGGGATTCACTATATTTCTTTATTCTTGGACTATGCAGCATCCAGGAGACTCTGCCTTCTCCCAGTGGATTATATAAGGTGCCTGGGGCTCCTGCCTTGCTGACATCAACACCTCATTTAAGAGCCTGTTTCTGCAAAGAATTCTGAAATACACCCTTCCCCCGTTGGAGAAACAGAAAAATGAAGTCATGTTGCTACTCACTTTGCTCACATTGTTTGCCTGTAAATCCCGTCCTGCACGTGCACTGCCCAGTGATGTGGTCACAGTCTGCTCCGTTCTGACACTGACAAATATTGGCACAGTTTTTCCCATAAAAAGCAGCTGGGCAACCTTTCAGGAATCAGAATAAGGAAAGACTAAGAAAGAAGCTGAAACACCAACTCAGATGCGTTATCAGCACAAAATATGTAAGCCTATAAATCTACGGACGTTCAGCCTCTGTATATTTAATAGCATTTATTTGATCATCTAAATGCAGAGATACTACAACAGCCAATTTTCTTGAAGAAGTGTTTCTCATATCTCACGGAATTGCCTCTTAAATGTTTCAGAAGAACAAAAACTTGACCCATCTATACCAGCTGCATTTTGAAGAAGTGAGAGAAGATGGTTAAACAGAAACTCTGAAAGGCCAGAGATCAGTCAGTTACTTGCAAGTGAAAGAGCCTTCTTAAAAGGCTCACCTGAATTTGATCTCCTCTTTTGTACAGAGCTATGATTCTATGATAATTTGGCTCTAATAGGATGGGAAACCTCAAACATTTTCCTAAATCAGACCACATATACTAGGATTTTAACAAGTAGGGACATTGACTGTGCAAATTCTGACAATGAATCAATAATCTAAATGGTTGGTGCCTCTTTTATCGAGTGCCAAAGGCATAAAACACCTTGGAAAGCTTCAGGACTATTTTTGTCGGGGTGATGTGAAGGGATCACAAGTAAAGAGCAGGTGGTTTAACAGGGAAGACTGCAATACTTGGAAGAGACACGAGGTAGCAGCACATACTTTGACAGATTCCCTGGCACAACAGTGTCTCTGAAAGGCTTACGCTGAGTGCAGTAGAGCCCCGTCCAACCATGAGTGCATCTACATTCTCCATCGTATGGGCTGCACATTGCTCCGTTGTGGCAGTTGCATGAATGAAAGCAATCAGGGCCCCAAAAACCAGTGGGACAAGCTATGAAAATAAAAAAGATTTGTCAGCTGACAAAGAAAGCAATGATAGTGTGTTAGTGCTGCGAAGGAACAGCAGTAAAGGGAGGACCTGTGAGACACCAGCAAAGGCAGAACTTTGCACTGCAGAGCTTGGCACAGCTGCAGCAATTCCCTGACCATGACCAGTTCTTCCAAGCCAATGACTGCTTTGAAACCCACGTGCAAACCTGCACTTCACCCACACTGTCAAACCCTAGCACAAGAGAATTCTTCCAGAAGGCTGAGGAAGTGGATTCTCCTCCTCTACCCCACACTCATAGACCCCCACAAGTCCTGCATCCAGCTCAGGGGCCCTAACACAAGAAGGATGTGGAGCTGTTGGAGTGAGTCCAGAGGAAGCCACGGAGATGCTGCAAGGGCTGGAGCAGCTCTGCTCTGGAGCCAGGCTGAGAGAGCTGGGCTGGCTCAGCCTGGAGAAGAGAAGGCTTCTTAAAGGGGGACCTTAGAGCAGCTCCAGTGCCTAAAGGGGCTACAGGAAACCTGGAGAGGGCTTTGGACAAAGGCCTGTAGGGACAGGACAAGGGGAATGGCTTTAACCTGCCTCAGGGGAGACTGGGATTAGCTCTTACACAGAAGCTCTTCCCTGTGAGGGTGCTGAGGCGCTGGCACCCGGTGCCCAGAGAAGCTGTGGCTGCCCCATCCCTGGCAGTGCTCAAGGCCAGGCTGGACACAGGGGCTCGGAGCAAGCTGCTCCAGTGGAAGGGGTCCCTGCCCATGGCAGGGGCTGGAGCTGGATGAGCTTTAAGGTGCTTTCCAATGCAAACTGTTCAAGGATTCCCTGTGTAGGTCAGGTGACAGGATCAGCTCTTTGCTGTAGATGTGCTCTGAGAACTACTGAAACAGCAACTCTTGACACTACATTACTCTCTGTCCTCTATTCTTACTGGCTTTATCTATGAAGACAGTTTAGACAGGGTTTTAAGATATGGAGGTAATTTAATTTTCTTTTTGATAGTCTGGAATTCTTGCATAATAAAGCACAGCTATTCAGGGTTTACTTCTGCTATGCCATCAACTACTAAAATTACCACATTCTGTTGAAGCATAGAGGGCTACTCAGGTAAAAATGTAAAGAAAACTTCTTACAGAACAAATTCCCATCCACCAAATCAGACTGCCTTTGTTGATGGGCCTAATACTAAATTAAAATCTCCAGGTCTATTATATACTTCAACAAGTACAATATTAATACATTTTCAAAAGTTATTTTAAGCCTCCCTCCAAAAGTGAATGCAGTAAGTTACAGTTATTAGCACCAGACTAAAAGATCTAAAATGATGATAACCCTTCAATATATAACAACTATATTTTTGCTTTAAAAAGCACTTCCCATTGCTTCCTATTAAAGACATGAATTAATAAGGCACTGTTCCCAGGAAACCTGAAAGTACAGAAATGGTGCCTATTTCCATGTATGCCATTGGCTCCAGTTCTGACAATGAACGCAAGTTTCTGGCATATGACAGACATCTCTAAAGCCAGAATGAATAGAAAAAGCCCTGCCGTGATGTCAGTCAAACAAAAGGTCACTGAACTCACACAAGGTAAAGCTGAACAGGGTTTGGCCTAAAGTATTCATGCTATAAGCAACCAGAAATAGTTTTACAATGCCTTTGTAAGCCAGAGCTGCAGGGGCTGTTAGTGTCTCCACAACTGGCTCTGGAGTTGGAGCTAAAATTATCTCCTTTGCAGCTCCATCTCCCGGTCATTCCAGGTTAACTGGTATGGAGGGAGGTCTGACTGAAATAGCTCAGTAGTGGAGCCAGGTACGTGAGGCCAGGTGCTGGCAGGAGCCTGGTGTGAGGCCAGGTTCATGTTGGGAGATCTACTCTTTCTCTACAAGAAGGTAACTGAGGAAACTGCCAGGTTCCCACTTGGATCGTCCAAAATAAAAAGCAGCTATCACCAGGTCCTTCTGCCTGCTAAACTGGAAGTTGGTGCTGCTGAACTGGCCTGCCTCTCTCTGTAGGAAGAAACATCTTTTTTCAAGGTTAACAGGACTAACAGTCATTTCCCAATTACATGGCTAAATATAATGAGGAATCTGTAGAGTTTTCTGTCTTTTTTCACCCTTGTTTTTGAATGACAGCAATATTCTGCCTGTGGAAGACACACAATAAAAGCAAAATTACAGCCATCTGTTTTCATACGATTCCTACTTTATCACTTGGAGTTTAATATATTTTCCTCTGGAATGCTGTCTAATATGCTAGTTGTATCCAGAATATGAACTAACATTTCTGAATGATAGGATATTGCTTCCCTCTGTGATCTATCTTCAATTAAGGGATGCTCTCAGGAAATGACACTTTGGGATCAGCAAATGCCAATCTTCTACCTGGGCAATTTTCTAGAAGAAATCCTCCATCCCTCCAAGCCCACATTGACTTTTACAATTAAATTACATTTAATAGAAATATTTTGGCTGCCTAATTTCTCACTTCTGGGGGCCCGGTACATGAAAACCTTTACTGGTTAATAATTTCTAATGTAATAGCTGGAAGAAAGTTCCTTCAAAAATAAATAAAAGGGAATCCAACTAGAAATTAAAAGGGAGCATAGAGCTTTCTTCTCTGATAAGAGCTTCTGACCTTCCTTTCCTGCAATAGCAGCTAGTAACAGCTTCTGCAAATTCCAAATGCAGAAACTAACTCAAGCCAAAGCTAACTTAGATTAATTAAATGAAATAAGCCATAAAGAGAGTAAGGCACTGGCTGCTCTAATACTGCAGGGATTTCCCCAGAAGCTGTCTTTAACTTTCAGAAAACACTAAACAGGAAAATATGTTATTTTAAAAGTGGAGATAGAAAAATAACCCTTTGCTTACTCTGAGAACAGTCCGGCCCTATCCAGCCCGGAAAACACTGACATGCTCCATCGATTGGATTGCAGGTCCCATTCTCGGTGCACTGACAGACCTCAGCACAGTTCTTCCCATATTTTCCACTGGGACAGACTGTGAAAATAAAAAAGCAGTTTACTGTAGGCTCTTCATAATGAAGATGAGGAAGTCACATGGCTTTAACGTTAAGCAATTAGAGGTAAAAGCAATCACAACATTTTTCTTTGCTGAAGCCAAATGGGCAAAGTTTGTCTGGAAAGAAGGAAAAGGCATAAGGTGTTCAAGGCCGTTTTGTTCGCTTACATCTCAGGCATAAAAACAGGAAAATGTCATCTTGAAATCCATTTTTCTGCTGGAAAATCTAATATAATTAGGAGAGTACAATTATTAAAGATAATTATGGAAGGATGAAGAAAAGAGAGAAAAGAACAGAGAAAAGGGGTTATTGAGAGAGGAAGAAAACAGTAAAGTTGAGGAGAATTCAAAGTGTAGCAGCAAAACCAAGCAACATGGCTGGAAGGGACTGACGCGGGCACTTGGCCAAAGGATCCCTTGATGCAATTCCTGAAATAGAGTCCTAGGCTGGCAGAGAGGATTACAACCTCAGCAATAAGAATTATAAAAGTAGGAAAGGAACATTTTAGTCTAAGTATCAGCCTTGGGAAGAAGTCTCAAGAAGATGAAGAGCAACGGGGACTCCTACTTTCAGGTCTGTCGCTAGAACCTAACTCCCTTGTATTGTACGACTGATGATGCCAGCAATAATGGACCAAAAGCTACCAATCCTACCACCCAGTATGATGGCCAATGTCCAAGCCATGGGTATTGTTCTAGGAAGCCAGTGCCCATGAAATGGCTGATGGCAAGAAAAGGCTGAAAGAGCCATAGCGCTGCAATATTGGGCATGCCAGAGTGCCTAGCTCATCAGGGTCCTGATTCCTTCTGGATCAAACAGTGGTGAGACCTGAAATTGCCTTTGGTAGTAAATACACTAGGCTTTGCTGAAGATCAGCTTTCAGCAGTGTTGGTGGGAGGCAGGCTCCCAGCATCTCACAGATGCAAATCACGCTGCAGAGAGTAAACCAGGACTAAGGCTGCCTCTTCCAGAAGTATTTTTGCCATGTAAGTGTGGTGGAAGACTACTCCCACAAATACAGCACATATCCAGTTGCTGAAATGTCATGCTTGTCTTTTGGCATCTGTTCACCTATTCCTCTCCAGCACCCATTGCTGCAGTAAGCATTCAATTAGATTGTAAATGTGGTTTTCAAGGATATATATATATTTGACTGACAGCTGTTAAATAGATGTGCTACATCCTAACAAAATCAGCATCTATTCCCATTTGTCCACCTAGCTTACTCCTGAAGTTGGAAGAAAAGTTTTTTGAGAGTCATCTTGCAACAGCCTAAGCACAGTGACATGAAATTAATAGACATGTACATCTTCAGCCTCCCACCAACTTACTGGAAATCTTTAACGCTAAAGTTGATGGAAAGCTCTGCCCAGTAATAAATGAAATGTTTAATTTTTGTGCTCTTATTGGCTCTGTTCCCTGACAGAAACAGATGTATTTTCAAAACAAGATAAAACATATAGCCCATCTTTGCAAAGGATGTAACAAATGGAACTGGACTTGTACCCTGGTAAATAATAGTGATGTCAAAAAAGTGATTAAGGCACCTCCCTGAATTATGCAGCTGTTTTACCACTTCAACCCCTCTCACTTCCTCATAAGTAGTCTCTGCAGGTGACCTCAATTTATCCTGACTATGAATCAGCCATAGATTGAAATCCTGAGCTGTGATTCATTTGCTTTTATACAATATGCCATCCTCTACTCTTACTATGGCAGAAACCTAAGAACGTGCACGCTGTTGTGTTCTGCATGCATTTCTATATACTATGGCCTTATCTGTAGGAGCTGATAAAGTTGGTTTGGGCTTTCAAATTGTGTGCTAAACAGAACAGTTCTCTAACTGAAAAGAGATAAAACTAAACACAATATACAGACACAATGAAAAGAACAATACACAGCCACAAAGAGAGAGAAGGAAAGAAAAGCCCTCATGTCACAGAAAGAGCAAAAACTGAAATGATCTGGCAGCCTAGGTTCTCACATGTGCTACACCACTATTTACTTCCAAAGCTCTATATAAAGCAGTTCAATGCAGTATTTTTATTGCATCTTTAAGATGGAGACAGATAACATCACTTATATGAAGGCTGGATTTTTTCATATGCACAAAAAGAAATAGTTCTCAAAAGACTTCCTTAAAATAGGAGCTGATTTGCACTGCAGCATGGAATGCTAATGAATCAGGGAAAGATTTGTGATCCAAACACTGGTGCAACAGGGCATGCTTTATAAAAGAAACACTTTGGCTCTGCACAGTGAGAGCTAGCAGAGGGGGTCCTATGTGTGAGCACCTCTTGTCTCAGTGATGTAGTATGATGCTCTTCAGAATGTCAAGGCAGAAGGATTACAAAACCTGTCCTGCCAAAATGGTTGTTCTCATTAATTTCAGTAACCAGGCACATTGACTCTCCTCTAAGAAGGTGAGATCCGACTACAAGCACTTCTTCAAATGTCTCAAACATTTTTAAATGGAGCTGTAAAGTAAGGACTAATACCTCTTTCTTCAGGAGCAATCTGGTTGTACAATGCAGATGGAGATGTTAATTAACTATAAAAGCCCAGAAGTGGGACTCCAAAAGTCCCCGTGGGATGTCAGGTGTGTTCTAGCACCGATAAGAAGTTATTATCAACCCATCTTGCTACCTGATTGTGTAAGATATTCATAAAACAGCTGCTTAGTTGTTTGCTGCTCAGAATCCTTAGCACAAGCACCTCAACCTGTACAATTTCAGAGGTTACACAGCCCCTTGCACGCATGTGCTGGTGATGGAAGAATGTCCCTGCTGCCAGAACAGAGATGGCACAAGGAGATGAAAATTCAAAAGTGAAATCCTCCTTTCACATTTCTCTAATGGAAAACATTAATTAGCATTTTTCTCTCTACAAAATAAAGTTACAAGTTAACTCATTCTGACAAACTGCAACACAAATTGGTTTTAATTAGGACATGAATATTTTACAATTAATTTGGTGGATAGATCAACATTTCAAAGGGAAACCAGAAGTGCTGAACATCTGAGCAGAAATAAAATAGTTTTCTTAAGAGGATAATTAGCCCTGGTTACGCTTTGAAATCTGGCTAACTTCTCACAGAAGATGGACAAATTCACTGAAATATGTTCATTTTAACCAATTAATTGCTATAATGTTTAGTGGGCTATACAGCACGGGAAAATGAAAACATGGTTATACTTAATCTGTGTTTAATGATTTTGTATAAGTGCTGTCTGAAATTCCTACCTCAGTGAAAAGCAGGTCATTGAAAGGTGTTAGTTCGATTTTTACAGGGATGGTGACTTCACGAGGGCAGGAGCCATTACAAATCACCTCCTTTAAATCTGTACATAGGAAAGTCCCACAGTGGTGTGTAATGCAGAATACTGAAATGATTTTGGTGGCATTTTTAGGAGAAAACTGAAAATAAAACCTATGGTTAAGAGCAGACTGACTTTCAAAGGCACAGAAAGGTGACGGGCATCAGGGGGACTTGAAGCTACTCTTCAGCTGTGGAAATTAACTCACTTTCCCAACCTTATTCCAAATTTTTCTGTCTCCTGCACTTGTGTTTGGACGCATATGATTTTAGCTATTCCCAGTCAGGTCCTAGACAGCGTAAATAAGGTTCCATGCATTAACTGGGTGTTTGGGCTTGTGTATCTGCATTAAGCCTTTTCCTTAAGTAGTATCTACACCTCTTACATGAAGATGCCATCAATACTTAGGATACAGGAGGCTGAGCAGAAAGGGAAATGAAACCATTGGATGGCTGATATATTTACAGCAGGTGTCTCATTCCATATTCATTTCAATACAGAGCAGCAGACCTGTTTTATTTATGAAAGCAGGAGCACATCATATTTATGAAAGGATGACTAAGTAGCTATTTGCATTTTCCCTCTAAAGTGAAGAATTTCTTATGATCTAAACTTCTGAAATAAGGAAAAAAGGCAGGGACCTTGTGGTTGGTCACAGATACAGAAACTTGGGAAAGGAGGTGACATGTGGGGGTCTGGGGCTCAGTACCTTGGTTGCAGAGAGCACCAAAGAATCCAGGCAAGCAGTCGCAGTGTCCTGACACGTGGTGACAAGGCCCGCTGCTGTGCACACACTGAGGGCAGGGCTGGCTGCAGTGGTGTCCAAAAAAGCCAGGGGGACAAACTGGGGACAACACAAAGTGACGAAATGAGCCATCACAGGTTTTCACTTTTCTCATTGCGAAGTGCTTCAGAATTCTCTCTCTTGATCCCAACCCAATGTTTCTTAACTTATAAAACCACAATTTTGTGAACAGCTGAAATTAGGAAGCTTGTTGGAGTATTCCATGTTAATAAAGTGAGCTCTGAGTAAAGCTCTCCTGTGGTTCAGACATTCACACCATCCTACCTCATGCAACTCCTTGGCTATTAAATAATACAGCAGAGCTCTCTTAGCAGCTTCTCCCACTTGACACTAGTTTGAGTCTTTGTTCCAGCTAAACTCTTTTACAAAACACAGGAGTTTAAGATGTTCAAGACCTCACAGCCTACTGGCAGATATTGTTAATAACATATTCCACAGCTTTTATGACAGGTAGGAAGAGAAACCCTCATACCTGTACAGACAACAGAAACTCAGAATGTCATTTCCTTTGGAAATTAAGCTAAGAAACCAGAGAAGGTGTATTAAAACCTCCATATTTTATGTCTAAACAACTTGTCAAAAGCTGATTTCTAAACATATTAGGTTCAATGGTGTGTTAAACTGGGACAGTCAGTTTATACATGCCATTGCAGAGCAGCATCCACCAGTGATGAACAGACTCTAAAAATGGTAATTACAGTAACAGCATGCAAAATCACCTAATTTGCATCAGTAATCACACCGGATAGCTGACTAAACTTGTCATGAACTGTATGTTTAATTTGATTAAAACCTGGATTGAAATTGTTATAGAATTTGTACATAAGGTATAGTGCCAAGATTATGGCTCACTATCTCTTATAAACGCATATTGTTGCTTCAAAGCACATGTAGAATGAAAAAACATTGACTGTCCAAACATTCACTGGAACGCATAAGCTCAAAGGAATGTCAAATTGCTGTAAAGTGACTGCAAAAATGACTTTATATGTTTTTATTTTTCCTCCTGTGATTCTCTGTTACATAGTTCTGGCTCAGTGGTTACTATATCATGTCCGTTCTATTTCTCCACCTAAGGAGAGTTTTTCTCTTGGTCCGTCTCTTCACAGAGGGTGTCAGGTTCTTACACTACTGCAGATTTCCAGCTGGAGCTTAGCTGACAGGTTTGTTGATGATGCACAAGCTATAAAACAACCTGGATCATTCCTGAAGACATTTCTGCAGTCCTAAGCAGTAAACTATCCCGGTGTCTCATGTAATCCTGATTACAGACAGAACAAGTTGGATGAGCATCATCTTCAGTACTAAGTTATAGGCTAAATTCTGTTCTAAAGAAATCTCCAAGAGGAAAATGTGAGTGATTCTGAAAGCAAACTTAGCAAGCTAAAGCTACCTTCACCTACAGAGGTGTCCTCTTCGCAAGGCAGTCTTGATCCTGTCTCCCCAGAAGAAGTGGAAGCAAGCTGTGTTCCCTAACTGTATATTCACATAGGGGCATTTCAGCGACACAAGGCAAAAGCAGAAGCATCTACAGGACCTCTCTGTTGTCAGTCCAGTGGGGAGGAAGATTTCCCCCTATTAGGTTCTCAGCAAATATGCTCTTGGAGCAGCCTCATTACTGGAGTTGCAAACCGGGGACACACTTTGCCTCTTGTAGCCTGCATGCCATCAGCTGATAAAACTAAGCCATTTTTTTTTCACCTCAGGAAGGTCAGAAACTATTAACTTCTGGAAGTTTTGCACTCTTAAGGTTGCAAATTTGTAAAACAATTTCTTCCCCAATTCCCTGAAGCTCTGAGCACCACATTTTAGCCTTGGAGAGAGGTTTTACAGCTATATAGATATGCTGAAGCACCTGGAAATTGGGGTTTATAATGGAAATGCTTATAGGCCATTAACTACAGCAGTGCTAGAGGTCATCGTTATAATGACTTTAAATAAAAATTGTCAGGTACAAATTATTTTGAGAGATGAGTGTGTTCTACTGTCAAATATAACTGGTGAAATCAAAGGGAATATTTGAACTGCGCATGCAGAATGTCTCACAGGAAGAACAAGAGCTGCTGCAGAAAAGAAAGACAAACTCATTTCTTGTTTACACAGGAAGATGCTAGAGTGTAGTTTGCACCAGTGATTAAGAGTCCCTAAGGGGGAAATACAGTTTCCCACATGGAGCAAATGATAGGGTTTTTATCTCCTCAGCACATTTTAATATGTAGCAGCAGAGCATCAGACAGGAGGTATTTCAGGCTGATGTGTTTCTGGCCTATAAGAAAACATTGTCTTGCTATTTTGTCATTATGTGATGGGTCATAGCTGACTGTGTTTAACAGGTATTCTGTACTTCACCATAACTTAACTGTAAGTTTGGTTTTGCCCAGCTCCTGCCAAGTTTGGTACGTGAAAGTATTCATCCTTGCTAGCTTTTGCCTTTAGGAAGCCATGAACTGAAGCAGCTCAGAAACCTGTGTCTCTGCCTGGCATCATAAATGAGAACTTCTGCCTCTGCTTCTGCCACCACATCTGCCACAGCCTTCCCAGGGAAGCTGTGGCTGCCCCATCCCTGGCAGTGTTCAAGGCCAGGTTGGACATGGGGGCTTGGGGCAAGCTGCTCTAGTGTCCCTGCCCATGGCAGAGGTTGGAACTTGATAAGCTTTAAGGTCCCTTCCAATGCAGACAATCCTATAACTTTATGATCTATGGAAAATCTTACTTCTCTGGCATAAGGGTCCTCTGTATCCTGGTGCACACTCACAAGTGCCATCCTCTGGGGAGCAGGATCCCCCGTTCTCACAATTACAGGAGATGGAGCAGTTTGGTCCCCAGCGGCCCTGGGTGCAGATATTGTCACAGTGGATGCCTGCAGATGTAAAGGCACACATTAGGTTTCACACAGCTTAATCTGCTCATTGATCAAAGAAACATTTGGCTGGACTGATACTTCATAGTACATCACAGAGCAAACAAAGAAGCCTGGAAAGGAAATCATTATCCTTTTATCTGCTTAATAAAGTGAAAATTAAGAAAGTGCCAAAGAGGTGAATTCTGTAGGTGTTATTGGGCTCCTGTTCAGTCCTTAGCACCATTAAAGAAACTCTTCATGCCATCTGAGAGATGAAGGTCGGGAATTGCTTTAAAGTCACAAAATGCCTCAGAAAACTAGTCTGGAAATATGCGGTCGATTGAAGCCTGGTTACTTAACTGGTGAGTTGGTGTCCTAAAAAGAAAAATCAGGGTTCTGCAAAAACATGTCCAATATTTGGATTCTTGAACATATTCAGTTCTGTGTGGTGTATGGTGCACTTCCCAACATAAAGTGCTGTGGGTTGTTATGCACATACCCCACATCCACCCAGAGCTCTGTTAATGAATGGAGTTCTGGTCTAGCAAATGGCTTTATGTGGGCACAGGCTGATCATCGGCGTGTTAGATGGAGACTGAGACCTGCCAGTCCAGCTCCCAGTGATTCCCAAGGTTGTTGTTTGATATTTATTATTATGAGAAGCAAAGCTTGGAAACACTGAAAGAAGCATACAGCCAAAAAGCTTAACATGAGGATTCTGGCATTGTTTCAACTGGTTTTAACTGGTGACTTTTAAAACCAACCTTGTGCCATGGATTGTTACATACAGATGTATCCTAAGGATTTGATCTTGTGCACCATAATTTGTCCAAGAGGCTCTTACTCCGCTGGGATAAGACAGTAGCAATACCTGCAATTAGCAGAGCTATTTGCATGATCAAGGGCTCCTCGGATTGAAAAAGCTTTGCAGGATCGTGAACCAGGAGAGACTTTAAGCAGTGCCAGCTGCAGGGAGTGGTGGCAGCAGCAGCAGCACACGGTAGATACTGATAACGACAGAAAAAGTGAATCGCAGGCTGGCTTGAAAATCTTCCTAACAACATTACCACACTAGGTGCCTTACAACTGAAGCGCAGAGATTTGATGGTCTACACACACCCCAGCTAGGCTTTCAACATGAAGATGTTCTTTATCATCCATGCACATGTCCCCACTGCATAATGGGATAAATGCAGACAAGGGCTCCGAGAGCCCCCGCCTCAGTCAGAGGTTGGATTAGCGCCTTGCTAAGGAGAAATACAATCCCAAGTAATTTCCTCCACCTCTGATAACTTCATCTGGATGCTACAGGTAATGGACTGTATTTGTGAAGCTGTGATCTGTACAGTCACCAAACTTTGAGGATTATTAAATCAGCTAAAAGTCATTATAAACACACTTACAGTGCAGTTTCAAGTTAGTTTTATAAATCTCTGAAGTTAATACAGTAAGAAATACTGCAGAGCCAAAATTTCCCTTTTCTGAAGATTAATCACACAATTATAACGTCCCTTCCTAGAAAATCTTAACCAAGTCTGGCAAAAGTACAGTTTGAGATGGGGTTTCTAGTAATACATGATCCTAGCTTTATTTATGAAAAGGCATGGTCCATGCTGTGGAGCTTAATAAAAACCACATTAAAATGCAGTAAAACAAGCTCAATCCCTTGATATCTAAGTAAAAAATATGGGAAAAAAAGTAATGAAGAAAGAGGCAAGGAACATTTGTGTTAGTAAAATCAAGAAAAACAATCATTTTAACACAGTCTTCCCCACTCCCTTTGAAATCAAACATATCCTTGGATTACTTAAACAGTAAATGCTTTGTGTGTACATTTATGTAATCCATCTACAGGACTCTGTAATTAAAACCTCGATAAATACAATAAATTGTAAATAAATAAATGTGCTTAGTATTTATACAGCCATAGATAGGATCATTTACAGTTGTGAGAGTCTCAGCGTGAGCTCCCAGCAATGGAAGTGAGACACAAATGTAGAAAAATGTGTATCCTTTCCTCCTGACTGCAGCATTAAAACCAAAATTCTCTCATTGTCAATGGGCTATTTATACGTGGAGACAATTAAACAGCATTATTTCTTGTCTCTTCTGGCAAAGTTTGGGGAAGAATGACATTGGCTCCTTTCTCTTGAAAGGTAGCTGCATTAGAATGCTGTGGCTGTTCCATGCAGCAGCAAAGTCCTTCCTTTAGTAATGAATAATGAGGGATGTCTTCCCGCTCCTAACGAAGGCAATGAGTCATTTTGAAGCCGATTGTTGTAAGGAAACGTAGAGAGAGGGGAAGAGGAAACCTTCCAGAAGACACTGATAGCCATTATAGCAGTTATTTATTTGTACATTTTCAGAAGACAACCAAGAAGATGCCGCAATCAATTTTTATTACTTTGTATTACTCTAAGTTAATTCTCATGGAAGACTTCATTTTTGGAGGCTCCTACACACACTGAATAGCAAATATAAATGAGAAATTCAAATTGCATCTGGACACGCATATCTTAGGGAACTGTGCCAAAAAAAAGCACCTCAGTTTTACAATCCCCTAACTTGAAGCATATGCAGGGGGGGTCCATCCCTCCCAGCTACTTTACAACTGGAGTCAGCGAAGCAGCAAGCAGCTTTAACGGAAAACTCTCATATTTACTTACAGAACTTGCTGATGAACATTTCTGATAAGCAATTAGTTTTCCATTGCCAGAACTACAAACAGATGCTGAAGTTGCCACATCTTTGTGATCTCATGTTACAGCCGCAGGTTTCTGACTTACTGACAAGATCCTTGTTTCACAAGCATGCTATAGAATTAGAAAGACAACTACCAGAAGAAGTCCTTGAAGCTGCAGGAAGCAGTTCTATACATAAACTCTATTGCCTAGATACGAGGAAATTATCTTACTGCCTCAGGCTGTAGTTCACAATTGTAGATACAAGTATAAAATTACACTTTCAAGACCTTAAACAATGTTTGGGGGGTGAATTGTAAATGAAATTCACATAACTGACATCAATTTATAGTTATCCACATATAGTTATACGTGGGCAAAGGACATTCACGCTCTCATGCAATAAGCCAGAGCAAAGGTAAGAGCCGAGTCTGCTGCAGATTTTAACTCAGCCTATGAGACAGCAGCCACAAAGCCTCCACATCCCGGTGTGGATTCGGGGTACTGGATTTCTGCAGACACTGTCTGCTCTCCAGTAGGATTTCCACTGCTGTCATTTGGACTACTCTGTACATGGAATGTAACAGGCAGACCCAGGAGCGGCTTCACTCCCCATTCCCTACACTTTCTTCCTTAGCTCACACATCAGGTAGGAAAAACAGCACAAAGTGCCTCAACTGCTGTTGTGTATATTGTGAAAAACCCAATCTGGAATGAACAGAACCCACTACAACAGTCATGACTCCTTTAAGGGACATCTACATGGGAGAGCTGTTCCAAGATCTTTCTCCCTAAGGGCCCTTCCAGGACTTTTTTTTTCTTTTACTACCAAGTGGCAAAACAGCTGCTGTCTGGGACATCAGGAATACCTGGAGTACCTCTAGCCCAGACTTCCCGAGGGTGAGGCAATCAGGTTATGCAGGTATCTCCCAATGGAGAGCTGCAGATTGTACCTTGAAAAGGAAAGCAGCGGGGATAGAGGTAGAGGAGGAAGTGTGTCTGGCAAGAGCACTGGATGATGGAGACTCCTCAAGGCACGTATGCTTTATGGTAGTAATACATATCATATATTGTAGTCCAGTTCTGCTGCACAGAGGCTAGAGGTACGTGTCTAGTCGCTCAGTGTGATATAAGCTGGTGTCTGGCTATATAAAACAGTAAATTTTTACCGGATAAAGTTAGTTCTTGGTATTAAAAGTTACAAATGGAGCTGTGAAGGATTTAGCTAACATCCACACAACCGTCATGAAAAGGAGCAAGAAAAAAGTAAAAGGATAAAAAACAAAACCCAAGCTGTACAACTGGGATATAAGGTCTCTATTGAAGAACTACTTCATACGCTGTGTCCATTAATAACCTTCAATGGCTTCCTTCAATGCATGTTTGTCAAAGTAATGCAGATTTAGTACTGCCTCTAACTGTACCATGCTGAAGGACTTTGAAGGGTGAAATTCCTGAAAGCCAGACATAAGCAGAATTCCCTTTTTCCCCCTCTCCAGCTTACTTGTGCAATTGCACTTGTGCTTGGGGATTACGTCTCTAGATCTTAATAAAGCCTGCCATTGTTTCTCTGCCTTGTCTCCAGACAGTTGGAAACTAATACTCCAACCGCAACAGAAGAACAAAAATGGATGGAATAATGAGAGCCAGTGGCCTATTTTTGACCACTGCTATCCCCTTGACAGTAGCCTCTGCAGCAGGGCCTGCAAGCTGCCCAGCATCTAATTATATTTCAGGGATGTAGGAATTTGATAAATTATAGGACGTGGCTCCCTTCCCCCTCCATGTACTTTTACATCTACGAGTGTACAACTGTAATTATTTCCCTGAATAAGATCTTCAGCTCTTTTTTTTCCAATAGACACAATCTAAAGACAGATGCAACATCAATTAGCAATGACAGGAATGATTCCAGCAGACATTTGAATCCAACACAAACATTGTGCTCTCCTCCACCTGTCTTTCAACATGACAAGAAGTCATAATAATCTCTTATTTCTGGCATTTGAATAGCTTTGGAAAAAAATGCTTTTTATGCATAAATAGGCGCTGGATTTATGCAGCAATCCAGGGGAGGCCTGGAGTTTGGTGAGTCACGCTTGGCTTTGATCTGGAATGCCTGGGAGTTTTCGTCTGTCCTAATGGTGGTTTGTCTACCTGTTGACACAGTGCACAGTGGCAAAACCACCGGAGTAGCAGGGCTGCTTCAATAGCACAAAATAGCTTAATGATTATAGCTGCAAGGCTATTTTAGATAAGTAATTGCAGAAAGTGGGCCAGCAAACACTTAATGGTACTGAAATGAGGTATGGGAATGTATCTCTGAATGTGAACTCTAGATTTCTATAATCATATGTCTGTATTTTCTTCCTTACTCTCTTCTCTTTCCCCAGTATTCTTTTTGCTGTTACACTTATGATTTCCCTATAAGTTCTATTTGAATCAGCTTGGTGCTTGGGATTGGATCAGTGTGCTTTCCTTAGGGATTATTTTGCTGTTTCAGTTTATAAAGAGTAAAAGAAAATTCAACATGAACATAAGAAAGAGCTATCCGGTTACCTCTGGATCAGCTGTTCAGAGGTGTTACGACAGCAGACGAGCAAGAGTTGATAAAGAATACTTGATGCTCTTCTATCACTTTTTGCACCTTCATAGTTATTCCTACCTGAGGCAAACCCTGCAGTATTTGTCTCAGATCCAGCCAGAAACACCACAGCACAATTCGTGACAGCTCAGCATTTAAGGATGCTGAAGAACAAGAAAATCTGCTTGGGGAGGGCAGCAGACAGAAGGAAAACATAAAGGGATCTCTCATAAAATTAAATGGAAACATTAGGAATTGATGGCTGCTCATCCAGTCTGCAAATAAGCTATTTTTGTTTTTATATAGTGAAGCTATTCAACAGAGATAGCAGCAGCCACATTTACATTATCTATGAACTTTTGTGGTGTTAAAAGGCTTTTCTAACTGATTTTTTGCCAAATTGGTGCAGCAGAGCCCTTACCTTGCTGGGAGTTGTTCACCTGTGGGCTTCAGAGGGGGCAGCTCCTGGGTGTAACAACCCATCAGTCTAAATGAAAGCTGCATGATCCGGTCTTAAATTATGAAGAATAAGCCTTTCCCTGCAGCCAGTGAAAAACTCTAAATTGTCTCTTCTCTCATCATTGCATGGGCGATTTATGCACCCATTAATGTAAGTGTTTTTCTGAAAGTAATATACTTACAGCCTAATGCACCTCTGTGGAGCACTAATCGTACCCCTATTTTTAATTATCTAGAGAAAACTCCAGATATGAATCATCCAACATGGGGAATTTATGCAATAAAAGCTTTCGAGGCAAGAGACCGACCTCACAAGAAATGGAATAAGTCAAAATGTTTGCTGAAATTAAGGATCATTCTGTTCCCTCTGCTACAGGATACTCTCCTGGGTGCACTATTGCAGGAAGAAAAGTTGCTACTAGCAGAAAGAGCAGATTGTGAAGGAAACAGTACTAGAAGGAGTCAAGTCTTGTCCAGTCCTGCTTCACGCTTCCTTCCTACTACTTCTCGAAGTCTAGACATGGTGTTGGGCCAGGAAAGAAGAGAAAGCTGGGAACATCCAAGCAGACCTTCAGCAGGTAAACAGGAGGGAGGAACATGTAAGCGGGAATAGAAACATGCTGCTTTCCTGACTTCTAAACATTCAAGCCCCCAAGCTAAGCCATGAGCTACGAACACCGCTTAGCAAGAGCTGTTGTTCACCTGAACGTGCGCAAACCTATTGCATTTAATAACACTGACTGAAATTCACCCTCTTCTCCTTTGTGCTGAGCAGAAAGGAAGATGTTTACAGCATTTGTCCCTGCAAACACTTTCACCAATAACATATAAATACAACACTGTAGCTTTCTGGCTGTTTGAAATGATCTTTTCTTTTCCTTCTTTCACACTCAGCATGCCAGCATCCAGTATTTAGTCTGCTGAAATGTTCACAAATCATTTTTCACCACTTCTCGCCCACATTTATTTGTAGGTGAAGGCATTGTACACACAGCCTAGCTTATATATAGAATGCCTCCATATTAAAATGGAAAATGCTTTAATAACTCTAGCGTCAGGTTTCATTTTTTTAGAACCCATTAAGTTAGCATTATCCAGGATGCCATCCAAGCTGTATCTTTTCACACGAATTTAAAAGCTGTCCTTTAATAAGTGAAAATAAATACAAAGATGAATGAATGTGTCTCTTCGGTGTTTATAAGATTAATACCACAATCATATGCGTGCATGCTTAAGTTGAGCAGTAGGCTTACTGCAGATTCTAATTATAGTCTAAGGGTCTCATCCAACTCCCACTGAATGAGTGGCAAAGCTCCAACCCATTTCACGGAAGGTGAAATACACACTAAAGCTGGTGCAGGACACACACAACCAAACCTCACTCAGATGAGAATCTGGAGCCCCCTAGATATCTGCCAAGGACTGCACACACATAATTAATGTCAGGACATCAATGAAGTCTTTGATATAACTTCATAATTCATAATTTTGGAAAATTAGCCCTATATCAGCAGGAACCATACTTAAAGGTTCCTGTCAAAGAGAGAATTTTTAAGCACAGCCTGACATTAAAATCTTATCAACTCACTTGAAATTAAGTCAATGAAAAATTAAAGCTAATTTCTAATAAGCTTATGTTACATTCATAGACTAAAGGGCACTTGTCGAATCCAGAGAATAAGCACACCTTTTCATATGGAAACGATCTTCACATTTGAAAGACAGAGGCCAGAAGAGAGGCTAAAAGGAACCATTTTAGACTGACTAAAACTTTTTTGTCTGTTTAAAGCTAATCGAAGGATACAGAATAAAGACGGAAATAGAATATTGATTTCAAAATCTGGGATAAGAGTGCCAAAACTGATCAGTGCAAAATATGGTGTAGGTAATGGGATTAGACATCTACAAAACACATGTCTACTGGGAACTTACTATTACTCCATGCGGATATTTTAGGCTGCGTATTCCAAACCAAGAGAGAACGAAACAGTCTGATGGGGAAAAAATAAAAGCCAGCCCACGACGCTGTGAATTCTAAACCACTGTGGAGCTCCCCAGCAAAAACCCTGTAGGTGCATCAAACAAGTCCTAGATCTTTCTGGTTTTAAAGACACATAGAAAAGTCAGCTACCAATTATATCAGCTTGCTCTTGGAGTTGCTTGATTAATGACAACAGAATTACTTTGGCTTCAACCTAGTACAACTGAGGAGAGAATCTGGCCCTAAGATTATGAAGTGGACAGCTCTTCAGTGTAGGAAGCATCATATTAATACGGGCAAATGCATTTCATGGAAAGCCACGTGGAAAGTTTTTCTTCAGTGATTTGCCACCTTCTTGCACAGAACTCAGGGAAAGTGAAGTTAAAAATACCTTGGAGCTCCCTGTCAGAGTGGTCAGTGTTCCTTTAGAATTCAAAAAGTCCTTCCCTTGAGTAACAGCCTTATCACTTTGACTGAATTAATGCATCCACAGGAGGGAAGAAGCATGTTTCTGTGTTTGAGTGACAGTGCAGATGTCACTTCCAGCCTGCAAATTCTCACAAATGCGAAGTCTCATTCCTCGGAGCTCACCTTATCTGTGACCAACCGATGCTTCCCAACCCCATTAACTCCCCTATACAATCACACGTGGAAATCCCGACAACTTGAGGCAACCACAACTACTGTACAGTATTCCTGGACATGATAAGAGACAATCAGAATTTATGTTGCTGACAATGTAGGAAAGTTATTAAGGTTGGAAAGGACAGTGAAATATGTATTTCGATTTCTGTATGTAACAGCAAAGAGGAAAGCTACTCTTACGAGACGTGAATGAAGCCTGAAGGTGAAAAATACCAACACAATAATAAGATATTTCTTCCTTACCAGCATATATAATTTTCATACCTGCATGTGGCATCCTGATTAATTAAGGAAAATCTATGAGAGGTTCTTTTATAATTAACCATGGGATGCACCCTGTTATATTTTCCATCTTAGGTCTGCTGTACTATCCTATTTTCCCCACACATATTTTTGGGATGTTAAAATCTACTGAATAAGCTTCAGCTTTGGGTACTCAGAAAAGGCTTTGAGTAAAGGAGTTCAGTGGGTAATTGAGATAGCATCACGACTACAATGTTCTATAAAAAACAGAGCATGGTACAAAAAAGAGACAGACAGAACCAAGATCCAGATAAGACAGCATTTCAGATTAAAGGCATTCAGATAAACAGGATTTTAACTGACCTTAACATTTACAGGAATGGAATATATCCCCCTGCAGATCGCTTCCTATTTAATCCCACTGTAACATCTGAAAGGTTAACAAAATACACACTGCCACAATTAATTTGAAGCACACTGACTCGTTACAGGGAGGAAATGAGCTTGCTGTGAATAGCAGCCGGGCCCATGGCTTTCCTATCTGTGATCTGCTGTCCGACTGTGCAAGCGAACGGGCTCGGGTCTTAGAGACAGGATGAGCAATGGCTGTGTCTGGCTTCCCAGAGAGCCCTGCTGACCTGGCTCAGGTCAAACATAAAGGGGGCACCTCCCAGAATTAGAGGGCAGGCCAGCAGCTATGACCAATTGAATTATTGGTAGAACCAGCTGAAGGCTATGTAATAACTAGTTGGCCTCAGTGAGGGAACCTGCTGCCATCAGCCACCTTGAGGAGAGAGGACCAAGCTGATGGGGGCTCTAACAGAGAAACGTTGCCTCCCCATGTCCTCCCTAGCTTCTGACGCACCCAGCAAGGCTACCAGGGCAGCTGGTCCTTCTTCATCCTGTTTCAGTTTATTTGTTAAGAATAAACACTGAATAAATTGATGACCTTCTCCTTGTTGCTGAGCACTCAGGCGAGGAGGTTGCATCTGGGTCAGTTGAGGTTGATACCTGCTTCTGTAAGACCTGTTTGCTTGCAAAGGACTTCCAGGAAATGCTCCACCACGCAGCTTTTCCACGCTTGCATTCTCTCTGTGGATTTAGTGCGTGCAAGATCCCTACTTAACCAAATGCAATTAGCACCGAAGCACTCCATTTTCAAGCAGTTTCATTTTAACCTGAATGCACACAAAATTAACACCTCTTCCCCAAAGAACAAGTGTGCTGGGAGCTTAAAGGTATCTGTGCACGCACACATATATGCGCACATAGAGCTTCAAGCACAGAAGCCATACATACCTAAAATGCATGGCAGAGCCAGAGTAAGAGACCCTTATTAATCTTCAGACAAGTGTAATCAGTCAAGAGTTGATCCTGCTGCGAGCTACATTTTTGCTTTTTAACCTAGCAATAGATATGAACATGTCTTCTTTTGATTTTAAGGGTTATATCTATATTTCTATATATATTTATATATACACACATGAGGTTATGCATATGCATTACTGGTGCAAGCTGGAGAACTCCATTCAGCGCAAGGCTGAGCCCTTGTTGTTATTGCAGCTGACATTTTCTTCCCATGGAGGAAAATTCAGGTCTGCATTGAGTCAGCAGGTCACAGATCTGGTTTTATCCCACATCTGAACAAATTTCACTTTGTCTGGATCGCATGAAAGCCTTTTGCCGATGTGGTTTTGGTCTTTTCTGTACAAATGTTATGCTTGCCTTGCTATCTACAAAACCATTTGTGATAAAATGTGTCTGTCTACCTAGCTGGGTAATTTTTCCACGTGCAATTCCCCACTGAATTGAATGGAACCTGTATATGCATGTCTTCGAGCAGCTTGCTGCCACTGTGCTCATTTATGCATACAGCTGGTTTGCACAGCTCTGTGATCTCCTGGTTGATATGTGGGAATCTCTTCATCATCTTCCCATCTGCCAGGTACGCTCAGCTCCTGAAAATTACTTCCCCCCAGCTGGTACATATAGAAGGGCATTGTCCTGAATAATAGTGTTGATGGTGGCAGTCATAACCTAGTAAAAGGATGGTAGGCTGCTATTAACTTACATTGTATGCAATCTTTTACATGCCTCTTTTTTTCCGTCTTTTCCCACTCTTCCTCCATGCTCCTACCATCTATCAGTCTCTGCAGGTTTATATCAGTAACATCTCAAAAACCACTTTAAAGAAAATGGGTTCAATCTTCTCCTTGATCTTTGCATAAAACACTGACATCAAGAAGGAGTCCCACGTGTGGGATGAACATACAGAATATGCTGTTTCAGATGAAGTTTTGTGGCTATTAGGATCAGAAAGCCATGTGAATCCTCTGTCTGGTGTGAGTGGGCAAGAAGAGCCTCAGATGTTCCATGAGCCTGCACTTTTCTGATCTTTTTCAGGCCATGCCTAGTTAGCACCAAATTCAGAAAGCAAAACAAAATTAAGCCTGAATTATTTATCATGTCATGTTTATAAAATGCACTGCAATAAACATCTTGGCCCAGTTCACAACAACTACAGATAAAATCTTGCCTAATAAGGAGATTAAAGAAGGACACCATAGACATTATTCTTACCTTTACTTGGAGTAATTTGTATCTGCATTTGATGTATATTTGCAGATGTGGATGGGAGTACATATAAAGTATTTGTTGCAAATACCTTTGAGAAGAAGCCAAACCTTTAGTCTGTACTGTCTGCAAAGTGCATTTCCTGAAATTTCTTCTGGAATGCTACATCCAGAAAGATGTGCAATAAACGTTTAGAGGAAGTGTGTATAAATATATCTCTTTAATTTACTGTACTTTTGAAGACCATTTCTCCCTTGAAGAAACTCACAATGGCTATAGGGAAGCCTACCAACTGTTTCTCTGATGATCATCAATAATGCACAGTAGAGTTTTAAAGCCTGATAGATAGATGTATTGATGGTGAAGAGGCTCAAAGAAAGATGAATGCAGCCCAGTGAATGAAGAATGCAACCTAGAGGAGAGGATATTAGTGAGCTTATAAAATGGATTTTCTTGGGGGAAAAACGCTCTTTTCAGGGATGCCTGCCCACTATCTCTGAAAAGTGCCTTTGTTGTAAGCAGTGTAGAACTTTCTATTTCTGCATTTTATTTAGTCCTTCAAAGTTTGTTTCCATTGTACATTCTAGGTTTAATTTCACTTCATGCTTTTAGGAGCTGAGCTGCTGCGGCAATATTCTCTCCATCAGAAATAGAAGGCATGCACTGTTTAAGGTGCAAATGAAGAGGTAAGGCGACAGTATCCCAAATGCTGGCTGCCTGATCACCTGCCTCGCTCCATATATTCTTCCAACTTGTACTTGTTGGGAAAACAAACTTTCCAAATGAATTGTTGTCAATATAAATGCATTCTGATTGCCAGTGCCACTGGTGGCTCTGCAGTTACGGGCAAGAATCTAAGTTTATTTCCCTCTAGTGCCTTTACAGAAAACTGAGGGAGATTAACCAGTATTTCAGGCAGCTAAGTGTGAAATACTGGTTGGGTCAATAACTTGCCCCTGCTGCTGTTCTGTTAGCTGTCAAAAGCTGGCAACGAGACATGTCAGTGTGGAGTCAAGTGCAGGTCTGATCGTATCGAGACCTCCAGCCTGGACTCTCTGACTTCTTGGAATATTCTTCCCTGCCTCTGTGTAATCACAAGAACTCCTTGTCAAACCAGCACTGACCCACTCTCCAGAGCTACCCTTCTGCTTGACAAGAAGGGAAAACAGGAAAAGCATAAAGACTTTTTGTAATGAAACTGAGTCTTTTGTGATGGAGCAGCCATAATGACTCATTCAGAAAACACCTCTGCATCGCCGGGTATGATGGTCCCAGGATTCACTGAACCACAAGTGCACCCCCACGGAAAGGGCTATTCAAGGAGAAAATCTCTGCAGGATTTCCAGATGATCTGCAGCCCTCCTGAGGATTCTCTTTACAGAAGGCTAACATCTGGTTCCAGTTTTGGAGCCATCTTCAACTAATCTGAATACAAATTTAATGAATGCCAGTTATTGTCACCATCACAAGTGATTTAAATACGGTTAAGTTCAGCTGATCTTGTCTCCATCTGTTATTTAGAGGTTTGCAGTCACAAGTCCAGTGCTATAACTGATGCAATAAGCCAAGCAAAACAACCCGTCAAGCCCCCACCAAACAGCAAAACCCCAAAGGTTCACAAAGGTAATGGCTAATTTTACCTGTCCAGCCTGCAAGACAGCAGCAGTAACCGGTGACAGGATCACACCCATCTGCATGGCTACAGTCACAACGTTCACTGCAATTAAGACCATATGTTCCATCCTTCCAAAAATATAAATAAAGAAGTCTCTCAGTAATCAGTTTTTTGTTCTAAAATGTGCAAAATCATCCATCATGTCCCTCAATGCTGAGTTGCATTTTTTAAATTAACATACAGGGAGGATAAAAACAACTCAGTGCATAACATTTCTATAGAGAACCAAATGAGGAATCACTTTAGAAAATGATGTTCAAGCAAATGCAGATAACAGAGCAATAGCTCTGATACAATATAATGCAAAATAGAACACATCTACTTGACTGCCAGAATGCCAATCTGTTATTTACACATGATTTCCTTCAGCTATCCACAGACAAAATGAGACGCTGGCCTATTGTACATTCAGAAAAGCTATGTGGTGTGTGGCTTTAAAGGGGGTGCAAGACCCCTGCAGTTATACTTACAGGGCATGGCTGGTCACAGTACTCCCCTTGCCATCCGGGTGAGCAGAGACAAAAGCCATCAGCTGGCCTGCAGGCTGCTCCGTTTGTGCAGTAACATGTCTGGTTACAGTTAAGACCCCAACTTCCACTTGAACATGGAATAGAGCAATCCACTCCTTGCCAGCCTAAGGAAACATATGAGAGAAGATTTGGGATGTTTTCATGAAAAAAGCAAGGTAGAGGCAGCAGTTTGAACAGTGCAGATCTTTGATTCTAGGGCCAGTTTCCTCCTGATCTTGGTGTAAATGGAGCAAATGTCTTTAAACTGACAGAGGGCAAATTTAGATCAGACATTAGGATGAAATTTTTCCCTGTGAGGGTGCTGAGGCGCTGGCACAGGGTGCCCAGAGAAGCTGTGGCTGCCCCATCCCTGGCAGTGTTCAAGGCCAGGTTGGACACAGGGGCTTGGAGCAAGCTGCTCTAGCGGAAGGTCTCCGGGCTCATGGCAGAGGTTTGGAACTGGATGAGCTTTAAGGTCCCTTCCAAACCACACCAACCTGAGATTCTGTGTTTCTATGATAAATTAAGACTATCTTGGAGTCAAAGACTGGCCCTTTTTTTTATGACCTCTCAACTTCATCTGCTAGCATCTATACATACAGGAGGGTGATACAGGTATCACTGTGTTGGATGTTCACCAGATTCAGGTATGCCTCTCTGGGACTTGCTCGGACGGCACAAGATAGTGCAGTACTGTCTGGCAGGGTAGAGACCTGCTGATCAGTGAGAATGCAAGAAACTTGTCATTTGATGCTGCCTGTTTCTTACCTCATTTTTTTTTTTTGAGAATGCTATTTAATACAAAGAAGCTATTACCCCTAAAAAAAGACCAAGGCCATCATTTCTAACCATTAAGGCTCAAATCTTAACTACCAGCCGCACAATGGCTTTCATTACACTGCAGCTGTATGTAATGGAGTTGAGCAGTAACTCATGGTTTATACACCCTCATTAAATGGGGTTCTACAGTGATCCATTAATTCCTGTTTGAAATGCCAGATTTTATCGTTATTTGCCTCACTTTTGTTTTAGGGCTTATGTATGCCACACAGGCATAGCTCATGTTGGGATTCTGGGGGAGGGTACTGCTACACAGGGAGCAGAAGAGACACTGTGCTATGGAGCAGCCCCAGAGTTCTCAAGTGATTACTGAATGCACGGCTTATGCTCACTACCAAGCAGACAAGGGAATTATGGACATATGTGGGAAGCAAAGATGTTAGTCTTGCAAGGATACTCAGGAGCAAGGAAGACTTCCTGTTTCCCTAGTTAAAAGACAGCCCCATCCTGCAACTCCATGTCAGCTCAGGAGACAGAAGGTACCTGAACATTTAGATTAGATATTAGGAAGTTCTTCCCTGTGAGGGTGCTGAGGCGCTGGCACAGGGTGCCCAGAGAAGCTGTGGCTGCTCCATCCCTGGCAGTGTTCAAGGCCAGGTTGGACACAGGGGCTTGGAGCAAGCTGCTCCAGTGGAAGGGGTCCCTGCCCGTGGCAGGGGCTGGAACTGGATGAGCTTTAAGGTCCCTTCCAATCCAAACTAGTCTGTGGTTCTATGGCTCAGGTTTCACTGTGTTAGGGCACAGGGAGGACAGGGAACTGAGGATGGCAGCAAGGGCAGACACCCAGAGCCTACTCCACAGTAGCCAAGTGCAGGGTTGGCAGCTGGGATCAGCTGGAGCCCAGATTATCAGGAAAGCCTGTGGGAATGAGAGCAGCCCAAGCTGGAGGCAAGCAGCCTGCAGGCCAGGGTCAGGCCTGCTGAGGACAGCCACAGCTGGCCACAGCCCAGTGCAATAGGCTAAAGACTAGACAGAGCCTCTGCCCCCAGCCCACTTGTGTCACTCTGGCCATGGAGGGAAGAACACGGAGGGGCTTTTTATTCTTGGAGAAATGGGGCTGCATAATGACAGAGATAAAACCAGCAGCCTGGGGATTGCTCTGCATTTCCTCTGGAGAGGAGCCACAGATCTGTGAGCACACTTAGTTCTGTGACCTGTTCTTGCAGCAGAGCAGGGAAGTCTGGCCCCTGTTCAGGGCAGAGACAAAACATCCAGTCAAGCCCCTGTTGAGTTTTGATACTTGGGCAGACTGTTGAATTACCGACAGGCACAATAAAATAGTGGAGTTAGTGACTGCACAGCTGTGCCACTTGAAAAGGGGAGAAGCATTGATGCCAAATTGCAGACAATTGTTAAATCTGAATTTTGTTTACCTTCTTTGCAATAGCACAGACCATCCACAGGGGAACACGCACCATCATTTTTGCAATTACAAACTGATGAGCAGTTGGTTCCATAGGTTCCTGCCATGCAGGTAATGGTGCAGTCCTCTCCCTGCAAACCAAAAAACAGAGTCAGCTCAAGGAACTGGAATCGCAGGAAATTCCCATCTCTGCACAGGGAGGCTTTCTCTTTCGAAACAGTGAACAGAGTGTTACGAGCTGATTGCTGAATCTTCAGCACTTGAGCAGTTACCGCTGCTTCCCATGATTATGATGCAATTAGTGCTTTGATTGACTTGGAGGAAAGGGACAAGTTTCTGGCATTCATTCAGCAGGAGGTGGGGAAGTTACAAAAACAAACCTCCTAGAACAGATGTCAGATCATTAAGCAAAACATCACTTACAAAACACTAATCACAAAATATACAGTCTGAAACTGCAAAGATTGCTCCGCAGTTCTTGGAAAATAGATTCTAAGAATAAGGTTGTTAAAAAGCTAAAGGAGCTCATCCCTCCTCATCTTGCACAGGTTGGCAGAGAGGGAAACTACACAGCAGGTGCATGAGACTTGTTTGATGCATGGCTGGTACCTGCATTTGTTTTCAGTTAATTTGAATGAGATTGTGGCTTTAGGAAGAATGCTGAACAAGGAGTGATGGGCATGTCAGAGAGAGGAGGCACACAGAACCAGTCTCTGTCCTGTTTCTGCTTTAAGTGTGGCAAAAGTAAGGGTGAATACTTGTATGTTACAGAAACAGAGTATTTCAACAGTAAACTATTAACTTGTGTGGCTGAGAAAGTTCTTGCTAATGTTGTTCATCTGATGAAACAAGGACATTAAAACGGGAGCACAATTCCTTTAAGCCTACTTACTGAGTCCCCTAGTCGGTTTTACGTACATCAGCATATACAATTTGTTTCTGTTTCCTTTTCTTCTATGTGTAGTCCTGACTTTCCCATCACAAATTAGCTCTGGAATTTACTTTTTCAGTGAGCCAAACTTCAATAATTTAGCTCTATGTCAGAGAAAGCTCTCCTATTCCAAAGTTGAAGAGTAACTACATTGCACAGTGTGACCTATACCATTGCTCAGGGGAAAAGATACCAGTCAAAATGTATTTTTGGAGGTGAGAGGCTCCACTGTTTGATAGGAGGATCCATTTATCAGGAGATAAATGCACACAGTGTCAGCTTCCCTATGCCATGGCAAGTACCTCCAGGAGCCTGTATATCACAGCCTCAGACACTGAGACAGTAAAAGGAAATATGAACAGATTCTTGAGCACCATAAACCCCATATGCTTGCTGTACCAGTTCTGCCTAGCACCAGGATGACTCAGCCTATTTTATACTAAAACCTTTGGTTTAGGGAAAGTAAAAGAAACGGATAAAATCCATGTTGCTCAGAAGTAAATCCTTCAAGTCCCTGATTTTTGAGTGAAAACAGTGTTTGCAGAAGATGCTATCTTTGACCTTGGTGGAGTAAAACAAGTTCCCCTGAAAAGGCCTGGCAGTAAAAGATGCTGTCTTGACAGGCAGAAAATCCAAAGCAGGCTGCCCCTCATTACCCTGCCAGCATGCCTACAGAATGAGCTTGGGAACCCAGAGCCGAGCGGGATGGCAGAGGGGCATTCAGTCTCCACGCCTAATCAATCCTCTGCCTTTCTCCTGTGTGTAACAATTAGACAGCCAATTAGTGCCACTTAAAAAGCCACATCTTGTGTGAATGAAACTCCCAACTCATTTCATGTACAACACAGAACTGCTGGTACTGGTAATAATTTCTATGACAACTGACCTTATCGGAATTCGAACTTGTGATCTGGAAGTGAAAGAAAATTCCTTTGAAAAGAAATAGAACAGAGTGATGTGGAGCTAAAATATCCCCTTGGGAACTGGAAAAGTGCCTTGAAGATGGAAGTTTGAGAGACCAGAGGAGGTCTGGAAGACTGCAGGTTAAGAGAGGAAGAATGACCGGGTTGTACCAGGCTTTGAGCAACTTGGTCTGGTGGAAGGTGTCCCTGACAGTGGCAGGGGGTTGGAACTGGGTGAGGTTTATGGGCCTTCCACACAAACCATTTTGTGTGCTCTATGATTCTATGACTGACTAAACCAGCATCCAGGCCATGGGTTGAAGCAGAAGGTGGATTTCCAGTTCCTCACTGACTTTCTGTGACTGCACATCAGCTCATGTTATGCAGTAAGTTCTTGCTGGCCGTGTGCGCAGCAGGCTGGTGTGGATTCACTGGTTTTCCATAGGCTTACTCTGTGAGGAGGGCAGTCAGACACAGACACTTTGGGCAGCCCAAAGAAAAGGTGCTGTCCACCAGCTAAACATCAGGCTGCTCCATCTTTATGCAGCATGCCCTTGAGATTTGGCCTTTGCTTTAATGTACTATACTTTATGCACTAATAGAGGGTGGTCATTCTGGCTGTCCACCCTACACAGACTTACTTTGCAAAGAAACTTTAACTGAGAAAATAGCTGGCTTAATGAGGTTTCTATCACTGGGTTTGACAAGCGGGACCTTCAGAGCTTGCCGAGTGACAACTGCCAAATACACTTCACTTCTTAATTACATAAGAGGAAAATGCACTTGAACTATAGCACTGGCTCTAAGGTTCTATTAATTATAAATGCACACCTCGTTATTAACATTTTGAACTTGATTTGGAAGGGTGACCTACGAAATGAAATGCATTCAGGTATTGTTAAAGATATGGAAATTCCACTTCCCTCTTGCCACCTGCCCTAGTGATTAAGGCTGCGGTATACGTCCATCCAGTTGTTAATGAGGTATATGTTCTTTCAAACTGATTTCAGCTGCTGTTTATTGAATCTTCACTCTTGCAATCTAGTACTTTATATTTCTATCTATTTAGTAAAATTAATCAACAGCTGTGCTCCTTATGTTGATTATTCTTTCTTCTATTAAGATCGGGAGGTTAATGAGAGTAGTGAAAAGCCTGGATGTGGTGTACGTGATAGGAAGGAGTAGCTAATTCAATCAAACGTATACCCCTGAAAATGTTAAAGCTATATTAAGAAGTCTAGCTATAAATAACTTGGTATTTCACATCTCTGTTTTCCAAGTCAGAATGATCCATATGGACATCACAAACTTTCAGAAGTGCTTCGTTTCCTTCACCCTTTTCACTCAGAAAACCCAATTTATCGAAATATAACCCTGAGATCTGTCCAGTGTACTAGTTCCTAATTTCAGGGGTCAGATCTGACTCTAACATAATGGAAAAATTCTCTTTATGGGAAGTGGGATTCGTGCCAGCTCCAGTAAATGCCTGGCTTCATGTATGAATAGGATGTTTGGGCCCTCTGCTTTGTATTGGAGGTGGCACCTCCCAGCTGCTCAGAAGCAGTGTGAGCCTCTTCTTGTTAGAACTCTGAATCTGGCAGGAGTATCCCAACATGACAAAGATACAGGTGGGGGATCAGTGATCCCTGGGACCTTAAAAAGTGAATGGTGGCAGTAATGTAACTAATACCACCCATACGACCTTCCATACCTTGAAGTACTTCAGAAATACTAATTGTTGCTAAAACCAGGTGACAGACCCTTCTAGCACCACGAGAGGTTTGGGCACACTGTTCTTGATATTGTTAATTCTCCCCTATGTAGGGAGGGTTAGGCCCAAGGATCCAAACTCCATTAATAACTCAGTCTACCAGCTCACCATCCATCAGCATCAAATATTAATAGACTCGGAGGGCCAGATCATACGTCTTTCTGGATGGCAGTCAATAACACGTCTTGTTTCTGTTCAGGGAGAGGGGATGATTTTCTTCCACAAAAATTATTGTTGTACAGTATTAGTAGAGCTTCAAGACACACTGCTGCTGCCTTTGGTGTTAGCTGTGTTAACAAGCTCTGGATACTTCACAAAGTGTTTTCCCTGGATTAATGCTGCCCCAACAGATTAGATTGCCTGTTTCTGTTAAACGTACATTCCTGCTGTAAATGATGACTGACTCCCTTTACAATCCTTTTTCAGTGTTCAATAGAAAGATTTCTATTTATTCCTGTACATTTTGGATCAGGCCTTTAAATCTGTGAAATGCATTTTGATAGGAGAAAAAAAGGGACCCTAGGCATAAAGGGAGTTAATAACCCAGTAATGGTCAACACCACTTGGCAATGTCTGCACCCATACCTGGTCTGTCTCAAAGTGGGATTATTTAAGGATGGGGAATTAAGGATTTCAGAAGCAGCTATGATCTACAGGAATAAATTTGCCCTGGGGGGGCTAAAGCCTGGTTGCGCTGCAGTCAGTGGCAAAACAGAAAATCAATTTTTCCAGGCCTCTGCAATGCAGAAGACTAACAGGATGTTATTGAGCTTGGCCTCAAGTTTGCAGGATAAAGACCTATGTGACAGGTTTGTTCTTAAGGTTTAATCTGTCAAGGTGCTGAAAATCCTCGGCTCCTGTGCAGATTGTGAGGGGGACTGACAACACTGGAAGGCAGCATATTTGAACCTTTGTAATCTGCAGTGTGACTCCAACTAATCTGAGATTTTTAGCACGGTATCTGGTTCCTCCTTCTCCCACTCCTCACCTTTCTTTGTGCCAGATGAATTAGAGGTGCAGCACCTGCCACCAGCCACAGGGAAGCTCAGTGCTGGGTTCTCAGAGCTTGCAGCAATGGGCATTAAATAGAAAGAAGGGCATGGTGCAGTGCCATATGTATGCAATGATAAACAGATCAGAGAGACAAAATGCAGGTACTGTTTGTACCTGATGTCTGTGCATCCAGATAAGCTGATCGCTATGGATTTAGTACATAAAAGTATATATTTATGTGTACACACATTACATGGCACACCAGCGGGCTGGTACACAGTGTCTGTGCACTGATGCAGATCACAGATACAGTTCTGTATATTTACTTATTTAATTGTGACATTTACAATTAACCCAAAGTGGTTCTCCACAAACATTCCCTCAAGGTAAACATATGGTATCCAGCAACACAAACCGTCAGAACAAACTAATTTCCTTAATGGTGTTCTAGTGGAAATTAATGTGCTCTTCATAAGCATATTAGCAACAATAGGAAACTTTGTACTTTTACCGGTCTTCTCCTCCACCCCAGACTCAAACAATTTATTCATGACCTTACTACACATCATCTTTAGTTTCCCAGACATAATGATGGCCTCTGGCAGAATTCCCTTCCCCTCTGGGTGTTACTAATTACTCCCTGCAGATGCTATTATTGGTGCTAATGATAAAACACAGAAGAAAGGTTGGGGAAGGATCTTGTGCCCTGCACAAGCCAAGCATTCATTTTGCAGGTAATCACTTTTGTTAAGAACTGACAAGTGTTCCTTTATTCACTTTGCAGCATTATACAATGTAGCTGTGCTAAAATTTGATACACATCTAAACTGGCACAATGAAACCATTGATGACCTTATTCCATCTCCTTTTCCTTTTGCCCTTTTCATGGGAGAAGATGGGGTAAGGTGGAAAGGATGGGAAAGAGCTTCCTTATATTTATGAAGTGACTTTGCAACTCATGACTCACCCAAAGAGCACCAGGCAGTCCTGAATGCTGAAGTCTGTCATTAAATCATAAAGAACTTGAACAGCCATCTGCAAAGCTTTCTCCAGTCTGCACCTCAGTAGCATCATAGTCCTCTGCAAGTGTACTGTCAAACCTGGACATATCATAAGGACTAAGCACAGCTTCCCTTGGGAGTGGGAAGAACTTGCCCTTTGCTTCCTAAAGTCTTACAAGGATTTATAAACATTTACAAATGGATGTCAGCATTTTATTTCACCTCTGGATTTGTGCTAATATGCTAATTCATACAGTAAACCTCACAGTAAATGCCAGGTTCAAAATTAGTCAGCCTGACACTGATTTGCAAATTTGGTGTTTCATCAAAAATATCCTGCAAAAGATACACACAGACAAAATGGAAACTTTATTTAGAGAGTAGTAAGTAAAAGTGTTATAAATAATGTCAATTCAAAATACTTCCAGGACCTTATTAAATGCTATTTAGTTTCATTTTACTGGTTATTGCTGAAGCTGGGAGCACTGACAGTGAGGGGAGTAAAAGTTACCGCGTAAGAACTGTGGTTTGTTATTTTCCAAATCGTTTGTTCAAAATCAAGTTGAACTTGGTAGGTTCCTATTTTATAAACCCAAATGTATTTGCTGCTGCTGGCATAACACATGGGTTTTGGAGCAACAATTATCTATCCATCTTCCCAGAGGGGACCTTCCCCATCACACTGACCTTGGGAAGCCTTTAGCCACAGCTTAGGAAAGCCTCTGATTAGGACTTTCCTACATGGAACATGATTTGTATCTATCAGGATTAGAGAACTTGTGCATCCTGTCAGTCTGGATACCATGTATACATATATAGAGCTGGAATTAACTGCACAGAGCTTGTGCTTTCCAGCACAGTAAATCCCATCTGTAAGGGTTTTACTATGGAGGATTCAAGGAGTCAGGCACTGCACATGGCTCATGGTCCTTTGAAACTGAATCCAGGGCATGGGCCCTGAGATCTCGTGTCTGAATACGTCCCTATCCCACTAACTCATGGGAAAGAGGTAAGGGAGGCAAGGTGCACTACTGGCAGGAGAGCTGCCATGGCTGCCCTCATTCAAGGAGCAGAGGGTTTTTTCCATAGGGTATTCCATCACCCATGTACAGTAAACACACACAGGCAAACTAATAGACACTGTGTGCAGGACAGGTATCATCTTTGGAAGCACAGGGTGCACAGAATCTCACCTCTCCCCTGTCCTTCAGCATCTTGGCTCCACCATGCTTCATACATCCAAGAGGAACAATAAAACTGATAGTGGACTGGTGCTGTGTAAGAGCAAAGCCAGAAAATTCCAGCTTTGTGAGGCTTTTTTCTTGCCTCAATGAAATCAAGTGAAGACAAATACAAATAGAACTCCCATTACAAAAATTGGATTTTGCATACTAAACCTCAGCAAAGCTGCGGTTGGATTTCTGTCAGTGAGAGCTTTAATCCCCCTCACCACCAGGGAATAGTTTTCAAGTTTCCACTACAAATATGCCCAATATCAATCAGTTATCTGCAATTAAAAAATCCATTCCTACTGTTCAAGCTACCTAAATATGGGCATTAAAAAACAAGAAAGAGGATTCAATAAAGAGAGCAAGGAGGGGGGACTGCACCCTCCCCTCTGCTTCCCGTAAATCAAAGTAGCACTGTTGCTGGCCAGAGAATCTAGACTAACTTTACAACACTTGAATATCTGCCTGGTTTAATATTTGGGCCTTAACTGCAGAGCACTTCAGTGTCAGCAAGGCAATGAATACAGCATCATATAATTAAATGTATTCACCAGGAAAGTAGTGAGGAGAGTAAAAAAGATGATCATCAACCTCTGAACATGGTTTTTTTTTATACAGTCAGCACTTTTCACCTAATAAAATATCACAGAACACATTTATCCAGGAGGGACCTCTCCCAAAATTGGAGATTGGATTTAGACGGGCTAAAACAACTCCTACATCATTTCCTCGGGACATTTCATCAGGTGAGAAGGAGCATCATACCTGAGAGGACAACCTCCCACAGGCAGGCTGTAATGGAGTACAAGCAGTAAAGCCATGCACAGCTCAGGAAACATGATGGAGGTCAGTGTTCAGCTAAATCAGACGATGTTCAGCGCTTGGCCAGCCCCAGCAGTTGGCTACAGAAGGGCAAGATATGAAAACAAACTCCTAATTCTTCAGGAGATTGTTTATGGAGCAGATATTTCAGGTGAAAAAGAAAATATCTCCAATACATGGGTTTAGATTTAGTTAGTGGGAAGATAGATACTCCCACCTGGAGTACTGCATCCAGCTCAGGGGCCCTAACACAAGAGGGATGTGGAGCTGTTGTCTCCACAGACAGAGAAGGCCACAGAGATGCTGTGAGGGCTGGAGCAGCTCTGCTCTGGAGCCAGGCTGAGAGAGCTGGGCTGGTTCAGCCTGGAGAAGAGAAGGCTCCTTAAGAGGAGACCTTAGAACAGCTCCAGTGCCTAAAGGGGCTCCAGGAAACCTGGAGAGGGGCTTGGGACAAGGGCCTGTAGGGACAGGCCAAGGGGAATGGCTTTAACCTGCCAGAGGGGAGACTGAGCTGAGCTCTTAGGCAGAAGCTCTTCCCTGTGAGGGTGCTGAGGCGCTGGCACAGGGTGCCCAGAGAAGCTGTGGCTGCCCCATCCCTGGCAGTGCTCAAGGCCAGGTTGGACACAGGGGCTTGGAGCAAGCTGCTCTAGTGGAAGGGGTCCCTGCCCGCGGCAGGGGCTGGAGCTGGATGAGCTTTAAGGTGCCTTCCAACACAAACCAGTCTGGGATTCTACGGTAAATTATCAAGTCAGATCAATCATGTCTGTATCAGGAGCATTACAAATATACATTATGGGACCAGCTGTATAAGCAAGTCCTCTGTTTAGTTAAAGCAATTTAAATCTGGAATAGGGACACTTCACGTTTATTCAGATGAGGCTGGGAGCAAACTCTCATGATATTTTAAACTCTGGGGAAGCTGTAAAGAGTCTAACATCCGTGGGGCTCATTGCTGCTACTATAATCAGCTTTGATCAACTGCTATTCTAAACTGCTCCAAAAACCATGGCCATATCACAAGTAAACGTCCCCAGAGGTAAAATGGCCCAGGCATAATGTGTGTTGTTTCAAGTTAGCAGAAAGTATTTACATGCCTGAGAAGTATACACTTGGTACCTGTGCTCTTCATGATGGACTCAACAAGCTACTTATGTCCAAACCACAGGAAGAAGTGAGTTAAATATGTCAAAATACTAAACTGCAGTCCTTGTATACTACTGGTAAAGACAAACAGAACCTATTTCCTCTGCCTTTTTTAAATGGAGGGGTCTGAGTTGGAGTTACCACTATGGTAAAGGAAAGATTTTAACACACTCTGTGGAGTTCCATCATTTTCTTTCCCAGATTTGGGCAGAATAGATCAGTGGCTAACTGAAGCCTATACCATTTGGAAGTACAGATATGCATTGCAGTACAGTGTACCTCAGAGTGAGAATCCAGAGCAGGCCTTCTGCACCAGCTATTTTATTGGAGTACCCTTGTCTGGAAATCAGAGATGGTTTCTGCTCTGTCCACGTAGCCTGAGTGGCACAGTACAAGATCTACCTTGTAGAACAATTGTGGCCTCCTGACTTCTTTGCAATAATAAATCTGGGCTCTGGCTGACAACTCTGAACAGTTCTGCAAAAAGGACATTAGCAAAACCAGGAAATAAAAGGTATCATTTATCCTTTCAGCCTCTATGACATCCTCTGGCAAGAAGAGCCACAGTTTAATTATAAATAGAAAGGAGAAAAATGATCTTTATTTGTTTGCTTCAAATCCACTGCCTGATTTTTAATTGGGAAACTTCTTATACTGTGATAAATGGCAAATAGTCATTCCTTCTCGCCCTTCCCCTGCGGTGTAAGAGACCTCTCACATATCTACCCTCGGTGACCCCTTTTCTAAGCAAAATCATCCCACTCTCTTATTCTCATTTTATGGGAGCCATTTCACAATTTAATTACGCATTCTGTGAAAAGCACTATCTTTGTCTTCAGACCTGCTGTGCAATCATTTAATTGGCTGCCCCTTGTTCCTGTGTTATTAGAAATAGTAAATAACTATTCCTTGTTCACGTTCTATACAGCATCCATAGTTCCATAGACCTCTATCATATCCCTCCTCAGCCATCTGTTTTCTGCGCTCAGTTCTAGCTTATCAAGTCATTCTTTGTATAGAAGCTATTCCATAGAAAAGATGATCTTTGTCACCACTCGCTACTTTCATTATATCCTTTGTAAGCAGGAATCAGCCAAACTGTGTGCAGTAGTTTGAGATTTAGATATATTATGGATTTACACAATACCTCAAAAATGGTTTTTTCCAAGTAGTTTTGTTCTCTTCCTGATCACTTTCACTGTTCTATCTGGCTCTCTGGATTTGTTTGGGTTTTGACCTGTGCTGAGCATACGTTTGAGCTTTTCACAAAACTATCCACTAGGATTGCCTGAGCTCCTTCCCTGAATGCTAGGAATTAAATTAGAACCCACCTTTTGTGTATTTGCTTCATGTTATTTTCCTGTCACCTGTTACTCTGCATTTTTGAACACTGAATTTCAACCTACCCAGTCATGCAGTAAGATGAAACCGTTCCCCAAATTTGCTGCTATCTTTATGTTTGATAACCCCAATAGCTGTGCCCTATTTGCAAACTTCCTTTCCAAATTCTTCTATAGCTGTGCTATACAATTAGGGATAATGCCCAAACAGAGTCTCAAATCTGAGCTTCTCTACCCCACACGCTGTCTGCACTCACCAGCATGGTCCCTGGCTGAGACCTGCACCCTTCTGTAACAGAAGCTGCCAAACAAGACCAGTACGTCAGCACATTCCTGAGCTCTTGTTCACACAGACAGGATGGACTGAATCCAGAAGGAGTGAAATGTGCTGCACACAGCAGGTATCCTCAGCTGGTCTCTTGCTAAGAGCACTGAAGCCACAGAAGCCACAACATGGATGGAAAATACCCAGGTATGGAGCTGATGATGCTAACACCTGCATTTGACAGTGGTTCTGACCTGCATGATCCACAGGTGAGAGGATCAAAACAAAAAAGCATCTAGAAAAGCAAAGATACATCAACTTCAAGCTAATGGGGCTTGTGATGTGCCTTCTAAAAGCTGGTAAATAACCTGGCAGTCATACACAGGCAGATAAACAGATATCCCCCCTCAAACTTCCACAGATACTCCTACATCCGAAAACCGTCAGCAAAAAGAGTTCAAAATCTGGTACAATTTCAGTTCCTCTTTGGCATAAGAAAACACAACCAGGATTTTCCATTTATACACATCCGACTGTAAAGTCTTTTCCTCTGACAGTGTAGTTAGACAGAAAATACAATGAAAAAACCCTAACCTGTGCATTAAATCCTATGCTTAGGTGGTTTTAATGAAGTCAGTTTGCAATTTGAACTACCAGGAGAGTCAGCTACCAGCACTTTTATGCATAGATCCACAGATAGTGGATAGAGACATACACATTTTGAAACGTAATAGATGAAAAGAGACACTGTTATTGGCAAGCAGTTTATTCCCCTGCAAAATTCAGGTCAAATAACTCAGTCTGAACAGAATATTGGGCTCTGCTGATTCTGAATGAGGCTACAGGAACTGAAATGCAATTTGGCACAGCCATATTGCCAATCAAGGGTAAAATAGAGGAAATATGTCAACTAGCAACAAAGGCAGAGGCAGTCAGGCTTTCTGACTGAAGCTGGTTCCTTTGGACCCACTTAGGAAAACTTTGGAGTTATTCAGGTAAACAAAACTGCAGCAGAGCCCAGAAGTAAAAGTAAATATAAGAAAAGGAGGAGACCTGGGATTTGCTCATAGTTCTTATCAACTTATAGACATGGTGTGTGACTGAGTAAGTTCTCATTAGTAGAGGCAGTCACTGAGGCAAACTCCAGCCTTCTATATCTGGGACAATCCTACTGAAGCTAGCAGTTGTGTTCAGGCAAACCTGGGCTGACAAAGTGGAATTTGAGCTGTCACAGACAATTTCTGAAGCTTTTACATTGCTAAGGGAGCGAGCAAACAAAATAAAATAGCCGTAGTTCATAAAAGCATCTGAAAAATGCCACTGAATTCAAAGAAAGGAATGTGTTTTCCACAACTGAGGGATACCCACCATGTCTTGTGCATCCAGTGACCTTGTTAAATACACCCGTACAATAGATCACCTGCTCAAAAGCATACAGCAAATGCCCTGTTGTGAGAGAAGACCCTTCATTAGGGCTCATGCAGCCAGGTGCTGCCATGAATGCTGTTGGGGTTTAGGAAAACACAGGCTCCTAAATGCTGTGGCTGCCAGTGCTCCAGCTGGAATGTCTAATTGGTGAATAGGAGCTCCGGGGGGAGAACACCAACAAGCTTAATAGGCAGCAAGCACCTGGTTCATTGATATAAAAGTCAATAGTGGAGCAGCTTAGGCTGAAAGCCTGGGAATACACAGGTGGCCTTCCCATAATGATCTTCCCCGTTGGGATCTGAATGTAGGATATTTTCTCCTGTAACACAGCAGAGCTGGAAGAATCTATTTGCGAGTTGTTTTCGAATAATGGTTTTAGACCACATCCAATTTCTTTGCATTGAGGTGATGTTCATTGTTTCCTAGTCTACATGTGGCAGGGCCACCTCAGACATGGATTGGCTTCTCAGGAAGGTACCTGCCATTTAAGAGAGATGCAGAGCAATCTGGGTGACTTGCAATGCTTGTCCTAGAATCACAGAATCCCAGAATCCCAAGGGTTGGAAGGGACCTAAAAAGATCATCTAGTCCAACCCCCCTGCAAGAGCAGGGTAACCTACAGTACATCACACAGGAACTTGTCCAGACGGGCCTTGAATATCTCCAATGTAGGAGACTCCACAACCCCCCTGGGCAACCTGTTCCAGGGCTCTGTCACTCTTACAGTAAAGAAGTTCTTCCTGATGTTAACGTGGAACTTCCTATGCTCCAGTTTACACCCATTGCCCCTTGTCCTATCACTGGATATCACTGAAAAAAGCCTAGCTCCATCATCCTGACACCCACCCTTTACATATTTGTAAACACTGATGAGGTAGAATCATGGAATGGTTTGGGTTGGAAGAGACCCAAAAGCTCCTCCAGTTCCAACCCCTGCCATGGGCAGGGACCCCTTCCACTGGAGCAGCTTGCTCCAAGCCCCTGTGTCCAACCTGGCCTTGAGCACTGCCAGGGATGGGGCAGCCACAGCTTCTCTGGGCACCCTCTGCCAGCACCTCAGCACCCTCAAGGGGAAGAACTTTTTATGAAGGGTGCTGTTCCAAGAGCTCTGAGTACCTCTGCTGCTTGTCCTCTGAAAAAGTCCTATGGGGACTTTGAAACAGAGAACACAGCCATGCCACCAAGTTTGACCTGAAGCAATGGTTTGTGAAGGTAAAATGGAGCAAGAGCTCAGTCTGCCAGCAAATTTGCCAGTCACTGCTGATAGCAATGCAGTTTGTGATGTAAATACTGATCCACAGTGAGCTGGACTAAGACCAAAGTCATTTCACGCAGGCCACTGCACAGCCAAGAGAATAATTTTCAGTTTGCACTGACCTGTCCTGGATCAGCCCTAGTAGCCTTGGGATGCAAAGCTTTATATTCTGTTACTGGTCCCAGTGGCCTACAAACCCCAGCCATTTTATGCACATAAATATGTACTTTTGTATGCACGGAGAAGTGGGTAAGAAAGTTCAGAGGTCATCAATGAAAAGGGATATCAAGATGCAACTCACAGGTAGTTTTCCTCTAGTCTATAAATATGCAGTAATCCTGATAAGTACAAATGATCCCTGACCAGCTCTGTTTATGTGAGGAAAGTACCAAAACACTGGGCATGAGATGTTTTGAATTCATGTTAATGAACTCTGACCTTCCAACATGCAGCCAGGCTGATAGGAAAACTTAAATACAACTGGGAAGTGACAGTTCTTTCCTTTCAAGAGCAGTTTTCCAGCTCACTCTTAATTAGGCTGTATGGAACAGAATGGTTTTTTTGGTGTCTGCTTGAGATCCTCTTCTTGCTTCACATCTGCTTGTGAAGTAATTTGTAAGCTAAAGAAAATTGATCGGATGGGTTTTCAGGTTTATCTTCCTGCAGCAGATACCAAGAAAATGCAAGTTTGAAGGACAGTGCATTCCTCTGAGTTCAGAACCAGGAAAGGGGGATGTAGGGGACAGACACAGATAGCATAGAGGATCTAATTGTGTTACTGTGACTGATGGTCTCACTAGTACTCTCAGCTTTATCCGCTTTTCAAGCACCATGTGGATATCATTTGTAACTCTTCCCAACATGATTTCCAAGGGCACAGTTATATATTCCATTTTTTGAAGTTATTTTAGTTGAATTCCCTATATCCCAGTCTTTCACTTTACCCCCAGACCCAAACTCCCATCAGTATCAGTTATCAAAGAGACTGCATTTCCTTCTTGCTGACTTTGGCAAAATGAACCTCTCCAAACTGTTCAGAACACATTGAAACTTCCAGGTCTTTTTGCTGTTCCTTCAGGTGCACCCCGCTACTCTCTTTGTAGCCAAGCTGGGACTTTCCCTCTTGTGCTGCTTCTTGCATCACCAGTGATGGTTCACCTTGGCCTGGTTTTGCCTCTCTGCTGCCTATGTCTCTATACTTGAAGGCTAGCTGAGGAATTAGTCCTGGCTAAGTAGGATATTCCCAAACATCTTAAAATGAAGTCTACTACGAACTTCTGAATAATTGAGGGAAAACAGGAAAAAAACAATAAATAGGAAAGAGCTCCAAGTCTAGGAGCATGGGAATCAATTTATTCCACTTCATGACTTAATATTCAGTCTTTGTTCAGGCAAAATCCTTTCTTTCTAGGGCATAGATGCATGGTACCTTTAACCTGGTTGTGCAGGGAGGGGGTTATGTGAATTTGAGGTCCATGAGCCCTTCTGAGTGTCCTTTGGTAGCAAAGTGTCACAGGAGACCTGATAGACAGTGTTCCTACAATTGGGAAGGAAAGGCTAGGGGACTAAGGATATAAGTCTGTGGAAAATAAGGCTCTTTTAGCCCCACTACTTAGAGGACAATTTATTTTACTTCATGGTATCATAGAATCATAGAGTCATCAAATGGTTTGGGTTGGAAGGGACCTTAAAGCTCAGTCGGTTCCACTCCCCTGCCACGGGCAGGGACCCCTTCCACTGGAGCAGCTTGCTCCAAGCCCCGTCCAACCTGGCCTTGAGCACTGCCAGGGATGGGGCAGCCACAGCTTCTCTGGGCACCCTGTGCCAGCGCCTCAGCACCCTCACAGGGAAGAGCTTCTGCCTAAGAGCTCAGCTCAGTGTCCCCTCTGGTGGGTTAAAGCCATTCCCCTTGCCCTATCCTTACACGCCCCTATGAAAACCCCTCCAGCTTTCTCGTAGGCCCCTTTAGGTACTGGAAGCTATTGTAAGGTCTCCACAGAGTCTTTTATTATTAATTAATAATTCCCTTACTGCCAGCTACAGCCCATGCTCAAACCCACCTGCATAGTGAGGATGCCTTATCATACCCATCGCCACTACTGCCAGCATTCACAATGGTTTTGAGAAGTTGGATTATGAATACAAGTAGGAAACCAGTGAGAAGAAAATGCATCTTCCTTGTGCATCGAGGTAATTCCTGAAATGAGACTGGGCAAACTATTGCTGTTGCCTGTAATACTCCAGTTAATTGGACAACTGCTGTGCCAGAAAAGCTTTTCCTCACCTCTAGCAAGTAAAATTTATACTGGTGGCTGGTAACAAGAACATCTTGATAAAATGGTTGAACTTATTTTATAACTGTAAATGAAAAGAGCTCTTAACAAAGGGGGGTAACTGATATGCTCTGTAAATCAAGGATAAAAGGACACGGGCTCTATTGAAGATTTTTTCCCCTCGTCTTCTCTTTTTCAACCTTTTGATGAGGTGCCCTGTTGCTCTGAAATGAGCTTCCACTGAAGTACTTCTGGAATTACCTCAAAGAGAAAGGGATCATTTAAATGAATTAAAGCCCCCAGACCAGATATGCTATCTCCAACCTTCGGTTCATTTGGTAGATGAAGAATTTTGTGGAATTTGTAAGTAATTTCACTACTAAAGCAGAGGCTTATGAGACAAAGAAGTCCCATTCATTTTTTCCTGCTTCCTTCTGAAGCGGGGAAGGATGATACATTCAGAATAAAGATGAAAGCAAATATGTAGAAGAGAGGGAAGAATCTGATAAATTTGTACCTTCAGTGTTTAGAAAACACCTACAGGCAATGACTCTTCCAATTCCTCCTGAACTACCTGGGATTTCAGTCCTTCAGGGAAAATTCAATTGAAGATAAGATAAGCAGTTCTTTTCTATTTACTTTTTTTCCCCCTTTCAGACAACAGAGAGAAATTTTAAAGGTGTAGGACAGGACAGCAGGCTCCAATTTTCTTTTAATATAGAGGGAAAGATTGGTTTTATCCTCCTCTATTTTTTTTTCTTCAGGGAGCAAGAGATATTGTGTGTGCCAGAAGGAAGCTGGCCATGGCTGGAATACTCAACAGCCTGGACCTGTAAGTTCCTTATGACCTCTATAAGTAACACAAAATTATGGTTCTCCTCATTTCTATAGAAGTGGAAATTGGTCATTTTCCTCCCTGGGTATGCATGGGGTGGACTAAGGCTAGCCTGGCACTGTGTGGGGTGTTTGCACTGAGATCATCCATTAGCAAGCTTGTCATACAGTTCCTGTGTATTTGAATAGGTTTATAGCACTATAATATACATCTATTTTACGAAGTACTCAAGCTATTGCTTATTGTGTGCTACATGGACTGACTTCTACTCCAATGTGCAGGCAGGCTGTAAACTTGTACTCCAGTGTAAACCTTGAAAGCAATTTGCACCCCTGTGGCAGAGAAAGCATTATGCTGAGGAACTCTGGCATGCCAGACAAAATTGTGGACTTAGAGACCCGGATTAAGTCTGCGCTTCAGTCTTTCAGTGCACAGATTCCTACTGAGCTCAGCTGGAGGTATATATGCATAAGCACTTGTATAAGAATATACTTGAAAGGCATTGTTTTATCATGCTTTTAAAATGCAATTTTGATGCAACATCAACAGCAGATGCAAATGGTTATAGATGCACAGGACTGGGATACACCTTGGAAAGTCTTAGGGAATCCAAGTGACATTCCAAAAGCTGACAGACTTTCTGGAAGAGGTAATTACTGCTGTAGTTTCCATTCTTGCCTGTACTGTGATTGGCTTGCATGGGATCTACTGGTATATCCAAGGAACAGAAGAATGTCAGAATGGATTCTTTCATTTTGGTGATGAAGTGCTAGCTTTGCTTGCCAGCATGCAGGGCTCAATAAAAGCAGACAGGCCTTCAAAAACTGCAGCATAAATAGATGAACTCTTTAAAGTAATATAAGCTCTGTCATCTGGAAGTGAAATATAGACCTAAGTGCCCACCAAAGTAAAAGCTGACCACACATTCTGCAGATAAGTGTTAAAGTTTTCTCAGAGTGTCTTGGCTGAGAGATGTTATAACTACACATTTCCTTGCCACAATAGACAGAATGAAAGCATTTGAAGTCAAAACCATTTTTCAAAGGAAGAAAACAAAGCATCCATAAGGGGAAAAGGCCTATCACAGGGTGAGGTCTCCAGATAGCCCCTCTTTTGAGGGAAATTGCAATTAGCTGTGCAATAGGGAAGGTGAACTTGGTTGCATTGCAACAGCATTTATGATTTCGGTAGCTGGAATGCTGATAGGGACATGGAGGGGGTTGGTTTCAAGACTGCCTTGTGAGACAGAAGGTCAGGATTCCTGTGGTCTCCTGTCATATTTAATTCATATCCTCTAGCCTTCTTCACAGTGTTTATTGAATTACAGGAATAAAATTAAATGAACCAAAAACAAAAGAAGAGAGGACACGGCCAATCCTGATTTCTTTTACATCCTTATTGCACAGCTGACTTCAGTGAGCTTGTAAGAGAGCATCTTAAAGCAGAATTTGGAAGGAGGGAAAGGTACAATTTAGTATGAGCCCTCTCACTGCCCCCATAATTGCATCCAAGTAATTTATTGCAAGGAGCGATTATTTGCATGTGGGAGGAGGAATCAATTTTTTACCAGTCAAGACTCTCCCTGTATAGTTTTTAAGGCTAATCTTTGTGTACTCCCAGCATGTGTTTATCAGAGTCCTTCTTGCCACAAATGAGGTGGCAGTAGAATGGCTTTTCAAAACCATTCTTTAGAAAAGCATCACTGGCAATTCATCACATGAGTACTAAGAGGCAGCCCTCAAATCCATTAAAAATAACAGTTTCAGGGAAGTACCCTATTGGCATCCTTATAATGATGATTCCCTGCAATCCTCTTAGTTAAATTGATACAACCTTTATCCTCCCTTCCCAAGTGAGATGCAACAAGCACAGGGTTTCCAACAGGCCTGCAGCGTGCAAGCCTCCTCTACTGCTGGAGCATGTAGGGAGGAGCTCTAGATATGGTCTGTGATTTTGGGATGAAGATTTTGTTGTCCTCTCCACTCCAATTACCCTGTTTTTATTGTCCTGTATACTGCCTCCAAGAACCAGGCTGGTTTGGGTACAATTGTGGAGCACTGATTTCTCAGCTACCCCTTTCATCAAATCTGCGCGTAGAGTTTGCACTGTGGTTTAGACATTGTACAGTTAAAATAGAGCAATCCCCTGGTGCCAGCACAGTCATATCAGAGCACAGTTCCTATCAGAACAGTCATATCAGAGCAGTCATATCAGAACTTCACACAAATCACCTGCATTGGTACCCAGTAACATCTTTATAACAGTGTCATTTGGGTTTAGAGCTAGGTATGTGCAAATCTTGTTGGCTGAGTCTGACCCAAAATACTCATCAAAAAACGAATGTTTTGAAGTTCCATCCAAACCTGCAAGCTCACCAATATTTAGCCTTGGCATTTGAATTTCTGGAAATGTCACAGCTAATAAATAATGTATTATTTTCTGAGCTACAATGTACATTTTTATTTTAAACCTCAAATCTGCTTAACTTCCACAAATTCAGTGCTCTGCTCACGTACGTGTCAACCTATAGGATGGCCGCCTTTCCACTTAATACATTTAATAAAGGTGACCAGATGCCTTGTGTTTTTAATGGCTTGCTCTGCATCCCAACAAAATGTCCCTGTTTTGGCTGCGACTGCAGATGATTCATTCTGAAACCCAGCCCAGCTGCCCTGACACAGCCGAGGCAGGGCACAGTCAGAAACCAAGCCATCTGTGCAAAAGAAGTGGGCTGGAGGAGTGCTTTGTCAGGGAAAGACTGTCATTTCTTTGTCACTATGTTTTCGAGGCATCCAATAACCAAAAAGTCCTACGGATCCAACCTCTCTGCCTTTGAAGTTATATTGTGCAGTTATATCTCATGTCCCATCGTACTCCCTTCCTTTCCCCCTTACTCAGAAGCCCTTCAGCCTGCTCTGCTATGTAAGCTCATGGGTAGATCAAATGTTTCTGTAAAACGTAAGATGTTGCTTCCACTTTTGTTCTTTCCAATCATATGGCAAAATTCCTGACCCTGTAGCTGCATCAGCCAAATCTCATGCTAGAAAAAGCAAGAGGGATTCATTTATGGCTTTTCTGGCTAATTAGCTCAGCCCAGTTCTGTATTAGCATCACTCTGTTGTCAGCACAGCCAAAAGAGACATCCTGCATTTGTGAACACTCGCGCCACTCGCTTGCAGGCTTGCCGGATTCAAGGGCAAAATTCTACCCGCAGGCAAAGCTCCCCATTGCCTCAGCAAGAGGCAGGCATGAATATTTGAAGGCAAAGCCTGGTCTGGAGTGTGTCATTGAGATAAGCCACTTCAAGCCCAGAGAGGGTTCTGGTCCCACAGCATCTCTCTCTTGACCTGCAGGCTGTGTTGAAGCAGTGCTGACACTTCTCCCTGCCCAGACGCTGGAGCACACAGCAAGAGGGTGGTGGGAAGGAAAGGTTCCTGTCAAGTTTTCTTTACAGCCTATGTTCTCTAGCATTTGAAAGAACCATTGCAACTCAAGTATTCTGGCATGCATACGAATGACAAATACGCTTCAGAGGCAATAAATTAGCAATTTCAAGGCTTTACTTCCCCTCATGGACTAATTGCCAGAGATTATAGTATATTATGAGAAAGCAATGATACTAATGCCTAAATATGCTTCAGTGATTATAGAGCTATCCTCAATAACCAAGCTGTTTAAATGTCAATGCAAGAAAGCTCTTTATTATGAGATTAAATATTATTTTGAAGCAATAGGAACTTCCCAGGCTTCATGCCTGCAATAATACTGTCTTGGAGCAATATATATTGGACAAAATATGGGCTTTTTTAAATGTGTATGGTGAAGGGTCCCAAAATATTTCTGTGCTGCAGACTTGAACAGCATTCCTGATAAGAAAGAGGATTTTGATATCTTTTTATTTTGCATTTGTTACTAACATGCTGCTGCCTTCATTCCTCCACCTTATGTTAATACCTGCATATCACCACTGTACAGAGAAGATAAATTCTGTTGTTTGTTACTGTAGGGGAATCAAAGCTCCAAGCCCTTCTTGTTTTCACATCTCTAAGTACTACTGTCTTGCACAGATGCTTTTGACAGCCCTACCCCTCACACCTAAATAAATCTGTTTATAGCCAGCACTGAGAGAACTCTTGGAAATGAGACAGAAGTTCCAACTTTCGGTTCAGCTGTTGACATGAAGCAGAGAACAAAATTTGTGTCTTTAAGCCGTAACTCCAGTTCCACAGTTCTGGAGATGACAGTTGGTGTGGATTTAAAATGGAGGGAGGCTGAAAAGCCTAAAAGCATTTAGCATCCAACTGATCTCCTATAGGACTCCCACACACTATGGATCTTGTCACACGGCTGCACAGCCTTCTCCTATAGATGACAGCAACGTTATCACCCCTCAGAATAAGACAGTGATTTTTCCTAGAACACCCTAAACACTGCAGTTGGTATGATGTCCACCAGGTCTCATAATTGCTAATAAGAAGAGTTCCAACATAGAAAAAGATCATAATATCTCACGATCCCTAGAATCTGAAGGTATCTATTAATCTCATTTTGAGGTTGTAACTTGAACCAATAGAGGGTACAGCTCACGTAGGAGGTTGCTGAACGTCATTGGAAGTTCTAAATATATTCTAAAATCATAAAATTACCCTATAAATATAAAAACTTGGGGAATGTCTTTGAATCTGGAGCTTGATTTCTAGTAAACTTAGTAATAATAACTAATAATTACTGCAACAGTATAGAAAACATCAAGATAGGCCTGTGGGGACAGAACACGTAAAATTCAGGACATGAACTGCAGAAAGACAACTGCCAATGAAGTTGTGGTGGAATTCCCTCTTGAAAATAATTTTTTTGTTTAGGAAGCATTGTTTCTTAAGCACAGCCTGCAGATCTCCTCCATGGTGTGCTCCTGAAGTGAAGAAGTACTTCATACCTGGATGACCAGGGAACTTAGCAGCCAGAGTTCCATTATGCCCATCTGTAGCAGGACTGGATACCTGGATCCATGTCCTAACACCTTCTGCTGCAATCTGGCTATCTTTAATTTTGGATTTTTGTTGCTTCATCTTGGCTGGTTTCTTCAGCCATTTTCTATGTCGTCTATAAAATGTAATGCTTGTTTACCTCAGAATGTCTGAAGCTCTTTCTGATGTTCAGGTAAAAGACACCTGCCATATACGCTCAGAAAAGACATAAATTGCTCTATCATTTGTACCATTTTCAAAGATCTATTAAAATCACAGTGTGACTGACAGGGAACATACTGAAAGGCCATGAGAACTCTTTTACTGCTCTTCCAGGCATACAATAATCTGACATCTTTTTTGTTTTGCCTTGCTTAGAGTATACTACTGCAAACCATGTCTTTATCCTTACAACGGTAATGAACTTACAATACTAATGTTGAGTAAACTAGAAGTAAAACTGACACTGCTCAAAGGAAAAATATGTGGATTTATAGTAGAATAGGGAAAAATTACCTGCATTTGGCCACTTTGATGCAAATATTATTTGAAACCAGATTGAATTCCTCTTTTCTGAAACACCCTGTTATTCCCAGCTCTCACTTACCATGTATCCCGGCGCACACATACACTTCCCCGTGATGCTGTCACAGTCTGCACCATTCTGGCAGGGGCAGGTCAGCTGGCAGCCTTCACCGTAGTACCCAAGGGGACAGGTTTCATTGCAGTAGAGTCCAGCCCAGCCAGCTTTGCAGCTACATTCTCCAGACAATGGATGGCAGCTAGTGGAGAGAGACAGACACCAAGGAGATGAGGACTGAAAGAAAAATATAGTCTGTAACCAAAAGCAGGGCTGGAAGGGACCTTAAAACTCATTCAGTCCCAACCCCCTGCCATGGGCAGGGACACCTTCACTAGAGCAGCTTGCTCCAAGCCCCCGTGTCCAACCTGGCCTTGAGCACTGCCAGGGATGGGGCAGCCACAGCTTCTCTGGGCACCCTGTGCCAGTAGTGAAGAATTTCTTCCAAATATCTAATCCAATTCTATTCTACTCTAATTTGTGTTTTAAAGTGACTGCCGCCTCAGTATAACTTTTCAGCAGGGAGTGGTAGAAAGGAAAGTGCTTTGGAAGGGACAAATCTCCTTGGGAAAAGAGTTTTGCAGGGAATATTTAGCCATAGTGAACAGAACTGATCACTACCTGAAGCCTTGGGATTAATTGGGGCAGGAGTCAATAGGAGCCCTGGGACTAAATCTCAGCTGTGCAGGGGAATGAGTCAAGTTCCATTCTGCTAAATAATGAGCATTGCAGCCCAACATTAATCTTCTGGCTTTCATTTATATTCAGACAATTCCACTCTGCTGTGAGAGCACACAGAGAGAAAAGTAGAACAGAGAATCAAGCCCAAAACACTGGACAATGCCTGGTCCTTCTGTATCTGCTGGTGGCAGATGTGACTTACTCCTTTGTTCCTCCTGCTATGAAACAGTTTATTCACCGATTTCTCTTCTACGAACAGAAAGAGCTTATCCCAGGTTTTCTTAAGGCAGTAACTTCCCACAGCAGGAGCCTCACTGAGGCTGTGCTGGGGGCAAGGGAAGGAGGAAAAGGCTGGAGATGTGATAAGTCTCAGTTTGATGAGGTGAGGTTTCCAGTGGATGGGAGGAGAGAATACAAGGAGGTGTCCAGTCTGGGGAGATGAGGTGGTCAAAAGAGAGAGAAGGGAATGGAGAGGGAATCTAATCTTTGGAAAAGGACCTCACACTGTGTAAGGCTTCACCTGAGAGCTCAGCATGATCTGGGCGCCTCTGCAGCATGAGGTTGTCCCATAATAGCACTGCCTAGCCCTCAGTGAGAAAGATGAGGAATACTATGCTACAAATCAGTTTTCCTTTGTTATTCTCAGAACAAGAACAATAAAGAAAGAACAGGGTTCTACAGGGTGGCACCTCTCTATGGACCTGTCTCCTGCTTCCTTGCCTCATAGAAACTATTTATTTTCCTTTATGACTATTTATTGCTCTGGTTTAATACTGCAGACACGACTGAATAGGTTCCTTTACACCTATAAAATTAATATTGTATATGTTAATTTTCAAGGTAACCTCATAAAACGTAATTTCCAAGTATGCATCTGGCAATTACTGGTAGGAGAGGTTAGTCATATACTGTTGTGACTAAGAATGATCAGATTCTGTGAGTGTCATATGTTTCATCATAAATAGTGTTTTAGTGACTAATTAAAACAATTCATCAGCTTAACAAACTACCATCCATGAAATTCTTCTGACAAAGCAGTCCCTGAAATTATGGTTGTTCACAGAGCACCTCTTAACATTCAGATTGAAATAATAAAAGCTCGGTTTTCCCCCCTCCGTGTCTATTAATCATTACCTAATAGGAGCAGAAAGCTGAACATTAAAGAACTATTCTAAAGTGGATTTCCTGTTTCTCTGTTTTCACTACGGCTGCTCATATCATACACTTCCCTGAGAACTGCATCTGTTGGCTAAATTTAACGTTTCAAAGGTAATATATGATCACGGCAGTCTGAATCAGCCTGTGACAATTCAATTGAGAATACTATATTGGGGAAGAATTTCGACTCCAAGGTTGTCTCCTTTTTGCATGCATGCAAGCTCACACGCACTAAAATGAGAAGCAAGAAACGAATAGGTTTTGTGGAAGAGTCTGCAGGGGACAGGGGGCTTGGACTCCAAATCTAAGTGCAGTTGAAGGCTGAGACCATATTCTGCCTTGCTAAAGCCTTGTCCACTCTTTCATGAGGCTATGAGCTAGGAAAAGTCCAGTGCAGATGTTTGGGTCCCTGCATCCATAGACTTCCCACTGAAGCAGGAACAATTTTGTTACCAGCCTGAGCATATCAGAGTTCTGGTTTTCTCCTAGGCCAAGCACTTGCAGTCTTTTAGTGCTTTGAAATATTTGTCTTTTGCTGCCTTACAGAGTGCTGCCATTGTAGGATTAGGAAAAAGCCTCCACATTAAACTCCAGAGTTATGGTACCCATAACAATAGTTCTGGATAGGTAGCAGCAGTTGGTGAATAGACTGTACAGCAAGAGAAGGGAAACTTCTCCTTGACAATAGCAGAATAAATCTTTCCAAAGCATTTGTCAAGCCACACAGCAACACACACTATAGTACTGTGGTAGCTTAACAAGCAAAAGGATCTCAACATAGCTAGGTCTGAAAGGAAGTTGCAGGCTCTGTCCAGCCAGGAGACACACAAGACTTTCTCAGATACAGAGAACACAATGCCCTGAATCAAAACCACTTGTTTGACACTGAAGGCGGCTGAGATTTAGATGTCTAACCAGCTGTTCTTGTCCCAACCCTGGGACAGTGAATCCCATCCATGTACCTTACTCTTTCTGCCTTAATTTTTCCCATTTGTAAAATGATGATCCAACCATCTATGCATCCAGACTGCCCAGTGAACTAAATGTTAGTTGCACTGGGGCATTAATGGCAAAGGTGTTAGGGCAAAGAATATGAAATACAGCTAGAAATGTGAATTATTTGTATAATTCCTTCCTTCCTGCTCTGGATACCTTTCTAGGTCTCATGAGTCCATGGAACACTTTGGAAGCACAGGTTACAGCATATGTAAGGCACTTCTCCATGCCACTAATAAACTGGAAACACACACAGTTCCTCCACGAAAGGTTCCCTGAATGCATGGATAAGAGACCATCCTCCCTTCGACAGATCCCAGAAAGCAAATCCACTCTTGAAAGACTTTGGCAGTGTTACACATTAGTATTGTGCATTGAATTTTAACAACTCCTATTTCTTCAAATCTCTTGCATAACAGGAAGGAATCGTGTCGAAACCCTAGAGTGAATGCAAGCAGCCAAGTGCTCCTCTGGCTCTAGGCCAGGTAGAGGCAGAAACGAAGCTGTCCACCACGCACAACATGGCAGGAGAAGGAGATTGTTCCATGGCTCTTGCTGCAGTTTGGGAGCTAGAATATGGTCCCTGGTTTTTGACCCACATTTACAGCCATAAAAGAACCTTTTTTTTAAACTCAGTAGCTGAACTGAAAAACACAAAGTCTTTTTTTGACCTTTAAATTTTTTAAGCATCTAATTTTGAGGAAATCTGAGGAAACTGGGTAACTTTCTTCAGGCGAACTGGGAGAAGAAATCCTTTCGACAGCACAGTCTGTTCCAATTGCTGAATTTGTTCTCCACACATCTTTCAGCCAAAACAACTTCTTCCCAGTGAATTTCCTGACTTTCTGTTTATACACTAGCACTAGTCATCTCATCTTAATTAACAACAGCCCTAAACCTTATCTAACAGTATTTTCTGCCTTTTGGTGTCCATACTAAAACAGCCTCGTCCAAGCACACTGTTGACTTCGGTCAAGGCAAAACTTCATGCAAAGTACATGGGGTTTGGACCTTCAGACTTTTCAGTGTTGAGGTAATAATTGGATACATCTCTAGAAATATATCCATTTCATTTCATTGTCACAGTGCCTTCCTTCCCTTCTCATGTCTCTGACCTGGGAAAGACATTACTAAAGGCACATGGCTCTGCGTGCTGGCTCCTCCCCAGTGTTCAGGACTATTCCAGTTGTCCACTTCTCTCTCTGCTTTTCAGAAGAGCAAGCCAGGGTTATGCCTTTCTGACTATTGTACACTGGGCTTTCCGCATAGAGGAATTTTCATGGGTGTACCCTTCCCTGTGGAAGGACAGGCCAAGTCACCAACACATTCTAAACTACCCAACTCTGGGGTTGTTCAGAGGTTCCATACAAAGTGCCTTTCAGCGTGCTTTGATGCAGAAATTATTGGATGATGTTCTTCAGCCATTACTATGCAGGAGGTTAGACTAGATGATCACACTGATCTCTTCAGACATTAAAATAGATCTATGGAAATAGAAAAGCTGATTGTGTATTTCTTAATGTTCCTCCCCAACCTGCTCCTCAAAGCCCTCAAAACTTTCTATTCCAGCTCTTGAATAACTAAATCAAATGAATCAAAACCACTGACAGAAATAAGCAAGCTTCCATCACCTTCTTTCAGTGTTTATATATAATTATCCTGCCCACCAAAGTATCGCTACAAGTAGCCAACAGTTTAAACTGCTTCTAAGGAAAATAGATGGCTGTCAGTAAATGAATCACTTTGGAAGACCAATTCCAGTCATGATAAAGATTCAGCAGAAGAATGGGAGGAGATGGGTGGGAAGTGCACTGTATGGGACTGGTTAAACAATCAGTGGAAAGATTTGTCCAGAATACGGAGTGCCTTTGAAGAAGGTCATTTTCCATCAACTCTGACACAACTTGGCTCAGGAATTGATGGCACTCTAAGGAGCTCATTGAAAAGTGGAAGCTGAAATACCATGGATGAATGAAAGAACATTTACTAATCTACAGCTGGCTGGTACCTCTTTGTTCCATAACAGCAGTGATAAGATGTAGCAAAAAGGGAGATTTTATCAATGGAGAGACTAGACTCATTTATTAAGGAAATGGAGATACCATCTGAGCAGAGGAGGCTGCCAGTGAAGCTGATGGAGCAGTGATGGGAGGGAAGGCATTAAAACATATCTGTCAGGCACATGGTGTGTGAGAATGAGCGTGTGCCCAGAAAAGAGCTGCAAGAGGATTTGATCCAGCTTGAGACCTCATCCTTCTCCACAGCTGGACCATGCCAGTCTGCTCTTTCAGGAAGGATCTTCTGGCAAACCCCGAGAGCACCTCTTTGAGTAACCCAGAATGAATTCTTGCACCATCAAAACCAAAGCCTCCCCCCACTAAAAAGACTTTTACTGAATTGAACCCTTAGCTGAGAAAGAGCAGCCAAGCTCAGGCCTGCCCATGGCCTGCAGTCCTTCCACTCTAGGTACAAATTTTTGGGAAAACAAGCACACAAGCAGCTTTCTGCAGGCCAGGAGCTGGGGTGAGGACCAACATGTCAGCTACTGTCCAAGAGTGCATTTTCATCCTTCAGGTCACACGAAGAAGAGATTTCACAGAGGAGCAGTTTAGCTTGTGTTTACCACAGGTTTTAGCCTTGCTCACTGGTGGGTGCTGCAGAGTGATGTGACATGCAGGAATTCACACCTTAGCTCACTGCAGTAACTCCTGACACCCCTATCCTTGGTACAACACAACATTCGCTGTTTGTGTATGATGCTCTGCTCATGCCTTATGGGTATTACTTTTTTTGGCCATGATTTCATGATACACAAAATAATCATGAGTGATAGAAGCCTGTTGTACAGAGCTCCTCTGAGGTATCAAACACTGGTTCCTTGCAGGCAAAGCCAGCAGCGCTGGAGCTCTCCTTAGAGGGCTCATATCATCAGAATTACAAGGCTTTTAAATAATCCATTGTGAGCTTTGACTTTCAGTTAAGCGAAGCCTCACCACTCACAGCTGAACTTGAATTCACAAGAAAGGTCACCTGTTTATTTCCAAGACTGAGACAAATGGAGTCTATCTCAAGCACACAAACAGATTTGCCTGAAGTGGAGGGTGTGTGTGAGTGTGTGTGTGCATGCACACAAATTAGGTGGGACTGCTTGCATGCATAATTGAGGAGAGTGTTTGTATTTTCACAGGCTGCAAGACTGCAACGTAGGTTTGCCTTCATCAGCAAGGCAGTCAGGTCCCTGCCTGTCTAGTTGAAAACTGAAGAATGTCCGTATCAAGGGCAGATTTGCTTGGGCATCAATTATCCCCAGCTCCCTCTGAAGCCTACGTCATCCTGACTTGGCTATGAATGCTTAACATTAACAGACAGAAAACGGAGGAAATCAAGTGGGAGCTGAGGGGCTCAGCATCTTGCAGGCATGGCAAGGAAATGTGGGCGCTCTAGTCCAGTGAAATAGCTCAGGCCAGGGTGGTTTTGCTGTCCACGCTCCCTTTATTGCATGTGAGGAAGCAAGGAATCTCCAGATAGCAATTCCAGCAGTCAGTAAACAAGGCAAGAAGTTACAAAAGGTAAATAGGATAATAAACAAGCTAATAAGGAAGAGTCTTAAATTCTTCCCTTTTTTCAGAGTTTGAAAAACTTATTCAAGCCTACAGTGGGAAAGTAAATTCAGCCTATGTCGTATCAGGTGCTCAAGTCTGTTTGCGGCTCTAGCTCTCAGTAGTGAGAACCTCAAGAATCAGGTCCTAAAAGAAGCAAAAGGGACTAAAACATCAAAACCCGACCTTTTGAGTGGGGTTTATTCCATTTTAGGTATATTTCCCTGATCTTTATTTTCCTGAATATTTCACGTGTACACATATTGAATGAAGAGCAAAAACAGGCACACATGAGAAGTCTACTCTGACAATGTCAACGTTGTTACAGTTCCATAGGTTGACTTGAGGATATTGATTTCAGTCTATTTATACATCTGCCTCAAGTGTTTTCAACAAGGTAATTTGCCACGAGACATAAACTGAAGCAAATTAGGTTTCATTTTGAAAGTCCCCTCGCTGTCTATGGATCTAACAGGAAAACCCATGTCATAAAAAGAGACAAAGTGATGGATTTGCGTAAACATATCCCTATTTTTAAACTTCAGTGGGTCATTTGACATACGTATGGGCATCATATCACAATTCTTATGCCCAGAAGACTACAGCTACAGTATAAGGCCATATGCCAGGTTGTTTCAGACTGTAGAAGAACTGTTTTGATGGTTAACAGATACATGCTTAGTAGCTGGCTGAACTGAGGCTCATGGATCCAAACCTAAGGTCATTTAAATCAAAGGCTGCAAGCCAGATGAACTGTTTGTGTTCTTAATTAAAACTAGAGCAGAAAAAGGAGTAGGTGTAATTAAATATTTTCCCAATGCTTTTATTTGACCAGTCCCTGCACTACTGTATGATCCAATGTACGTACCTGAGAGTGTTGGTAATATTGCAAGGACATCTCTTGTTGCATTTGAGGCCATAAAACCCTTCTGGACACATTCTTTCTTGGCAATAAATCCCTTTAAATCCAGGATCACATATGCACGCTCCATTTACATGGTAACACTTTGCACCATTTTGGCAGTCACATCTTTGTGTGCACTGAAAGCCGTATGTCCCAATAGGACACTCTTCTTGACACCTGCAATGAAGTATATGAGACAGGATCCAATCAAATGCCGTAGCTTAGTCAGCTTCTGACTTTTACACAGGGACGTTGTTGTTGATGAATGAAGTACAAAATTATTGCTCATTTATTTGAGTAATATACTGTGGATGATGATATCAGTGGAGCGGTGCGATATCTTGGGCACACAAAGTGCTGTTAACTGAAAGTGCATTAATCTCTTTCCAATTATATCCGGCAAAATTTGCATTAGTTAATATTACCTTAGTTAACAAAGTGCATTCTTGTTTCCTGGACCCTGACAATCCCATTCATCAACCATAAGAAACTGATAGGGAATAAGATACTTTATAAAAACTCCCTCATCTCTTTGCTTTCTCTTTATTACAGAAGGATCATGCACCTTCTTTAAAAGCATATGGTCCTCTTAGTGGTAATGAGGATTGAAAGGGAATGCGCTTTATTAAGTAATACTGAGTAAAGTGCTCTCCAGCAATGTGTAGTTTTACTTTCCCTCCATGCTTTCACTGCGCCAGATTTATGCCAACTAGAAGAAAATAGACTCCTTTGTCTTTTTTGTGTGTGTTCTGAGTAACTAAAGCTCAAATTTGCTTTTCATCTCCTACTCCAGGGATGCTCAGCAGTATAAAATCCCAAGACAAATCACTTTCACGCTCCTTAGTGTAATATGTTCTCCAAAATTGCCCACATTTTTAATATTTGAACCTGCAAACACTATACACAGATTGCTTCAAATTGCACCTTCTACGCACTGTTTAAAAATATGTCCCTACTGGATACATGATGAAATCTGCCAAAAAGTCTCTTTCATTGTCCTACACAACCAGTTTCAGCGTTCCTAATATTTCCTACTTTGAAAAGCTCAACTAAGGTCCTACAGAAAGCAGCTGATTCTGTGCTTGACACAAGTCAGTGGTTTCAAGATTCTGCAACGAGTCGGTTCTACAGTTTACATGATCCACCGTGAAATACAGACAGACCTTTTCAGTTAATAACAAACAGAAAAAGAAGCCCAGAAAAGTGCAATTCCCTTATCGCATGGATGCCAGATATTGGAAATTGCCTATCAGCATTAATTTAATCCTGAGCATTGATTAAAGTGTATACTGTAAACTCAGTGGATAGAGGCAATTGTTAAATGTCTTTCTGCAGGTCATTTCACAGCTGGCAGGTGAGAGTTAATATAATGATCAGTAATAAAAGATTAATGTGTGGTGCAAGCCAGGCAAAACTGCAATGAACACAGTCAGTGTGTAAGAAAAGCATTACTTTTGCAGCTTCAGATGATCACAGTTTGCTAAAAATAAATGAAAAAACAAAAGGCCTAGCTAGTGATTTAACTGCACAAGCATCCACACAGCTACTAGTTACGCAATCCAAGATCAGGAGTTCAGATTGGATCCAAAGAGAGAGAAGCCTGTGACAAATAGGAAAGAAAAGAGCCCAGGGAATCACCAGTGGCACTGGCTGCTCTCCCTGCTGCTCTCCAGGAAGTTCAGCTGCAAAGGAAATAACCTACAAAGAATGGATAACATTAGGACTTGAAACACTCAGAGCAAATGAAATGCAATGAAGATCATATTAAGATGCCTTATGCCTCTGCTGCTGTATACAGCTCTACTAGTTAGCAGGAGAGCACTGTACCCAGCAAGATGAATACTCAGTCAATAGTGCACTGTATCATTCTATATTTATAGAAGATGAAGCATTACCTAGCAGGGAGAAAAGCATCTGGAAATGAAATATTGATGACCTAATCTATTTACATAATTAGCCTTTTTCTACTAACAATTTAACCAACTTACTTATTTGGAGATCAAGCAGCTACCGCTAATGAATTTTATACAAAGAATACTAATAATGACTCCTCTGGAACATAAGAATAATCACAGCAGGAATTAGCTTTCTACTTAAACATCTTTCCTTTGCAACATATCAATCTAATGTGTCCATAGCACCATTAACAACCAGATACATTGTTCAATTAAATTACAAAATGAGCTGCTAAGCCCTAGTTATGTTTCTTGTTTAATTTACATTGCTTTCTGCCTATCTGGGGACATTTGTATTATAATATCCACTGAACTTTAATATGTACTGTAATTATTTGGGTTGGGATAGGATAATATGGCTGTCACCTGTAGAATTAATGAAAGCAATTTCGGAAAATATTAAGCGTAAGACAGCCTGTTTAACAGATGAACTTACCCCACACACCTACATTCTTTCCAGATATGTTTTCTTCACAGAATAATGCTGCAAAAAGTATTTTAGGCTTTTCTGTTTGTTTATTTTGAAACCATGCTACACTTACGTAGCACACACAAATGCTAAAAGCCATCCAAAACACACTAACCTGCAGATTGCCATCCTGTAGAGAAAAGATGCAGGTGCAAACACAACAACAAGAGAATTAGTCTGCTCGCAGAATTATAACAAACGTGGTATTTGTTCTGTGAGCTTTAGTTTCAACAGCACTATAGAAAACAAAGTTCAAACAGTATGTTCGCTTTTCCTGTCAGCTGCTCAACTCAGACACCCCATACTCAGCTTCTAACTGCGCTTCTGCTATTATTCCTTTCCAGTTTGCAAAACATACATTTATGTGACACAGGCAGTCATTGCAGCAGAGCACAAAGCTTCCTGGAGTTATTAAGTGCTTGCTGATTTCCTAGATACTCGGTGCAGAGCTCCTTCCTGGAAAACAGGTAGGGAACAAAGGTGGCAATTACACTTACACGGACCTTTATGACCATTTTATCCCCACAGATGTTTATCTAAATACATGTTCTTCTGCATGAGATGATGCCCTGTAGCATTATTTAGGACTTACTGACTTAGTAGCTAAAGTGCATTTACATTTTTATTGTGGTTATTCAGAATATCTGTTGTTCTGAAGAAAATTTTTTCAGTGCCTTGTATAATTTAATAGAGAACTCTACCTTGTTGTGCAGCAGCATTCTCCTGCTATACTTGCAATTACACTGTAACACTGCAACACTTGCATGAGATCCAGAGCGTAAAATAGACTTTAAGCTACAACAGTGCTGACTACTCTGTCTCATTGTCCATGCTGTATGAACACCTAACTAGGGAAAGCAATTTAGGCTTTTAAAGACCTTGTGCCCACTGCTGTCCTCACTGAAATCAAAGGGCAATGTGTCCTCAGCAAGCTGTAGTTAACAGCAAGGTAAGGGTTTGTGTGCCTGTGGAGAACAAACCGTCACAGGCAGCATGCCGTCCCAGCCCAAGTGAGAGGCCAGATTCCAATTGAACATAATGAGCCTAAGGTTTCACTTCCCTACTTGAAGGCTGATTAAAGACTGATATATAAATATGTTTTAACCTTCTGAGAACTCGTTTGAAAGGTGGGGATTTCCAGGCTAATGCAGCTTCTCCCTGCTGCTAGAAAAGCTTTCCAAACAGTTCACTGAGCTTTCTTCTGTTCTCATTCATCCCTCCACCCTCCTGCATTTCTGCTCTTCAGCCTGTCCTTTCAGTGCCTACATTTTACTTCCCTGCTCCAGGAAGGGGTAGGTGAGCTTTCCACTTGCCACCTCCTTTCCTCATTCCCAAAATGAGTTATATTGGCAGCCGAGCAAAGGAGCTGGCTCAGCACCGGGCTACTGCTGAGAGCTCCTGACAGCTCCCACAGTGTTGATTCACCTACAGCCAGAAATCAGTCTAGGTCTGCAATAATCAAATGAGGAGACCTAGAGAGAGAGAGCCTGTGTCAGCTTCCTGAGCATGGCCAGAACTTGGGATTGACATGGGGACAACTGGGGATTTACATGTGGTCACCAGTGTAAGTGTCCAGGCTGCACCGTTGCTTCCTTTAGTGCAATTGTCTCCAAAAGGAGAGAAAGAGAGAGCTTTTGTTAGCAACAATAATTATATGGTACCCCGTGGCTGAAATCACTGTCTCCAGGTGGAGGATGGGAGACAAAAGACACCCTGATGTCTTTTCCACTAAATTAACTTGAAATAATTCATATTTGCACCATAGTCAACCACATGCAAATCCTGATGTCACCTCAAGAGCCACCTCCAACTACCACTGTCGATAGATGGAATCGAGGAACTTCCAATTTTAATGGGGAAGAGCACAGCCTTCTGAGCCCTGAAGGTCAGTCTCTTTGTGTGTTATAAAGACCTGATGATTATACAATGAAGCAAGAAATGAGGAATTCCAATGAGCAGGGCTAAGCCAACATGTGCTGCAATCCCATATTGACTTTGCTGTGTAGTCATTTTGCTGAATCCACGACACCTTTGTAAAACAATATTATCACCTCCTCTGATGGATTTACGGGTGAAGGCTCTGGTTTATAAATTCTGAGGATTTATCACCTTTTGTTGGTGCCTGAGATGGATCAGAGCTGCAGCGGCACAGAAGGGGCTGAAGGAAGCATTAAACTGCTGCTTTGCTCACTCTCAAGGATATTAATTTGTATAAATACAGTTCATTTACATATCTTGTAAACATGCAATGCTCTCTATTAAATTTATCACTGTAAATATCTAAATTAAAGGTAATCCATTAAATTTTAAGTTATATTAAAAAAACCTGTAAGTGAAGAGCGGTGCCAATAAAAAGTAATAACATTACCACATTTATACTGCTTGAACTGCTTCAGAAGGATGAACCTAACTGGAACAATGGGAACATAACATCATTTTTCAGAGAGTAAGATTTCTCTAGAAGGGGTATAAATATTGCCAATCCATGGTTAAAACTGAAGGCTTTTGGGGTTGATTTTTACCTGTCTCCTATATAGCCAGCTGTGCAGATGCATTTTCCTGTCACGGGGTCACAGTGTCCTCCATTGTGGCATGGGCAGTCCTGGCTGCAGTTAATTCCAAATGTTCCAGGAGGACATGGCTGTGCACACACCAGCCCCTGGTAAGGTTGGAGAAAGAGCAATAGTTCAGTCAACATTCATAATGCAGTAAATGTCTATATGCAGCTTGGATTTTTATTGCCTTTCTTGCTAAAACTAGACCTAAGTGTAGTGGCAATATTCTTTCTGTTTAAGATGGGCTAAAGACAATCTCAAAACCTAAGTGAATACTTAGAAAGAGAGGGACCGTTGGAATAGCAGCACCAGGAGGATGAAGTTCTGCTAGTTGTGATAGCCTACAACGATCTCCCCTGTTCAGACAGCCCTGCTTCCACCAAACACGAAGAAGACCAAATACAACTGCCGGAGAAGTCCCCTACTGCTTTTCAAATCCTGCCTACTTCATCCCTTTACTCTTATCCAGCCTCATCGCTTCAAACAGCACAGAATGGTACCCACCAGGGCTTTGTCTAAGACATGGAGAGGACAGCACAGGAACAGGACACTGGGACAGCTGCAGAAAGCCACCAGTGATGACATAAAAGCAATTTGACTGTCCACATCAGCAGTGCAGCAGCCTTGGCCAGAAAAAGCGATTTTGTAGTGGAATATCTGCCTAACCCCCAAACACTGCCTGGATGCATCATCCAACATTCTCCCAGCCCCTAATCCCCAGTTTTGGAGCCACATCTCAGTCCCTAACCTGCTTCGACTCCACTTTTTGCTCGCCAAATCCTTCCACCAAATCCCCATCTCTAAACAGTTTCCTCCTTCCCCTCCCTGCTTAACCATCCCTGAAAGTCAAGAAAAGACAGTGTCACTTCTGCTTGTGCTCCCTGGCACTGCTCATAAGGAAAAGCAGTTGCTGGGCAAGACCTATTCCAGCTGTTCATCCCCAGGGCAGAGAATGCTTACCATAGGCTGTCCCTTTGAAGAATTTATCTGCCAGACTCAGGTGGTTTTCCCCCAGGTATCCCATAATGTCCCTACCAAGTATCAAGGCCTTACAGGGATTTCCCTAGACTTTGTTAGAAGTTGTATGAATGTTTTTTCATGTGAACAAACACAAAATCTGAGGCTGGCACCCAGCTGAGGAACTTCAGCCAAAACAAGCCTGGCAGTGCTGTGATCTGAAGATGGGGTCCTATAATGGGAAACGTTTGGCAACTGCAGCAAGTGGTGCTGCTGCCAGTGCCATGCACAGTGCCCAGTGTCTGAGAGAAACAGTGGGGTTCTGTTCCTGTTATTGCTTTGTTTTAATCTCTCAGAAGTCTTATTTCTCCAACCAAGCCCCAGGGGCTCTGTGTTGTGAACAAGACATGTATTAGACACAACTTATACAGAACACAAGCCAGGAACATAATAGCTGCTTTCACTCCTTGGGGTTCTTGCTAAAACAGTTTGGGAAGTTTAGCAATATCAACAAGCCCAAAGTGGGGAGGCTGCACTTCAATGTAATCACAAAACATACTTCAAGCCTTTCCCAGCCAGTGATAGGTGGCTCCTTGGCTGTTAAATGGACAGGTTGGCCCCAGATCAAGAGCTCTCAGATTACAGTGTTAAAAACCTGGTGTCTCTGGACTTGAGTGATACACAGCACTATAGATCTGGAAATGGAAGTGTCCATTTATCTTGATAATAAATACTTTCTCTCTGCACGTCGCAAAAGCAACAGGATTTCTATCAACAAATGATGAGAAAGCAATACTCTGTGATGCATCCCCCCAGAGCTGTGAGAATCTTTAGGCATACTTTTTGCATTAATATGTACTAAGGGAATCCAAACCATCCCTCTCTGGAGGATCAAATGTCAGACCAACGTTTCCTGCTGCTTATACATCTAATCAGTAAAGTTCACCCCATCAGCACCTTTTATAAAGCCCTGATCTCATCAGCTTCTGCTTTTGACATTATTTCCTGTGTTATTACCATTTTGTAGCATAGAAAAGATTTTTTTCTGCTCCATTTTCTCTCACTCCCATGTTTAAAATCCACGATGAAAGGAAGAATAGACAAAAAATACAAATTACAGTTGCTTCCTAAAGCCCAGAGGCAAAGAGGAAGAAGTGATTGGCAGAATGCGTTGTATTAACATGGCACCATGATGCAGAGCCTTGAGGATGGGATCTGGGACCCAGACAGGGTGTGTTGCCAGTGACAAATGTTCTGTCATGTAAGGGAAGATTGTAGCTTTCCTGAGCAGAGACTCCTTCAAAAGTGCTTCTGAGAAGCATCGTAAATGCTAAATTTAACTTTTCTCCCTAGTTCCTGAGAGTGCTCGGAGAATTTAATACTGCAAATGAGAAAGATGTATAGAATTAAACCTGTAAATTGTTAATGAGGCCCTAAAGCAACCACCCGCCAACTCCCACAGCCACAAAGATGCAGAAGTGGAAAAAGCCCAACACGATAGTGTGCTGGAAGCCACAGTTTGTTAACTGGTTCAACAACATCTGCTGTGAGCCAAAATCTTCTTGGTGGAAAAACCATGGGACAGTAAAATCTCACAGGACACAGCTCCTATAACTTGTTGTGCTTCTGGGAGAGGCTGCACTGGGTGGGAGGAAGCAGGAGGAAAGAAGTATTACAAGTCATAAAAGAACCAGGCTTTGAAGATGACAGACCCAAGGAAGAACCTGAGAACCCAGAACTTCCTCCTATTCAACTTACTGCCTCCCCTTGCAAATCCCACAAGCAGCCAAGCCCCTGAGGGAGCTGAACTGCTGTTAATAAGCCTACCCTAGGAAAGGATAAAAGTTGCAGCTCACCCAGCAGCAATAAAATCCAAGTATAAATCCAGGGAGAATTCTTTCCTTCCAACATGATGGTATATTCAATACATCCGTGCAGTCTCAAGCCTCAAAATCAGCAAGTAAAATTCCTGATGTCAAAGCAAGACTATCCATGGTGTGAAATAAAATGAATTCTGTCTAGCAAACCCATCTCGCTTGCTCATTTACAGCCCACTCATGCCTCACTTCCCAAACCATTCCCACCACCAAGAGTTAAAAATATAGCATGAAAAAAGTATTTTCTTTCTCTGTGTGTACTGGATTACCAGCTTTTCATTAAAACCCCGGAGGGACCCTTTATAGTTAAAATCTCAACATTTACAAGCTGAGTGCTTTTACTTATAACTTCAGTTTCGTTCCCCAGAATACTTGATCTCTCTCTTCAATTTTAAGTTATGCTTGTTTCAAACATCAATTGTTAACTCTGGGGTTTCTCTGGGGACAGAGCAGCCAACAACACACTTTTCAGGAATGTCTCTTTGGGCCACTGAAAATGCAGAGAAGAAACTCCAGGCTGTAAGGAGCAGGGCAGAAATGTGCCAGAATACACAACCATAAGTGTTGTGCAGCCCCAGTGCTGTGGCTCTTCTTCAGGATCTATGCTGCATCCTAAAGGACCTCTAAAAACTTCCTGCTCTCTTCTGACTTCTCACCTCTTTAGTGACTTTTAACTTTGCAAAAATAAAACTCCTGATAAAATACGGGTAAGGAAGAGTACAGCAAAACAACTCAGATCCTGAGAAATACTGGCACCAGAATCATAGAATCCCAGACTGGTTTGGGTTGAAAGGCTCCTTAAAGCTCATCCAGTTCTAACCCCCTGCCACGGGCAGGGACCCCTTCCACTGGAGCAGCTTGCCCCAAGCCCCTGTCTCCAACCTGGCCTTGAACACTGCCAGGGATGGGGCAGCCACAGCTTCTCTGGGCACCCTGTGCCAGAGCCTCACCTTCAGGTGGTGATATTTTTATGTTAATCACCTTATTGATCACTTGTAGCAGTAGTGCCAGAACGGACTGATCAGCCCTCAGAAATATCTGAATTGCTTCTTTTGTGCTTTAGCTCCAGTACTCTTCCAGAAAGAATCTTTGCTTTGTCTCTGCCAGTGGAGGGTAAGGTACCACACTCTTAGAAGTTATGCCTACTTTGTCACTTGAAATAGAATAGCATCACCACCTTCTTTCCCATGACTGGCCAAGTTAGAGACCCCAACTCTCCAGTTAGGAAGAGATTTTCCATACACAGCTTTCATCAGAAATTATGGGCAGCAATCTTCCTCTCGCATGTTGCTGCCTGACAGCCACCAGAATCTCATGGTTGGTACTTTTAAGCTGAAAGCAGCTTTGTGATCAAATGGAGGCAGCATCTGCTCTACTAATCTACTAAAAGAACATGAACATCTCTCTCTGCTCTTAAATGTTTCTACAGATGCAAGGCCACATCATGGCTGTATGATGATCTTCAGGGTCTTCCACATATTAAAATACAATGTCACAGCATTTGTATGCATTAAAATCCAGCAAGATTGCCAGGAGACTAATTGTCAGATACAGGAAAAATGCCAGGAAATTTAGTACAGCTAAATGGTGTGTGTGGGCCTGTGAGACTTGGCATCCCCCAAGAGAGTTAATTATTACATTATTGATAAAGTTGAGGACTTTTAAAATGTTTGGCCTTGCTTTCTTGACACAAAGGATTAAAGGTTAGGGCAATTTGCTCTCTCCAGTACAATGCCTGATGCAAACAAATCTATTGCAATCAATGGGAATTATGCCTGAGTAAGGACAGAACACTGAAGCAGTCTCTGGTGCTGTGCAGTGCTGTTTTCACAACTGCCCAAGCCCCTGAATTCCTGTTCACTTTTCCCTCTTTCCTGAAGGGGATACAGGACAGTGCCTTCAACAGTGTCTAAGGCTGCAAGGAATATCCAAGGAACTGTAATTCAGAGACACATTCTCCTACGTAGAAATGTAAAGAGTAGAATTATCACAGAATCACATAATGGCTTGGGTTGGCTCATCTAGTTCCAACCACATGCCATGGGCAAGGACGTTTCTCACTAGACCGGGTTGCTCACTGCTTGGTTTCCTGTTTGTTTAACACTGAGATAGTAACTACCAGTCTTAGGGTGGTGGCGTGTCTATGTCAGTGCTGTGCACATGTAACAAAGGTGGTCTCAGCTCCAGAATTGTTAGAGCCTTGTAAGAAATACACATCACAAGCGCATAGAAAAGGCTTCTCCTGAGACAGTGAACAACTAACTTCCTATTCCTACCTCTACATGAGTATGAACAAAGTACACACCGTCCATCCAGGAGGACAGGAGCACTCTCCAGTGATGTGGTGGCAGACTCCTCCATTCTGGCATGGGCAGCGCAACTCACACTGAGCTCCATGGCTGCCTGGGGGACAGCGTTCTTCACAGCTTTGTGGAGGCAGCAGGAACAAAGAAGAAGGAGATCATTGAAAAGAACTCAAAGAACACAGTAAATGAGGAACATCCACAACACAAGTCATCATGGGAGTCCTTATGTACATTATGAAACCTCAGCAAGCCTCAGCTGGCATTACAAATTATCCAAGATTTCTTTTATTTCAGCTGGATTTATTTATGTGCCATGGATTTAGGGCACTGTAAGGCTGACATGTGTGTAACATTTATGCAGATAAACACTGCATAGTCACTACTGTGTTAATATTTAGTAGTGACTAAATGTTAACCATTTAGTCACTACTAAATACATTTAAGTCACTACTAAATACGCATAAGTCACTACTAAATACATTTAGTCACTACTAAGTGTTAACATTTGCGGTGTAAAATGGACTGGCAAGAACTCAGTATCATTTAAAGGCTATTTAAGCTCATTGAGTCTCTCTCAGTATTCATAGGAGGCCAATGTAAGGTTAATCCCTGCAAAAACTAGTGTCTCCTACATTTGCACATTGGTGCTTTCCAGTATTACTTCTTCCTATAACCCCAGATTCTGGAAGTGCAGCAGGTTCTTCACCTAACTGACTACCCTCTGATGAAGATGTTCATACATGTCAGGGGTTGGCCCTGCAAGTACTTACTGCTGAGAACTGGCATACTAATGTCAGTGGGACCACTGTAATAGTCAGCAGAGACTTTAGCAGTGAGAGCTTCCAGGGCTGAGGTCACAAGCCTATGAGGAAATCAGGTACTAAATAAAATATTCAAGAGGTCTATCACTTATTTATGAGGGTTAATATTATCTTTATCTTTTACCTTCCCCCTTATGCAGGTCAACAAATAATATTAGGTTGCAGAAGTATGAAGTCACCTGTAACGGATCTCCAACCAAATTCTAAACTGAATTCTCTTTTCCCCTTAAATAATTTTGAAAAGCATAATTACTTGTGAAGCTACTGAAAGCTCTCTAATGAGAACTGATGTTACCCTGGGGGCAATGTGAAGCAAGGAACTATTGCTTGCTGTCCTAAAATGAATATGCAGATTTTGTGAGTCCTACTGGTAAACCTTCAGTGTGGTGGATGGGGACTCAGCTACGTGATTCTCGTTAAAGTTAATAGGAGTCACACCGCTAAATCCCTGCTCGCTATGCTTAAAATTTACCCCCTAGATAGTAAGCTGATATAGTTAGCAGCAGCGCTTCCTCAGTTAGATTGAAAGTCAAATAAACTGGGGATGGTAAGTCCCATTTGATACTGCACTGGACTGCTAATGACTAGACTGTCCAATTGCTTATAAAAACATAACTGTAATTTGGATTGTATTCACATACTGAAATTATGAGCAGGTACAACTGTTGTACAAGCTGGAAGGCATAATGGATTTTTAAATTCACTTTAGCACTACATTTTATTTTATTATGCAGATGGGTATAATAAGCAGCAAAAAAAGAGACTGATTTAGTCTCAGATTCTGTTACCTGATTTCTAGGAAAGGAAGTGCACAATACACAGACTGTGTGAATTTTGCCATTGCATTAAAAGTGGTCAAAGCAGGGTCTAATGATGCAGAGTACAATCCACCCATCACTGAACTTACAATACCCCGGTGTATCCGGGAGCACAGTGACATTCTCCGGTCCTGTGGTCGCAGGTGGCTCCGTTGTGGCACTGGCACTCAAGCTGGCAGCCTTTGCCATAGGTGCCAGGGTCGCAGTGCTCCTCACAGCGCCAGCCTCGGTACCCGTCCGCACACACACAGGCCCCTGTGATGGGGTTGCACAGGGCCTCATTCTGACACTGGCAGCGGTTGCTGCAGTGGGGTCCCCAGTGGTCGCTGTCACAACCTGGAAAACACACGATCATTTACAGGGTGATTAGGAAAGTGCATCGCAAGCACTTCATCCCAGCCCCTTGTGCTCAGCTTGGGAAGCAGGCAGAGGCTCTGTTCATACCAGGAGCTTTCTCCAGTTACCCCCCTGCACTTGTATTACATCTAAATTTGAGGACTTTGTTTAACACCCTTATTGGATCAGGAACTAAATCTTTTAATATCCTGTTTCTTAGTGCTCTTAGATAGCTGAAAGGAATGAATTTATAGTGGAATCAGATGCAGAAGTTCACATCCTGACTGCAGCGTAATTAACGGCAGGCAGCATGGCCACTCAAATCTTGTAGATTTAATAATGTCATCAAATACTGTTTCTTTGCACTGTTCCCATAAGATAATAAATACGATAATCAAAAGAAGGATTTCTTTGGTGATTTTTGTTTTTTTTTTTTTTTTTTCTTGGAGTAAGGAGATGGTAGGGAAAAAAATAACACCAGAGATGGGATTTCCTAAGGCTGACAAGGCTTAGGGTGAAGGTGTGGAGTGTAGATGTCAGGTAATTTCTGTGCTCATATAGTTAGCACTTTACTAGCATTACATTAGTACATACAACAGTAGTATGTACATGAAACAGTATGTACTAGTGATACAGAAGGACCCCAAACCCTACAGCCAATGACATGGGGTAGAGGTTCCCTACGGAAACTGCCAAAGCACCCTGAGAACCCTCCACGTGACAATCCTGCCCGATCCCTCCTCCTTGTGTGCGGACCACAGGCAGGGTAAGAGAGGGAAGTCAGCATTATAGAAGGAGTTTAGTCTTGGGTTGCTATAAAAACAGCAACTGGCACCTGCAAAAAAACCATTTAAGATGTACACATACTGAACAAACAGCTCAAAGCAAGCACACAGAGGTTAAGCTTTTCTCAGTAAACTTACATGACTTTAAACTGACAGAAGGGAGATTGAGATGAGATTTTAGGAAGAAATTCATCCTTGTGAAGGTACTGAGGTGCTGGCACAGGGTGCCCAGAGAAGCAGTGGCTGCCCCATCCCTGGCAGTGCTCAAGGCCAGGTTGGACACAGGGGCTTGGAGCAAGCTGCTCCAGTAGAAGGTGTCCCTGCCCATGGCAGGGGTTGGAACTGGGTGAGCTTTAAGGAGCCTTCCAACCTAAACCAGTCTGGGATTCTGCGATTTGCCGAAATGGTCACCTACCCAGCACTCAGTAGCCTTTCAATACAGCTATGTCAAGGGTGAAGAAAATCATCATTCTAATCAGAACAGAGTTGCTGGCAAAATTCCCGCTGAAGACCCAATTACAGATCATTTTCCAGGTACAGCTGGTTTTGATTATACCAACAATTCTTCTGCTAACATAAAATCCACCGCCGTGCAGGGCACGAGTGTCTTCACAAACTCTATTTGCCAACAAGAACACTAATCCCCAGGTGACACTGGCTGCTTCTAAGGCTTGGATCTCTGCTTCCAAACTTAGCAAGGTAAATGTAAAACTGACTTAATGCTGATGCTCTTGTCCTGGAAATTTCATAGCTCTCTGCTTCTACAGCACATGGCTATAAACCCACACTGGGTGCCTGTATCAGTTAATTTTGGCAGTATTTTTGTCCTTCTTCTTGAGAAGCAGGTTGCTCATTGGTCACTGTGAGGATATTCAACAGCAAAGGAAGAGAGACTTCACTCAATTTGCACTGCTGATTGCCAGTTTACAAACTTCTGTTTCTTGAGCAAGTGTTAAAGGCTAAAATAAACCCATAAGAAGACAGTTACAGGGTCTCCAAAAGGATCTGCAGGATCTTACAGGATGCAGAGAGATGGTTTCATGTCCTGCAGAAAGCAGAACACGCAACGTACCCCTGTGCCCAATCCTGGTCCTGCCTCACGCAAGATGTTTTATTGCTTTGCCTCATCTTTCCCACAGCTGTAAACAGTGATGATAGTTCTGCACCGACACCACTGGGAGCAGAACAAACAAAATCTCACTCTTTATAAGTCTTAAATTATTACTGAGAATCTGTGGAAAGAGATGATCCATCTTTATTTCATATAGACACTTGCTAAGGCTCTGTAAGCCTTCTGGGGCAGGGAGCAAATCTGCTGGAGCTGATGGAATTTCCCAGCAATTTCTGTTCCAGAAACACTGATTTGTTTTCTGCAGAACCTGAACATCAAGGGACGCAGTTCTGCTCCTCCACAAAGGGTACACATCTGAACCACGGCCCTTTGCATGGGGAAGTGGAATGTGGGAATCAAACTTAACCCTGCCTGCTTTAGAGAATTGGTTCCTACCTCATCACACCTCGCTTCGAGACCTGACTGCCAGACTGTGGGCTAATATAATTCCAAATGCAATTCATTTGCTTAATAGGAATAAATAACACTCATTAGAACATGTGAATTATATCCCTGGTCTTCTATGCCTCAGGTGAGTGCTCCACTCATCAGATTTGTCTGCTGTGTTTGTGTTCTTCACTTTGCAAGTACGTGAAGGAGCAAGAAAACCTTTTATAGGAAGGGAAAACCATTTCCCATCATCAGCTCAAGCATCTTATTTCACATTTACAGTCTTTGCCCTAAACACAGCTCCTTTTATGTAAGTCAGTCTCATTTGAACTCTTATTTACTATATATATATTTGGTCACATGCTTGTTTTCTCCCTGTACCAAGTTTCACTCCACAATCTAGCCAAAGGGAAGAGCAAAATGCTGAAGGAAAGAGGAGAAATTCCTCTAGTTGGTTTTAAGATCATAAAAACCTGAATCTGGATAATAAAAGAAGCCTGCTGTGACCAGAAAACCAGCTGGCAGTGAGGTAGATTCTTCCAAAGGCTTCTAAGTACAAGACATCAGTGAACACACGTTGCAACATTCAATATGTTTAGACCAAAGTAGCTAGCCAGAATGTTTTAACTATCCATGAAATAAAACAGCTTCACATACCAGATAGCTACTCAGAATGTGAATTTCATGGGGATTTACTAAAGAGAGGACATAAAAATGAGGTTTAAAGTACATCTGAATGCTCATGGAAGAAGCTGGAAATATAGAATTACATAAAGATGGGGCTCGTACCAGGTCGCATTTACAATGCCCGATGCAGCCTTTGCACTTGTTAGGCTTCTTTTTATGTTCCTAAAACTAGTAGCAGGTTTTGACTACAGTTCTCTAAATAGTTTGAAACTAGAATCATGGTGTGTGTCTGACCAAGGTGAATATGGTGTGTGTATCTAACAAAGGTGAACATAGTGTGTGTGCAACCAAGGTGAACATCCCATTGTGCCTCTAGGGACAAGATCCTATATACACACTGACAAGTTGGTCTCTTCTAGATTTAAGTTTTTCCTTCAGATGATAAAGGTTTTCTGCTTTCAGCTATCAGTTGAAACCCTATTCATTTCATGCAGTATTAATTCATCCCCTGCTGTTTAATTGCAAGGGGAATTGAATATAATTCATTGGCAACGTGTTAGTGTAAAATCTGTGATACTGAAATACCATCCTCACCTGATTTTATACTGCAGCAATCTCACATGAAAATAAGGTCTTTGTTGCTCAAAGTTTACCAATTCCTGTTCGCTTTCTTTTCCTACTTTCCTTTAAGTGCCATGTTGCAGTGACAGTCTGTGGACCTGCAAGTAAATTCTTTACCTATGTGATTTCATTGTGATATTATGAGATATTTATATTAAGATAACATACATCTGCACTGTGGCAGCCCCTGTACCTTTACAGAGGTAGGCAGATACAGAGTTGATGATAAGCTAAATCCAAGTACTTCTCAAACAAGTAATTCCACTGAGCTCAGCATGACCACTCGTGTGTGAGACTACTCAAGTGTGTAACTAGCTGTGGGACGAGTATCTAGTAGCTCCTGTTAGAAAACTAACAAACAGAAGAAAACAAAGACCAAGCAACCAAGACATACTTTTTCTATACACATCAGAGTGGTAAATCCTAGCTGGTGTGTTATAGTGATTCCTGTTTCTGAGACACAGGGCAAAGCAGCCTCAGAGCCATGGAAACTGCTGCACTTCAGGATCATTGGAATCCCTTCTGTGGCCACAGAGGCCATTTTAAAATAGAACCCAGGCCTAGCACAGTCTGGTCCTGCTCTTTTTCATAGTCCCTGTGTGTTACTATAATGGAGATAAATAATAACAGCAACACCATGTGAACAGAAAGCTGATTAAAGCTTACACAAGTGCTACACTGTAAATGCATATGCCATTACAAACGTCAAAATGATACACAGACTTTAACTATACCATCAATAAGAAAAGCAACCTGAGAGTGGTGATGTCAGGGAGGTACAAATGCTCCCTTCAGACTGCATGGATGTCAATACCATGAGAGATGAGTCTGAAATAGCCAGCGCTCCCCTGGGAGATGCTACATTAAAGGGAGCTGCCATATTTCAGGTCACATGTGAACGTTCCCTGGCAAACATGCTAACTTCCTCACTTTTTCTCCTTCAAAAATACGACTGGAGATCAATTGCCACCCAATAAAAATGAATTTAACTGTAAAGGACGATGCTGGGTGCCTCAGCATAATTGCAGTTGTCTGCATACAATAGTATGATGGGTGAAAGATTCATCCCTCATGGAAAGCTTGCTCAAAACAGGACAGTTTTTCTTCCTCTCTGCATCCTTACCCCTACTTGGAAGCCTCAGTGAGGGCTAATTGCAGCCAGCTCTGCATATCCACCATTATAGTCATGCATGACATCCCATTACCAGTTCCGTCCTGTGGAATGCCCAAGGAAGACACACTGGAAGTGCTGCTTCACTCCCAAAGGGCTGTTTTACCCTCTAAGAATGGTCAGTGTGCTGTGCTCTGGGTCAACAGAGCTGCCCAGTACTGAGTGCAGCAACACAAGGCTGCCAGTAACAGGGCAGATACACCAGTCTGAACATTTAGCAGGTAAATAAAAGCTCTCCCAAGGAAGAGATGACATTTATCAAGCAACTTATCCCAACAAGAGAGAGTCAAAAGTGCTCTTCTAGTGTTTTTCCACTCCTGTGCAGATACACTAAATATAAAGACATCTTCTGTCACAGCAGCACCAGACTCTGTGGTCTTAGGGTTTATGATGATGTTGTTCTAGTTAGCATAAGCCAGCTTGTGTCCATTTTTATTGCTGTGTTCTGGGTGTGCAGAGTCAGCAGCACGTCCATATACAAAAAGCACAGTTGAAAAACACTGAGCGGTTGATTTTCCCAGCCTAAGGACTCTGGATCCTCTTTGGCTGATGGGGATTTTCAATGAATCCATGATTTAAAGGAACTTTTGGCAAATCTGCTAATCATTTGTCAATAACCAATACTCTGGAATGTTTCCAGATTCAGTTTGAAATGTTTAAATGAGATACTGGCTTTCAAAAATGCAAAGAGATAAAAGAGCGAACTTACTAAATCTGGGAGGACATAGTGTAACACTGGTTATTTTGAATTTATTTTGAAATGAGGACTACTTTCCCCCCTTAATATAACTGTATGAATTGTATGAATATCAATGGAGGTGAAATGCAGCCCAAACTCTGTGTGGGGTTATTTTTGATTTAACTCAGTTTTGGAATCCAACTGGCTTTTAAATGGTTGGCCCAGCTCATGCAAAGCAGGCAAAGAAACAGCAAAAGCTAAAGCACATGCTTGGATGTAGTGAATGAAAAAATGAAGCAATCAATTAGCTTTTTATTCCCTGCACTTAGTCCAGTAGGAGAATTATAACCCCTGTGTTGAGCTGATGTCTACTCACTGTACAAACATGACTCATTCTGGCACAGCTCAACACCTTGGGAAACAGGAGCCAAGCCTGAAATGGGTGTGAAACAAGGTCCCTGAAGAGGGAATCCCCTTACGACAACAGTTCACATCACTTGGTGTTTGGCTCTGAGCAGGGCAGTGTCCCTCATGTCCTGGCACTGCAAGCAATACCAATACACTTGTAAAAGCATGGGCCAGGATACTGAAAAATCACTCCCTGATCTGCTCAATTCTAACCCCCAAAAAATCCCATTTATCTTACAAGGCTCTTTACCCTTGGAATTTCTAACTCATATTTATGGACGATGCTGTCCTCAAAATTACCTACATTGTCAGAAGCACCCTTCAAAGATGTTCTTACAAATGCTTAGAGATCAACGTTCTAATTCTGTGATTTCAGAGTGAGCTGATTTTCTTCTTCATAACTGTACCAAGACACTGACAATCTACCATGAGACAGCATGTCTTGCTCAGGTCTTACAAAACAAGAGAGGTCCTGTAACTGTCAAGGCAACAAATAGGTTGGATTTCTGTAAATAAATACTTTCTTGGGGGCAACCAAGTTACCAATGGATTTTAATAAATAACCCTGCTCTAAATATAATTTAGATTATCTGAACTGTGTCACAGGCATTTAGTTGGCAGCATTGGAAACATCCAAGGTCACTGGACAGGCCCCTGAGCAGCCTGCTCTGGATGGACGTGTCCCTGCTCACTGCAGGGGGGTTGGACTAGTGACCTTTAAAAGTCCCTTGCAACCCAAACTATTCTATGATTCTATGATTGTTCACTTTCCTCTGCAAGAAGCTTTGTTCAGTCCCTGACAGGTTCTCTGTTATGCGGAATTTACTGTCTCCAGTTTTAGCTTCGGGCTCACTCACCCTGTTGGTTTGAGGAATAGAGGTAAGGGAATTTTAGCTTAAATCAGTAACCTGGAGCAGTAGTTTTTGCTTGTTAAAGTACATTTTTATAACCTTTCTACTGACCAGCTGGGACACCTTCCATGTACAGAGCAATAGCTTGAAATCCAGCTGAGCACTGTCCCACACCCAGGGGTGTGCTCAAGTGTCCCCTGGGAAAATCCACCTGTACTTGACTGAACCATAAAGAATGCAATTTGAAGACACTCAGTGCCACCTCTGGGTAATTCATTACCTCCATTCCTCAAAGAGTTCATCTGTATTGAAAGCAATCAGCAATTAAAGGTTTCAGAGGCTTAGCAGGACTTCTCTTACAATTGTTCCTAGTAGAAGCCGTGAGCCACTGGCTGTTTAATCTCCATGTAGTAAGTGGTCCACAGAGATGGTGACAGCCTTCTACTCTTAGGCCATTACCCTCATGTCAGAGGTTTGTTCTAGTCCATGCTGATGAACTGTCTGTATATCAGCTTGATGACACCCTTGAAGGGGTTTTTTCATATCCTTTATTTTCTTTTTAAGGAACAACAAAGCAACCAGGGACTAACACGTATAAATAAGGCATCTGACTTATGAAGCTGGTGTCACAAAAAGAAGAAAATGTCAGATTAAAGGCTGGAAGAGCAGCAGTAATTCAGCATTTGAGCCCATGAATTATGATATTCTCCTTAATTATGTGAGCACAGGATACCATTTACATGCCCTGGCATTTTCCGTCTTCTGAGTTTGTAGCTTTGCAGCATTGAGGCTCCTAAACACGGGGTTTGATTTTCCGAGCCTAAGGACTCTGGATCCTCTTTGGCTGATGGGGATTTTCAATAAATCCATGATTTAAAGGAACTTTTGGCAAATCTTCGTGTTTCACACGCATTTCAGGCTTGGCTTCTGCGCATGTAAATATGCAGCTGTAAAACAACCCACCCAAGTGGCAAAAACCTGAGGTTAATCTGACACTGGCAGAACCTGCAGTCAATCTCGTCTTCCAAGTTTATGGGTCAGTCTTCATCAGATAGAAAGGAAAAGATGGGAAGGGAACATCAGCCAATTTTTCTGTAAATGGGTAGATTATTGCTCACAGGAGGAAATGAATCTGATCTTGTGTTTGTTTTGTGTTTCTTTTTTCTTAGAGACAGGAGAACAGCTTTTCATCCTTCAAGAAAGATTGTACTGATTCTCTCTGAAGTTCATTGTCTGAATCAGATAAGAAACATGTGGCTGATTCAGGCCCTGATTTAATCTCAAAATGATGATCTCGTTAGTCATTGACTTTCCAACATGTGGTACCTAATTCAATCACAGCACTTCAGTTTATTTAGTATCCTCTGAGGAAACATTTTCTTTCCAAAGTAATCCTTGTTTAAAGAACATTCTTACAGTATTCTGTAGGATGCTTAGAACAGTTACCTATAGCCATACACTTCTATTTTGGGTAAGTGAAAACAAAATCACTGTAAGTCAAAGAAAAGTTGGGTATTTGGATGTCAGCCTCGTCAAATCCTGTAATGAACTCAATATATTTTGGAAGCAGCAAAATGGGAGGAACAACTTCTACTCCTGACAGATATCAAAGTGTTGCATTTTCAGAATTCCATCATGAGCTATTTTGACAGAGGCTTCAAAAGAAGTGAAAATTAGAACACAAAAAAACCCTGAGAATATTTCCTATTTCTTTTTGTAGAAATTACTCTTCAGTTTAATGAGCCTTTAACTCTATTGACACTCTCGATGTTACGAGGAGTTTAAAATCATGAAATACTTCATAAGGCAGCGACAACATTCTACGCAACACCAGCATTGTCTTGGTAGAATCTGTTTAGAGAAGATGCTGCATTCTTGAAAATGTTTTTTTTTTTAGTGTCATATTAATGGGAGGCAAAGTCTGTTCTTTAATTAGAGTTTTACTGTGGTGAATTAAAAAATACATGGGCAGAGTATCAAGAGTCTAATAAAACTAAATGAAGATATGATCTTTCCTCTGTATGAAACCCAGCAGTCTTTGCTCTGGCAAAACTTGCATCAATACTTCATTATTATTGTCTAGGACAGGATTGCAATAATAAGATCTGCAAGTAACTTACTTAGAAATTCTGATTTCCAGCTGGGTAAGACATTCTCTCTATCTCTCTCAACATCTATAATGGACTTAGATGTTTTCATTGACTATCTCATTAAATCTTCCTGTAGCATGCCTGCACACAACCACTGTCAGTTTTGCCTCCAAGAAGGGGTAAAAACACATTTGGATATGCCTAAAACACTGCAAGATGGGTATAGAGGAAGGAATCAAGCACCCTTCAACAGACAAGTGTTGGCGAGGCTGCCAGAGGGGCTCAGGAGTGGCAGCGGCATTGCTCCAAGGTGATTTGAAGAAAACAATGCAGAACTTGAGGCCTTTTCACTGGGGATTAGGAGCTGTGGATACAACACCTGTGCCTGGTGGGAAAGAGTTCAAAGGCTTATAAAAGGCTATGTGCAATATCTACATTGAGCTACTTCCTGTTCTAAATAGCGTATGGTCTTTAGCTGAGTGCTTAGCAAGGCAGAGTTGTGGGACAAGGAACAAACCCTCTTTTTCTTCTCAGTTCGTTAATGCCTGACGACCTTGATCCAGTTGAGAGCAGACCCATAGGGCCAGACTACAGAGGTTAGGCCATGCTGGATGACCTTCAGTCACACCCTCAACAAGCTCCCTGCAACAGGGCAGGAGAACATTGCCTGTCACCTGAGGAATCCACCATGCTGAAAGCAATCTAATCCCCCCACTGAAGTGACCTTTCCACCTTCTGTGACTGCAGAGTGGTGTTAACTATGTAGAATCAAGTGGGATCAACCCTTTTTGGCAAAGCTCTCTGGGAGATATGCTCAGCTCTTTATTTTTCACAGCACATAAACTGAGCATCGGAAGGTCACCCTGCTGATGTTTTGCCAGATAGGCAATATACCTTTATTTGCAGTTAAAGCAGTGCTTAAAGAAGAACAGCTTCTTGTCACTGAAATAGCGAGTGCTGGAGAGCAGGTTCCTTCTCATTCTCATTCACACACAGGGATGTGTCCCTTCACCTTTGGCTGTAGGTCAGCATGCAAATTGACATGAGGGAAAAGACTGGCTGATCAGTGAGTAAAATGGTACTATGAAGATAAGCATATGGAAGAATGCTACAGTTAGCTAGCCAGCTTCCAATTACTCCATAAAGATTCACCTTCAAGGGGACATATAAGCACATCCCATATGAGTAGCCTAACACACAGGACTGACTCAGTCATTTTTAAGGTGATCAATAAGCAATTTATTTTATTGCATTAATATGGAAAACCAAAGTAAACAGTGTGGATTGTGGTACTCCCTTTTATTTCCAACAGTGTAGCTGTAGAGTAAAAGGAACTGCTTCTTCCCCCTCACCACAATCCTGTCCTAAAATCGACTACCTGTGCACTGCTTTTCAGCCAAATAATATCAGCTTAAAGGATGTTCTGCCCCAGTAACGGAATGTAGGAAAAATCTCGCCTTCCCTAGTGTGAATTCTGTTACTTGAGGTCTTTGAGAAAGAATTAGAGCACCAGAAGGCCTGGTGGCCTTTGAAATAGGGGTGTCTTTCATACCTAAAACAGTTCAAAGGCTTAAAAAAGAGATGCGCAGGTATCTGCACAAGCTACTTGCTGTTCTCTTTTCTTCTAGGCATACTTGAATCTTCATATGGCTCTTTAATGTTACCTAATGTCTTCAAGATATCTTAAATACACTGCTGTCTTCCATTAATAGTAACGTCCTTTTCAGGCACATAAAAAGAAACAGGGTTTTTTTCAGTCTTGCCCTGTGTAAGTCAGTAAAACCAACAATATTCACTCATTGAAACCACATCATAAGACTCAGCACAGTCTCTACAAAAGGTTTCTTATATTTGTCAACAGAAAATAGGAAGTCCAAAGCTATTGGGGAAGAAAAGATGAAAATACTGAAATACTAGAATATTACATCCTCTTTTTGTGTTACTCAGGCACTGAGGTGCGGGATGTTCTGTTAATAAAGATGTAATCAGAGACACAGACAAATACCGTGTAGCTTAAACCCCGCGAGTCAAAGCAGGGATGGCTCTAAGTGGGTTGGGGATGGCAGAAGACACACACCCCAGAACCAGGAGAGCTTTCTGCAGTCAAATCCCCGTGTCCCTAAAGCAGCTCCTTATACTGCAACGTTGCTGCAGCGCTTCTGCACCACTTCTTTAGGATGCTAATGCTGAGAGAGCAAAGCAGCCACGGGTCTGCTAACCTGATCCAGCAGTTTATACTAACATCACAGCCAGCAGCAAAATGAACAAGCCCTGAGTGCTGCGCAGAAAACGAAGATGCTGCCACTGCCTCCCTATGGCTCCCTCTGTGTAGTAGTAGGGCTTTGGCTTCATTCCGGAGAGCTAGGCAGGAAGATAAAGTCTTGTCTCATACATTATTGAGATTAGATGTCTAAACCTTGATATTTTATTTTGACTTCTGAACATGTTCAGATGCTGTTCACTGAAGCGCAAATTAATGCCAATTTCTAAAGCAGGAGTTGCTCTAAACTGGGAAATGAAACTTTTTGTTGTGATGTTAAAAACAGACAATCCTTAAACTGGTTTACATCTTGAAAAATAGGATGATCAAAACTGTTCACCCTCACAGGCAGTTATGGGTTTGCTGAACTGAAATGTTTTGACAAAATCCCAACCGTGTGGAAGTGTGTGCTTTCGGAACAGCTTCACCCAATGTGGATTGCTGCATCAAGCACACAAACCTCAGGCAGGCAGAAAACAGTAAATCATCACTCCACAGGTTTTTTCTTCATTGTTTACCAACAAAGTGTTAGTGCCTCCAGTGTTATCTGTGGGTCAGCTTCAAAGAAAGCAGGAAAATGTACACAGGAGCTCAAGTTTGGTCCTTGTAGGTTCAGCCTCACTTTGAGCAGTCCAAGGAACTGCCTATGTGAAACAGCTTTCTCTCTGGATTAATTGAATTTCTCTCTTTCTTAGTGACAACTGCCACTGAAAAGGAAAAAGCAAAACAGACATACGTGAATTCCTGGCTGGCTGGCTGGCAGCAGGGAAGCAAGCAGGATTTTGCTGGAAGAGAGCACAGCATCTGTGCATTAAGGTTTTTAAATGCCAGGTTTCCTATAAGGTTCAGATCCCTACATTCTCGCAGTGGCAGCTGAGCTGTATTTCCAAAGGCCACAAAGAAAAAGAGAAGTTTTCAGACAAGATCGTCATCAAAAGTCTCCACTGACCATGACAAGCACCCTGGAGTCACTCCAGTGCCCCTTGCAGCCAGGGAATTTCTTTCTGTGGACTATAATGACACAGGCTGGCTGTCGCGGGTTAAGTTAGTGACACCCGGGAAACGACATTGATGCTACAGTTTTAGGGTTTCCTTTGCTGAGCAAGGTTCTCTGCTCACTGCAGAATATCAGAGCAGAGCAAACACTACAAGCACACATCAAGTATTAAATAATTGATGAGAAGAAAAAGACATGAGCCCAAAGAAGACCACTATGCTTGCTGATAAACAGGAGCCACCCAGGCAAAGGTTGAATACTGCCTTGTAGACGAATGCTGCTGGTGTAGATGGGGATTGTGTAGTAGATGATATTTAGGAATGCTGCTGACACAAATACACAAATCTGATGACACAGGAAATTAGCATCCGTTTGACTTCCCCCCACCTTTCAGAAGAATTTACTAAATATAGTTCACCCTTTATATATTGAAGGATATCTGCAGAATGTTGTTGTTTTTGAAAGGGTTCTTTCCTGACTGGATTTTCCTCATCAGGCTTAGTAATCAAGTTGTTTTATTTGGAATGGATAATTATTAGTTGAATAATTAATTATTCAGAGTACATTGCTAACTAAAATTCAAAGTATGCTGCTATAATAAAATAAAATTGATAATATGCAACGCTTTGGGTTCTAAAGAGTGCAGTAAGATCAAAATGTGTAGGGTTTTTGCACGTTTAATAGAATTGCTGTCATCATCAAAGTCCCATGCAAACACTGACTAATTCTCATGGTCCACTGATGAGCTAGAAAATACATTGTATCACCATTCTAAAGAAGGGAAACTGAAACAGCCAAATTACACTGAACTACAAAGCTACCCAGAAAATAAGATGTAGCACTGAGATAGAACAGCTCCAAGTTCTAAGGTTTAAATTTATGCTATAAATACTTTATAGTGTGTTTCTTCACTACATTTATAATTCTCTGCTGAATTAAACATATGAAAAATTATTCCTTTATGTGTACAGATATTAATTTAGAAAGTATTTTTCTGTTTCTCATCAATAACAGTGTTTAAAAAGTGTAAAACTGGTATAAGCAACACCACCGGTACACAATCTGAAGTGGTTTGGCGCAGGACGTGAAATGTGAACATCCTGAGGAAGGTACCCAGCCACGAACGCCTGCTAACTCCCCACAAACATCAAGGGATCATGGAATGGTTTAGGTTGGAAAGGACCTTAAAGCCCATCCAGCTCCAACCCCTGCCACGGGCAGGGACCCCTTCCACTGGAGCAGCTTGCTCCAAGCCCCTGTGTCCAACCTGGCCTTGAGCACTGCCAGGGATGGGGCAGCCACAGCTTCTCTGGGCACCCTGTGCCAGCGCCTCAGCACCCTCACAGGGAAGAGCTTCTGCCTAAGAACTCATCTCAGTTTCCCTTCTGGCAGGTTAAAGCCGTTCCCCTTGGCCTGTCCCTACAGGCCCTTGTCCAAAGCCCCTCTCCAGGTTTCTTGTGATCTCCAGATATTTGCATTCAGCTGGTTCTAGCTCGGGCAGTGACACCAAGGCCATATCTACACAGTGCTGAGCAATGTGGCACACACAGACCTTCTGAGCTGGCTGCAGACAAGTTTGGTCAGGCACTGCACCAGTGAAGCTTCAGCTAAGTTGTCTTTAGCAGGGACTGGGTAAGACCCACCCAACACATATATTGACAACTTTGCTTAGCAGCTCTTGCTATGCTTGGCTTCAGTAGGGTCGGAAATTGGGAAGGCTGGGTCAAAGTAACAGGGCTGTCTGCTGCAATCACCCCTCTGCCTGCAGAGCAGATTCAACCTTAATAAATGCTTATTCAGCATAATAACGTTCTAATTAAAGCTGGCTAAGCCAGTAATCACTTCTTCAGTCAAAACAAGGCACAGGCTGGATTGCACAGAAAAGGGGCACCTCCTGATCCAAGACTTTCCCCTCTGTGTGAATCCTATCAGCTTGCATCAAAAAAAAACCAGAGAAACTGAAGAAAACCCTGAAGTCTCTGATTTACACAAATGATATATAGCAATTCCATTAAAAGGCTCCACTTCATATGATTCTCTCTCCTGATTTTACAGGTCTCAGCTGCACCATTCCCTCTATAAAGGATTCTTTGGCCACAGTTTGTTTCTCTGTATTTTCTTCCATTACCATTACCATTTCTGGTGTCCTTCCTCACTTGGGCTTTAACAAAACAAAACCCAAGGTAAGTCACACAATACTTGCTGCAAGATTTCCCACAGACTGTGCTGGGACCTGCGAAGTGTTGTTCCCCCGTCGATTGCCAGTGTCACAGAATTACAGTTTCTGCAGGGCAGGAGATCCAAAAGGCAGCAAAGCTGCACATAGAAAACTGCACACACAGAGAGTGCTGGAGCTTCTGCAAATATTTTTCAATTCAGCATTGTTAAATGTAAAAAGAACTGTGTTCATAGTGTACCAGAAGGACATGGCCTTATAGAGGCCTCGTAGCTAGCAAGGTTTAAAAGCTTTATGGTTCCATATATTGTATATATGCAGACTCCGCTATTTGGCACATCCTTAATTTCTGTCAAACTAAAAGAATTTGAACATTTTCTGTCAGGGAGCTGGTGTAAATCTTGAAGAAAGCTTAAAAAAAGCCTCTACTGTTGACTCATTTCACTCATTCCTAGGCAGATCTGAAAGAAGGAAGGCTTGAAAGCAACATTATGAGCCCAAGAATTATCAACTCTTGAAAGGCACACCGAAAATTACATTGGGAGATGGGTATTAAGGTAGTGGAAATTATTGGGTCTATGCACTTAACAGATTAAGGAGGTGACTTCCCACTGAGACTTGAGAACACAGGTGCACATAATTTGAAAACTCTGCATTTTTAACCTTTTCAATTTGCTAGCAAAGCAAGGAAGTTGTTGAGAAGCTGCAGTAAACAGGGCAATTCAATCAGCTTCTGCCAGCCTCTGTCTCCCGACTCTCTGATTCTTTAACCCAACAGGTTGGTCAATCATGAAAAGTCTCTTTGGCAATGAGCAATAAGCAGCGAAACAGAGTTGAAAGTAACAGGAACACTTTTTTAGCAACTGCCTAATAAAATCTCTTAATTTCCTGCAATGGTGGCTCCGGCCACCAACGCTCATGGTCGTTGTTGAAACCAACGTCCTGTTCTCCGCTCTTCCTCCTAGGAATTGCAAGAGGACCTGTGTAGAAGGGCTAAAGCCAACTTCTTAATAGCAGTCTGGTATTACTTTCTGTCCATTTTTAAATACAGGGCCCTACAACCCACAACTGATGGGTGCTAACACTCTTTTGTTAAAGTTTTAAAAGCATGCTAGATGTGAACACAGATTTCAAGGTGTTACTTTTACCAGCTCCTGTCAAGAGACTTCAGTTTACCTCTTAGACCCTATGGACTGTTAAAACAATTCTAATCTCATAATGCAAATACTCTGAATTCCATTAAAATCAAAACACCACTTGACTGCCAAGCAACAACAAGCACATTTTATGCATAAGCTGCCTAATTCCATCTTCTAAGCTTCTGAAAAAACTCGTAATTGTAGCTTATCATAGCTACACCTAGAAAGATAACCTTGGAATGGATTTCTGCCTGCCCTCCAATTACAGGCAAACCACTGCTTACATCTCACTTAAGGCAACAGGACCCAGTTGTGACATAGGGCTACCACGCTGACAGCAATGCCATAGACATAACGAATAGTACAGCAAAGACTTAGAAGGCAGACACACTAATTAAAATCCTGATCCACAGCCCCCTGAAATGACAGCAAAAGACACCACTTGTTTTCCAAACGTAGCCTTATAACCTAAATGATGTTCAGACTTGTTCCAGCAACAGACAGACTAGCTGCCACCCACAAAATATTGACAAGTTGAGTTTCAGTAAAGAAGATTTGAAACTGTCAATCCAAGCCCATGTTTTCTTCAGTCTCAATTATCATAGCATTTTCCTTGTGGGAGATCTTCAATATATCCCATTTGGAGCACAGCTCACCCCAAGCAGAGCTGCCAGCATCCCTCCTCACAGGCTCTGACTGCTCAACTACATTCACCTTATTTTACACTATTTATACACGTCCTGTAAAGTTCTTTATTGAGAATGAGTTTTTACAGCTTAATTTTAAGCCACTCAATAGCTGTGCTCAAAGAGATCTGAAAGCTCCATGTTCTCCATATGTTCTCAATTGTCAGTAGGTGAAAACCTACTTGCTCAGCCCGCCTGAGATACAACGGGAAGTCTTTGGAATTAGGGTTTCCAACAGCTCCGCTTCTCCTGATTCTTGTTCAAACCACTCAATCTGTCTTGGCATTTAAACTAAAGACATTTTTATTTGCTGTTACTTTTGACTGGCCTTGGAAATATACTTCAATGAAATATTATTATTGTAAAACACCTTAAAAAGCAGTTTTAGGCCTAGAAAAACTATACAAATTTGATCATATGAATCTCTTTCACTAGCACATCTGTCAATAATACTTTGATAATTCACAATGATCTAAATAATACAGCAGTTAAATCTACACAGCAGTTAGTTTTAACTTCAGAACCAAGGAATGCTTAGTACTGTTTTCCTCTCAGCATTTCACCACTCCACTAAAGAAGAAAACACCTCCTGTTTTAATTTATAGCAATCATAATCAAATAGCTGAGGGCTTTTTTCCCACCCTCAATATTATAAGTTAGACATAGTGGAGCAGTTAAGATTTTTATTAGGTTTTGATCTTGCGTTTTGTGAAGATTGGGGGAATTATTTTTTACTGAGATGGATTTCCCAGGTTGTCAGCTGCTTACTGCACGCTAACACAGGGAAAGGTATTCCTGAGAAAAAGAAGCGGATTAAAAATATAATAACAAAGGTGCCAGAGCTTACGCAAATAAAGTCCATTACAATTCACAGTGGGCTAATGAAAAGCCATTGTGCAACACTCCGAAAGTATACTGTGACATTAGGAGCTACCGGAGAGCCTGCTGGCAGAAATCAATGGCAAAGCTTCTCTTCAGGGAATACTTGCACATTCTGCTCCTAAATCTCACCGCTGTGTATAAATTTTTGAGCAAAGCTCAAAGCCATTCAGCTGGTATGGCTGGTCCTAAAAGTCTGCCATTCATAAGTCAGCATCTACAGAAACCAAAAAGAAATGCCCAACATATCCCAGAAATAAGCAGGGACATGGTTTCTGTTGGTGTGCACAGACTGGCTAAGGACCACTTAGGGCAGTTGTCTTAGATCACTTCTTTCTTACCAAGTTATCTTGTTAAGACTGATTTTTACCAACCGATGCGCCAGTAAGTTTTTCCACATTCCAGATTTTATCTTATTAGTGACCAACTCATTTTAGCAATCAAATCATCACAAGTTTGATAAAACTGTGAACTAGTTTACCACCAATAAGCAGTTAAGGTACATTATATGGTACAGCACCACCAGTCACATATCTTCCCTAAACAGCCATTCTTTTTGCCCTCGTGTCTGTCTGAGATGTGAAAGCTCAGAGAAAGTATGTGGCTGCAGGCAGAGCAAACCCCAGGAGTGTGTAAACCCAAAGTATTCCTGCACTTTGATGATGCTCTCCTCTACTGACTGTGTGCAAGCAGAACTGGAGGAGAAAACATGGGATGGAAAGGGTTAGATAAAGAAAAGAAAATCACTGAGAGTAGGAGAAAAGGAGAAATGTATGTTAGGAAAGAGAGCTGAGGGGAATAGGTTTAAAGAAAGAAAATAAACCCTACATAAAATCCAGAAAAAAACAGGGAGAAAAACAAATAGCTGAAAGGAGATTGTGTTCCTGCTGTCCTTGCAAAGAGCATTACCAAGGACTCCCTGCTTTAGTGTCCCACATAATATGTCCCTGAAAATAATGAAGGTCACCAGCACATTATAGGAAGTAGCAAGCAATGAGTAGCCCATTACAACCACCGCAGAAATGATCAATTTGTTTATCCTTGTTAACAGAACACAGATAACAATGTGCTAAGGGGATAGCCGCATTGTGCTTCTGAAGACTTCTGTTCCCCAGCCACTTCCCCTCCCTGGTGACACACACAGAACCCTGGCTTTTCACCCTTGGGTCAGCTGGGAATAATGACTAGCTGTAGTAAAACCAAGAGCTGCTTCTTGCACATCCCAACATCTAATGCCTGATTTCCTGGCAGCTGCGTTTGCAGGGGTTTATAAGTTAATTTTTAAAACTCAGGACAGCATTAACAAACTGACAAGTGCCACCCAGTCACGTCCATGTTGTCACAGTTATTGAGGCCTCTGGAGAGAGTGTCAAAGAAATAAAGCCAATTTCTTTTTTTTGCTTAATTTGTGTCAATTGATTTCCTATTTTTAATTAATAATTCTAATTATGATGCAGCAAATTTACCCAACAGACACAATTAGTTTAATCAGCATGTATTGATTGTAACAGTAGAATTATCCCAACGTTCCTGACACCATTGATTTTCTGTTGTGTGACTATAAGAAAACAGAAGCTGGACTGACTCTGCTGTCAGCTCACTGTGCTGATGATCCCTGAGCTATGAATTGCTGCTCTTGACCCTACAAATAAAAACACAGACATTATCTACTACTTCAGCACTTCAGAGAGGGAATCTGGTGATTATGACAGATATAAGGGAGTTCAGTCTCAGCAGCAGCAGCACAAAAATGAAGCTGGTAGGCACCGAATTGAAGAAGAAAGCAAATTGTAAGGCAACAGTTAGAAAAGAATTTGTAAAACTCAGCTAAATCTTTTGCTTTAAGTTCCTAATTTGTCGTCATTTTGGACAGCCCTAAAACATCTATTAACTTTAAGCACATGCTTAAATATCATCAACAGCCACTGATGGCTCCAGAACTAGTGTGTTAGGGGTGAGGAAGAGAAGGGAATTTACAGACAATGCCTAGTGTGGCCCATGCTGCTGTTTAGCACCTTTGCTGGAGGCACTGAGGATTCCTGCAGTGCTCTGCTCACCAAGCTCCAGGTTCTGCAGAAATGGTACAAAAACCACACTTCTAATGGCACAGAGTATTTTTAACCGCTTGCAATCTGAACGCTCCAACTCTGAAAGTGTAAAAAGCTTTGCAGCAATGAGATCTCCCATGTGCCTCAGGTATAACGGTGTGGCAAGGAATATATCTGCAACAGGATGGTGTGCACCAGCTATCAGTTCTCACCTCTGATTGCCTTACTTAACAACAACCTGTTTCATAGAATCATAGAATCAGACTGGTTTGGGTTGGAAGGGACCTTAAAGCTCATCCAGTTCCAACCTGGAACCAGGGGGAAGAACCTCTGCCTAAGATCTCACAGGGAAGAATTTGTGCCTAAGAGCTCATCTCAGTCTCCCCTCGGGCAGGTTCAAGCCATTCCCCTTGTCCTGTCCCTACAGGCCCTTGTCCCAAGCCCCTCTCCAGGTTTCCTGGAGCCCCTTTAGGCACTGGAGCTGCTCTCAGGTCTCCCCTTCAGGAGCCTTCTCTTCTCCAGGCTGCCCCAGCCCAGCTCTCTCAGCCTGGCTCCAGAGCAGAGCTGCTCCAGCCCTTGCAGCATCTCCATGGCCTCCTTTGGACTCGCTCCAACAGCTCCACGTCCCTCTTGTGCTGTTGCCCCAGAGCTGGACACAGAATGCAGGGGGGTTTTCCCCAAAGCACAGAAGAGGGGGAGAATCCCCTCCCTCAACCTGCTGCTCACAGTGCTGGGGGTACAGCCCAGGACGTGGGAATGGGGATGGAAGAACAATGTGGGTGTTACTACCTGAAGGCAATGGAAAGTCAGAGACATGTCACATCAACTACCGCTGGCAACACAGGTCAGAGTGAGCTTTTACCTGAAGTGTAGGGAGGAATGGCCTGGGGTTGGAACCAGCTTTACCAGAGAGGTGTAAAAGAGAAACTCTGATTTCTAATCCAATCACAGACTAGTGGAACACAATTTCCCAAGTTTCCCCTTACTTGGTTTTCACAGCAGTTGACAATGCAAGCAGATTTAGCAGAAAAGTTGCTTTGGTAGAAGGGAAATCACCAGTAATAGAAAAAATACGGTGTTTCCTATAGCTGTTAATTTGTATTAAACATTTTCTGTTTCTGCTTACTCAAACTATAATGTGTCCATTATAAACATGTGATTATGCTAGTTAGGTTTTTGGCCAAAATACTTGGAAGAGTAAAATTGATAGATAATTACAGTAACAGTTATTTGCTCCCTGCCAGACCTGCAGTAAGGCATGCCTGCCTGCAGAGTTACGTCTTTTTAAGCCCCAAAAGATAAGCAGTACACATCATACACTTTGAATAATGAGAAAGATTTCCTATGGCCAGCATTTCAGAGCTGGAAACAGGCTGTGGTTTGATACAAACCATATCTATTTATGTAAAATGGGATTTTAATTGGAGCTACTTATCCCCGTGATATAAATGAGGCAATGAGAAATGATTGATGCACTCTGGTAATTGTTGTTACACCACCTTGCAAACTACAACAAAAAAAAATCTTTCATGTACATAATGGCTGTTTAAATTTTAATACGATACAGAACTGCACTTCAGCAGGCAAAATATTAATGTTACATTTGGGGCAATCTTTATGTTTAAATACAAACCATATTTAACTGAAAAATCAGAATACATGAGGAATGCTGGGTGGATTTGTTGAAGTGATATATAGATCTATTTTGGAAGCACACAAAGGAAAGTAAAAAACGCATTAGCTAGTTATTTTTCACAGTGGGAAGGTATAAGCATGACACAGCATAAGCTCATTGTCTCCCAAAGTATAAAAAGTAACACTAAGTAGGATGGTGTGGAGCTATATGGTCTTATAGTAGACACTGTTGGTGCTTCTTTATTCCTACCAAACAGGTCAAGAGTGCAAACCTGGTTTCTGTTCTTTATTATACAGAAAGAATAGCCATATAAATTCTTAATAATTGTTATCCTATGGGGGAAGTAAAGCCAATCTGCTCATTTAAATGAAATGAAAATTGGGCACTAAACCCACCCTGCTCTTCTCCTCCTGCTACGGAACAATGCCGCACCAGCACATACAAACACGGCAGGTCTCTCCATCACAGCTGTATCCCGCTTCCCAGAAAACTGAACAGCCAGTAAGGCTCAAACAGACTATTGCAGACTACAAGGCTTGAACAATGCAGAGACACCAAATGCAATAGTGCAATTAGAGATAAATCTTCTAAAGATAGAATAAACTGCAGAAAGGAGTCTGTCTATACCAACTGATGCATCATTTGTCAGAAAAGGAACATCTGGGCTAACCTGGAAAAAATGCCAAGAAGTTGCTTGCAACAGAGGAGTGTATTGAATAAAAGACCAAAGCAATCAAGACCTTCTGTGGTTATAATCTCATTTGTGCATTGACAGTATTTCAGTCAATAGACTGTCATGCACTAGCTAAGAGTTGCATTGTAAAAATGTTTGGACTATCATATCAAATTTAATAGCTGATGCTTTACAAGGTCAGCGAGTAGAATCATTATTCTTAATAGGGTGAGTGATCAAGCCATAAATCCAGTAAAAATCAAATTTCACTTTGGTGTCTCCTATAAAACAAAATGAAAAAAATAAATTCAATTCATAAGTCTCATCATTTCTAGTGACCAGATCGCATTGCGTCAGGAAAATCAGTGGCTTACTCTGCATGGAAAGCATGATCTTGCTTTTATTGAAATCCATCTCAAGTTCTCAGTCTCTCTTAGAGGAGCAGCGATAATGAAGGGGAACAGTCAGGTTTGGAAGGGGTAGTTCATAATTCTACACAATTATCCTGAATGTTAATACTGAACTAAGCAAATGAGAAAGCAGAAAAGGAAGCTCAGCTCATTCTACCCCATTTTACCAGCTGCGGCTCAAGCTACACAGTGAGAGCTTTCCAATACATACACTTGATACGCACCTGCATGGAAGCAGGGTCAACAGAGTACATGGAATGGGTCAGACTCTGTCTGTCAGGGATGTCAGTACCGAAGATTTCTTTTGTTTATTAAGCCTTTCAGTGAACCTGAATCAAGTAGGAGAAATGGAATGAACCCTCACATCATGTCATTTGGTTTCAGTTTGTGTTATAAAACAACTGCGCTGTGAAACAAAGGAGGGAACTGGGCTCTTGACGAAGAAACAGGAGTTATTGGTCTTAAACCATGGCACGAACTCATCACACTGCACATTTTTGTCTCACATTGGAGGCTTCAGAATATCATTCAAGCATCTGAGTTGAGTCCCTTCCCATTGTAAATGCAATCTTAATAAACCATATTGAGCTTCCCTAAACAATAACAGGGAAACAAATAAAAAACCTAAACCCTATCTGTCCTAATTCCACATGGACCTTCCTAACCCAGCTTTGTTTACCTGCCAAAAAAGAGGGAAAATACCCGAAGTAGACGATATTAACAAATTGTGAAACATGGATCAAGGGCATTTTGCTTAAATCCCTGATTTGACCAGTTCAAGATATGTCCCTCTTATATACCAGTAATCACCTGGACAGAGGGTTTAGCAACTAACTGTAATTATAAGGATGTTGAGCAGTGATTTTTGTAAAGTGAGAGTTAAGCTGAGAAGAGCTTCTTGACTAGAAGCCAGTGTGCTCAATCAATGAAATCATCATAACAGACGAAGAATCAGACCAAGGGTGGAATGCATATGAGAATGTGAGGCTGATCGTTAGTACAACTGAACTGTCACCTCAGTGTAGGCTGGAATGGGGCCATAGAAGTAGACTGATGGATGAATTGTGCTAAGCAGAGAGCAGCCTTCAGTGAATTGCTGATAAGATCGTAAAATACATCTCACAATATTACAAGCCAAGGTGGAACTGCAGCCTCTGCAGCCTGTAGATCAAGAGCCATGTAGGTCCTGCTACCTAACTAGCCTCAGGGGGCTTTCCTGGTCTGAAAGAGGGTCTTTCCCTGATGTTCCTGGGATGGCTGTACAGTGTTAGTGAGATGTTACACAGCAGCTCATGAAAACTGGAAGTCGAATGAGCTTAACAAGCTTGGAAAGATTTGGATGAGTCTGTGTGACTCAAAGATGCTGATTTCCCCTGTAACTACTGTTTTTCTAGATGACAACTTCATGGCTGCTAATTAGAGGAAGGAGAGAGTCTGACTGGAACCGCTGCAATCCAAAGGAAATAGGCACTGGTGGGATGTGAAGGAGGGAGTCTGACTGGAACCGCTGCAATCCAAAGGAAATAGGCACTGGTGGGATGTGAAGGAGGGAGTCTGACTGGAACCGCTGCAATCCAAAGGAAATAGGCACTGGTGGGATGTAAGGGATATAAGGCTAAAGCTGTGTGGTAGGCTGGTTCCTGGGTTCATAGAGGCTATGGAATTGCAGAGCACATATGAAGAGGAGACGGATGTCAGAAAACTCACTGATAAAGGCTTCTTTACTGTGTTTAGCCATTTAAGTCTTCTGTGTACAGGGGCATTTTGGTTTAGGCTACCTCAGCATTAAAAGAGACAAGGAACTACCAATCTTCATGGCACATAGAGCCAAGCCCTAAGCAGATAATGGAAAATTCATAGTGAATTCAATAGGTGCCTACTGAGTCCTAAGGAAGAGGAGGTCTGGGCTGCTGTCATGATCCTCTGGCTTCTAAGTTACACTGGTGTAACTGGAATCAAAAATCAGTGTGTAAGTCACGAGAAGACATGAGAACTTCCTTCATTCCTCACTTACGAAGTCTGTGCTGTAAGAGATGCGAGGCTCATTTCTGACTATCACACAACCAAGGGAATGGCTGTACAAGTGATGATAAAAATCAGTATTTTTGGAATAAGTCATCCAAATAGAGCTATTTCTTCCCCAAAACCGTGTCCTGGATAAGATTTACACCAGGTGATTTCTATCAGGCATGGACCAAGCTCCCACATCCTCCTGAATAGTGCAGTGCACTCTAATTAGGATTTTGGGTAGTGAGTTTGCTTTTTATAGCGTGTAAAGTCCATAAACCAAAGCCATCTATAGAGCTGCCCACTAAACCTCATACCCCTTTAAAGGCATGGTGAGATCTTCCCAAAACCATTCTCATATTTCTCTTCCAAGAGATTTTAGTGTTGGTGATAGATAGCCAACCTGAGAGCAGGAGGAAGAGCAGCTCTTAACTTATCCATGAACTTGAGCTAGCACAAGGAGAAGTATAAAAGAGTCCTCCCTTCAGGATGACAGTCACCATTCCTTAATGTCCTTAAGCTGCAAGGAAAGAGAATGGTTTGTGGCATGCAGATGCACAGAGCTGCAAAGCCCAAAGTAAACTTCATTGAATAAATGCAAATCTTTCTGCTGACCTAAGCCGGCTTTGTTAAATCCAAAACACTGAACTGAATTCAGATGCATGGAAATAAGGTGTTGGTTTTTTCCTGGAAATCAAGCTGGGCTCAATTCTGAGGTCTTAAAGCATTTGTGTCTCCCCTTATGCTGCCCTCTCGCCTCTGAGAGATACCTCATCAGCAGAAAAGGTACCACATTTGTTCTTCATCACTTCTTTCCTTAGAAATCCTCCTCTGCTGCAGCAGATGAGATACTTGGCAGCAGGGAGGCAGCAGGTGTGCTGAATGCTGCTCTCATCATCCCTCACACTGACGACTCTGCCTCATTAGTTAGAACTCCATCAGTAAACCAACCAGGGTATGGGGCCAGTATTAGCATGTGACTGCCCAGGATGCTTGACTGATACCATGCTGTTAGGCCAGCATGAAATAGTGTTTCTTCAAACCCTACCTATGTGCCATGAGGGGCTGAGCAGAGCCCAGGGACTAAATCCCATGGGCAAGCTGGATACAGCCAGTTTGTATATGAGAGGATGCTGGATTGGAGCTCTATGGACATGACTGAGTCTGTGCCAGTTAACCTCAGGGTCAGAAAATCACCTGGCCCAATGACGTACGCACTGTTCCTTTGGATTCCTTTGTTTGACAAACCCCAACTGTCGTCTCCTGCCTTATCCCCAGATCTTCCATCTCTCCAAGCCTAGCTTGCCTACAAAAAGCACCACAAGCCCTTGCGGATAACATGGAGGTAAATTTCATCCTCCCTCTGGAAACGTTAAAATGATTTGTCAGACAGTTTAGATCCCTGTATGAATGCTGTGTTCTCATCAATACCCACCACTGTGCCAGTTCTTCTGTCATTCACAAATTCTATCTGCAGTGATTTGATATTTACTTCTAGATCTTGAATGTAAATATTGATTATACTACCAGAAGCCCACCAAAAATACATGTGATGATTATTCCACATTGACAGCTGCTTTTTGAGATCTGTCATTTAGCTTGTATTCCGCTCTATAATGCACGGTATTGCTAATTGTATATTGCTAATTTTTTAATCCAAATATCCTTCAGCACTGAATCAAACATGTTATAGAAATTGATTATATTTGCACAGCTACCCTAATTAAACTAACAACTAAACCTGTGATCTCGTCAAAGAATGAAACCTGGTTTGTGCAGAACAACCAATTCCTTGTGAAAAGCTAGACCTCATTTTAATTCCTGTCTTTTAATTTTTCATTGATCCAATCCAATTAGTACCATAATTTATTGGTTTTCCTCCTGGAGTTAACCACGTCTTGTCCAAAAGCTGCTGAGGACTGTGAAAACATGCAAGGTTTTGCTTATTTTGTATTAAAGACATTTTCCGAAGCTCAAGGACACTCTGGAGGATAAAGATTGAGAACTTGCAATAGAGGAATACAGAACAGTGACTTAGCTGCTGGGCTGGCCTACCAAGAAAGCCCAGGGGGAAGAAGGAATATCTGAGTCATCCTCAAATCCTCCCTTTTCCAGGTCTCAAGCACAACTCAAGGAGCAGTGAGGAATTGTTCACATGCTGCATTAGCGCAGGCACAGACTGATTTCAAGCTGCACAGTTACACCAGCCTCTTGCTCCGCAGCAGGACTTGTCAGAAGGCATGAGAGGACCTCACTGCTTGAAGGGCAGAACGGAGAATAAATAGCACAGGTTACTAATGTGGGCATTAGCAGCAAAACAGCTATTGCTTTCTATTCCAGCTCACTCTTATCCTGTTTTCACAAAGGACTATGATTCAGATGTAAGTTGTTGAGATCCATTTTTAATAGCTCCTGATCAAAAGTGGAAGCTTAAATAACATGTAAGAAATGACTTTGATATTAAAGAGAGAGAAAGAAGAACAAATAGTTTAATTTGCTTCTTGTCTTTCTTGGCTTGGGATTTTGAAGCAGATGTTCATATGCAAACACCAAAAAAAAACCCATCTTCCATCCAAGTCTGGGCACATATTGCATGGTTCAAAGAGATGTATAGTGAGGACTGCAACTGTGTGTATGCTTCCTGCTGATAGTGTCTCAGGAATGTCACAGGCAATGACCTGTGTGAATTCCATGAACGTGGGACATTAAAAAAGAGAGGAGAAATCTTTAAAAAGGAAGAAAGTATCTGAAGTAACCCATACTCACCGAACATGTGTATGTGATTTCAAGCATATCCATAGGTCTAAGAAATAGGAAAAATGCAGACTGAGTATTACAGTAAGATTTTAATGATGGCCTTGGGAGAAAAAGAAACAAGAGATGTTTAAAGAAAGGGGCTGATTTCTGGATATCAAACTGATGAGCCACAGGGTAGTACATTTAAAGCTTCCCATAAACAGGGGGAAAAGACTCTTCCTATCACCCAAGTTCTAAAGGGCTGGAATGTCAGATTTTCAGGAGGGCTTTGATTCTTTTTGGTCTGTGAGGAATGAGAGGGAGCTGAATTATGGAAACCACAGCCAGACACAAGGGAAAAAAACCGCAATCAGCACGGAATGAGACAGGATGATGTGTGATGTTTCACACACCCACATCAATGCCTAACCAATGGCCCATTGTAGTTCACTCCTGCCCTGTTCCTTTCAACCATGGAATCATCACAGGTGGACATTATCACTGATCTAGTATTTCCTATGGGTTTATGATTTTATAATGCTTTTTATACATTTGATCTCCACTTCTTTTACAAGAACCCGAGGAAGACCCCTAGAAATACTTGTCAACTGTACGTGAGGAAGAGGAAAGAGGAAGGGGAAGCAGACTGAGTATTAACAAGTAAAAAGACTTCAGGTTTGGATATAAATCTGGGGCGCTTGATGCCACAGCAAGACAGTTCCTGAACTCCTACCATTTAGAAGCCTGTTCATGTAAGCATGGCTATGGATCCAGAACGTAGAGGCATAATTTATGCATGTACATATACACATCCTAACGGATTTCATGGAGATATTGTCAGCTATCTCTCTGGCTTTAATTCTGTGGAAGCTAAAATGTACCATGGTGACTTCAGCGTTTCACAGTGTCCAAGCACACCTCATGCAACTGTGTCCTTGGACCTCAGGGAAGTCTAGGCACAGCAGTCACATTCACCATCATATCATGTCATAGGCCAAATACATCTTCCAAGTTTGCCTCTAAATATGTCCAGGTTTTATACAGAAAACAAAAACATTAAATAGTCTCTGTGCTTGGACTTGCATTGCTGGAACAGTATCTGCTATGCATCCGCCGAGCATAAGCTAAGCGCAAAATCTGGCCCTTCATACAAGGGGATATATTTGGTGCTGGGTCCAGATAAGAACAAAATAGCAATTGTCTGAATTTAATCAGCTGGTGACAGTTGGTAGTGCAAGAAGTCTTTATGCAGGACTTTATTTGTCCCAGCAATAACAAGAATATTGGAATTCATATCCAGGAGATAAGAGAGCACCTTGTCACTCAAGCACAGCTAACAAGGGAAATTCTATTTGGTCCAGACATGTAAATGCCACATGCTTAGTCTGGTTATTATTGTAAATGCCATTTTTACAACATCTTCTTTTTAAAATGGTCTCTTAATTGATTTTTAATTATATTTTTCAATGACATTTAACTACAAGTGCTTTGTAAATATAGCCACACACACACAAATACATTGAAGGAGAAAATACTGATACATTAGAGGTACTACCTTCACTGACTGCACTAAGGAGAAATTCTAGTGCTCTCTTTAGGGGTTTTGCATAATGAAGTCAGATCAGATTTGTTCTGGGTTTAAGTGGGTGCAGTTGTACCTCAGGCAGCTGATGCCAGATGATACACAGCATCAAACCCATCAGCACAGAAGTGCACTGCACTTTCCTGGCAGTCAGACTGGAAAGCCCAAGGCACTCTATGAATTAACTCAACTCCCTTGACTCTCTGGCTCAGCATCCCTCAGGTTTGGGGTCCAAAACATTATGTGTCATTCAAGAGAGAAACCATGCACAGAGAAAGGCTGGAACCAGCACCCTCAGCTCCCACCACCCAAGGCACCTTACATTAGCCACCAGATTTGTTGGAAACCACTCACTGTTGTAGCTGCTGTTCCCACTAGGCTCTGCCGATGAGGCGCTGGGCTCCCCTGGCCCGTCAGAGGTGGCCCTTCCTGACATGGGATGGGGAGAAAATGGGAGACGGAACAAAAGGAAAAGATGGACATGGGAGGATAAAAGAAGGGAAAGGGAGCATCTGTAACCAAACTCTTCCAACAGCTTTGTTACACACACACACTGAGCACACTTAGGGCTGTCAGTGATGGCTTTGCACTGGCCCTAGCTGGCTCCAGGTCAGGCATGGAGGAGCTGATCCACAGGGATGCAGGTTCACACTAGGGCTGCAGAGCAGGCAGGCACCCAGGTTTGGCTGTGCTGGCTGTCCTCACCCTGCATGCCCAGGCAGCTGGAAATTTCAACACACCTGCACTACAGAAATAATTTTCCTCCTTCCTTTTCCATTGAAAATGCCACTTTTTAAAAAAGAATTATATTTTCTGACTGCAAAACTCTATTTTTTGTTAACAATAATCACTACTTTTCTGCCAAAAGTGCTTTCTTTTTTCCTCCAAATTCAATTCCCCATTGAAAGAACATGATGGCAATTTTTGTAAATAAGTGCTATTGATATATCTTATGGAAAATCAAAATGATAATGTGAGAAATACCACTTCCTGGGCATTTTTGAAAACACCGTATAACCTGATTGAAGTCAGCAGGACAAGTGAAGGTCCACATACTTTAACTTGTAGTTGCTGACAATTCACACACACCTTTACATGGCCAGGATGTAACATTGTTATTAGCATGACTGTAATTTCATTAACAGTTACAGAAGCAGTGGAAAACCCTATAAAACCCCAGAATTTAGTCTTTATCCAACTCCCAAGCTAATAATTACAGCGGACGCATAGTGCTTCTGTTGTGGAAGGGCCTGATTTCTTTATGTTGTGGAACTCATCAAAACCACAGGACTGGGGAATGGCTGTATTGATCTTGGAAGCGATTCACTCCTGTGCAGAGATCCAGCACAAGCCTGTGTATCACGTAAATCTTGTTTAAGTCCCATACTGGGGAATAAAGTGGCACGCAAATCGCATATTATGCTTACAACCATGCTCTGTTCCTAAATACTGCTGCTCCTGAGTAGACTACAAAATTCTTACAGAGGTTGTCCAAATAATCCCATTCTGCAAACAGGGAGACCAAGACAGCGAAAGGAGATGTGACTTGCGGAAGGTCACCCAGCTGGAAGCAGAAGGGCTGGGCTACATCAAGGTGCCAGAGCAGAGATCTATCTTCTGTTCATTGCCCTTAGATGTGGCTGTCAATGACAGCTTCTGCCCCATGAAAGGTCTTATCTAGAATGCCTCTCACAAAGTCTGCTTGCACAATGGGAGCTGGGTGCTCATCACAAAATGCCTTCATTAATTTACGTCATTTACTTTGCTTTTAAGCAACCTGATGGAATTGGGTGTTGTACACGTCCTGCATAGATAACTAACACTGGATTTACTTTTTTCCCTGTGGATATGTATTTTACACACTCTTTTATCTTTCAGCGGCAGTTTCTGTTCACCCATACTTCCTCCTATGGGATCTGAGGGAAAGGAATGTAACTGGCATCCCTTTCCACCTTTAATGAACTAAGGGTCAGATTATGTCACAAGTGAAGACTGATAAAATACCTTTGCTGACAGTTTTAAAACTTCAAGAACACAGAAACGAAGCAAAAATGAATTGGAAATCACCAGGGCAGCAATGCACACTCAATTCATTCACTAAAAATGTACGTGCTGCATTTCACACGTGTCACAAACCCTAAAGAACAATGAAAGTGTTTGATAACAGCTAAACCAAGCTGCAGTATGTGCTGTACTTCTGCGGCTCAGCAAGAGCTGGCTGTAAAATAAACTGTGGGTATATTTTGGGGAACTACAAGTATAGTTTCAGATCAATCCAATCCTGAAGCTGTGCTGGTACTCACAACAGTTATGGGAAAACAATCCTGCTAAGGTTTCTTGCAGCAAGGATAAAACCCTTCCTTCCTCACAAGCTGTCCCTCTCCTTTTCTGGGGAAGCACACACATTGCTGGGGAAGCACAGGGGATCCAACAATTCTCTGTGCTTTCAATTAAGCATATATGCACCTGTATGTATGAAAGGTTCCTTTTTCATTTGGCCATAAAGTGCCCAAGCTGCCATTTAAGCACATAATTCCTTAACTAATAGTACACCCATGAATATCCATGTACAAATTGTAATCACAAGTGCATGTTCAGTGTGCTTTACTATTCTTAACTGCCAAACCATGAAAGGTTTCAAAATGTAAGTAAGTGAAGTGTTGGGTACTGGTTTGCAAACTGCCTGCTCAGTTACGTTCACAATCCCTTTTTAGCGTGCACATGACCACAAGACAAATCTAACAACAAACCTTTGAACAGATTTTGGGATTCAGGTTGGTCTAACAGCAGGGAACAGCAAGAAATCCACTTCTCCTCAGATGGATGAAGTGGCAGAAAAGCAAGGTAGAGCAAAAAGAATCAATTTGTCACGACCAGTAAAAGAGAGATGAAGCTTATGTTTTCATTTCTGATACCTAAACTGGCAAAGCACTTGAGAAGCTGACATTTATTGATCACGTAGCTTCAAAACAATACCAGTGAAGTTTAGAGCCCACACAGGCAAAAGACACGCATTAAATACAACAGGAAAGTTCCTAAAACTGCTATTGATAGAAAAAAAAGAGAAATACATTCCATTTACAGACTTGGCGTGTGTTTGGGAAGCATAGAGTCACTTTTACCAGCATGAAAGTGCTGGGATTTTGCTATTACACGGCATTTTCTTTCCTGTTAGATCACCACTTTGAGATGCAGAGTGGATGTTGTGCTTGTTAATGTCACTGGCCTCGATCATGCAATCCTTAATCATGCAGAAATCCCTGCAGCTTTGCCCATGTAAGAATTACAGAGTTAGTGCAGATTGACCCTCGCTGCCTCCCTGCTGCAATAAAAATCTGAGACCCTTTTGGATCATTACCTCTACAACTTGCCAGAGGACATGGGATTGCATTTATGGGCTTGCTTTCTGGTTTTAATGAAGAGTTGAGGCTTCATCCAGTGACTGTACTGGCCAACACAGAGCAAGAGAAATAATCTAAACCAGGTACAGGGCTAGGAAGGATTACTTGTCCCAGAATACATCCCTTTGTCCACCAACTCTGCCCCCATGGACAGCAACTTGCTAGACCTTGTTCAGCCATTGCCAGAATGCCCTTTTTTAGAATATAAAAATAGGCTCCCTTAATGGGGTAAAAAGGCTTTAGGTTTGTTTATTCTAAGCTCTGAAATATGTATTCAGTGCTCAATTTGCTTGTATGTCTTTTAATTAGATCAACATCGGTGTTCTGTCTTTGCAGTGGAAATAGGAAACTGATATAAAATCAAGCCTAGAGAACATTAAGCATTGCAGTGACTGGAGTTGTTTTCATGGCATTTATCATCTCACTGCTTGTTTTTCACAATGACATCTCCAACACAATTCTCTTTTTAACATACAATAGTAGGTGAAAATACTAAACACGCTCACTGGCAGAGGATGACTATTTATCAGGGATGAGCACAATAAAAGACATACCTACCTAATTCTGAGTTGCAATTCACTCAGCTACATAACTCAGCATTAAAGGAGAAGGAATATCCATCTGGGAGACTTCAGGCAAAAAGAATCTTAAAAAACTTGGCTTGGATGTGAACATAGGGAGGACAATGCAAAGAAAACCACGTTGTGCGCTTGGGTGACAGAATGACGGTGGTGTCCCTCACAATTAACAAAGAGGTAGGAGGCAGGGCACAGTGAGAGAAGAGAATGCAAATCCTTCTGTTCTGAAACCCAAATCATGTGGGATCTCCAGACAGACACTAGTTGAATTTGTTTCTTGAAATGACATGATGTGTAGGCAAGCACATACCCAAATGAGATTATGTGTAAGTGGAGAAGGGAAGGAGACCAAAATTTATTTCAAGGTTGGGGCAGCCATCACAGTCGAGAATAGGTGATAGGGAAAAGAATGAGGGCGATAGCCAAGAGCTTGGCCAAGAGAGGAGTACCGTGCCAGAATGAAAAGTCTGTGATTGCACTGCGATTCTTCCCTGTGAGGGTGCTGAGGCGCTGGCACAGGGTGCTCAGAGAAGCTGTGGCTGCCCCATCCCTGGCAGTGCTCAAGGCCAGGTTGGACACAGGGGCTTGGAGCAACCTGGTCTATGATTCTATGAAAAGAGGAAGCAAATGTTCAAAACTGTAGCAGGAGGCATTAATTTCAAACTAACCTAAATGAATTATCATCCTGCAGTTGTTTGCCCTCAATCCTTGAGGGACAGGTGGTGAAATATGTTCTTAGTTGCAACCAAAGGCTGCTTTCAGGTGGGGCTTCAGCCTCCAAGAGATCTTGGAAGCTGCTGCATATCAAAGCCGACCCAAGACAGCTGAAATTATTCTCCATTGAAATCCATACAAACATTTTGATAGTGACAAATGCTATACATCATTAAAGTTCTTTATTCAGGATGCACTTCATGCTTTATTTACCCTATTTTTATAAACAATATTAATGGAATAATGAATGGGAAAATACATGGGGTTTGTTGTCTTTGTTCAAATTTCTCAGTGTGAGAGAGCAACATGTGTCTAATTTTTTGTATATCCTTGAACAGCCTGAAATGACAGATTGGCCATAATCTGTTATAAAATCTCAGTGCCAGAACATGACAATAGATAGCACCACAGAGTGTCTTGGTTATCTCAAAGGGAATAATTTAACACTAACCAACAGCAAAAGGGTGACCCAGTTCGGAGAGGCCTGGAGAGAGATACATTGCTGGTGGCTCCAACCATGTGTGGCTACATGCAGGCACAGTTAAAAGGCAGATTAATAGGCAGTCAGGTGTGAGGAAAAAAGCCAAGGAGCCTACTGTGGACCACACGGCATTTATCCTATTTTGTAAAGCACTTTATGAATTAACCTAGCCTGGCCCTTTTTTAAACAGTGAGCATCCAAAGATTCACACCAGCATTTCTCCAGCGTGATCTGTATTCCAGAACAGTACTGCTCACATAAATCTCAGGGTTGTTTTTTACTAGAGAGTGAAAGGCAAAAAAGAAAAGCTGCTGCTAAATCAATAGGCTGCATTGCACACCACAGTATATGAAAGTAATAGTGCTGTGCTTATCATTTGTGCTGCCACCGACTAATTGCTGTAACTTGCACTTCGTTATCCTCTGTAACATGGTTACAAGAATAAAGAATGACAAATAAGAGCTGTTACCTTTCTACTGGCCAGTCTTTACTCACAGGGTGAGTTCTCTTTCAAATACATCTGTCTGGGTGAGTAAGATTTACCAGATTACACAGTGACTTAAAGGGTTTAATACAGACAGTGATGGAGAGCTGCCTTAGGAAATATTTTCACTGGCACAGTTCTGGGATCTAGCACAAAAAAGTCTTTACTGCTGCTTTTGTACCCACCATGATCTCCCTCAGCTCTCCCTGCATTTAAGTCAGCAACGCTGGCAGACAGAAAACTTGATTCCTACGAAACACTTAACATGCCTTATGTCTTCCTTGAATCAAGTCTTCCAGTCATTCACACACCAGAGAGGTGGTCTGATTCCTTTGATGTTAAATTAGGTACCATAACTAATAAAGCTGCCTGCCTTGATTATCAAGCAGAAACAGGCAAAGAATATTATGGATAGGGTTCTGGCAAGAAAGGATAAAAGTACCTGATCATTAATGTGTGTCCTAGTTAAAGAAAATCCTTTGTTGCAGCAAAAAAGAGGAACTGTAGAAAATCTGAATGAAACATCCAATAGTCACATTATGACCACCTGGTCTCTGGTGGTATTCAGAAAGGGAAGAGGAGCCTCCCCATCCTCTTCTGTTGCTTCTAAATTCTCTGCAAGAGACCAGTTTTCTCCACTGGAAACAAAGGATGTGCACAGTGTCAGAAGGAAGGAGAGAATGGGGAAGCCATCACTCTGAAGCCTTTATTTATGCAATTATCCTCAAACCCATCAGTGTTCCTACGCAAAGACCTACAGGCTTCATGAGACACTGCAATGGAAATGCGGGAGTTTCACTAATCAAATGAATGAGCTTATACCTTACATTTTTTAAGCCCATGGTACCCTCACATGTAAGTGTCCCAAAAGTCAACATTTACCTTAGCCAAACATTCACAAACATCACCACTATCTGTCTACTACAACAGGCATAACTGCATCAAGGCACACATATGCTTAATTAAAGACAACCATAGGTGAAGAAACATAAAAAAAAAGCGTAATAACGAAAAATGCTGCTGAACCATTTCTTTTCCAAAGCCTTTCAAACCATATTTGAGGTAATGAGTTGCCCAGTGTGTACGGCTACAAAAGCCATTCCATAGTAACGGCTGGGAGGTAGTTTCCATCCTATCCTTAACACATGCTGAGCTCTCCTGTAAAATGCATTTTTCTAACTCCTTCCAGAGATTTTCTCTCTATTTTTATTTCATGGACATAAGATGCTCTTTTTATTTTCTGCTTGCTTACACACCAATCATGATCAAGAATCTCCCTTAGAAAACAGCACTAAGTGTCCATAATTACATGTAAACTACCTCTAAGCATTTAAGGACCACAACAGTACATAAAAGTAAACCTAAACATGACCATGAATCAATGTCTCATTTGTATTATTTCAAATACTCTGCTAGTTAATGATGTTTTGAATTGGTTGATGATTATTATAACCTCTCTGATAGTTAAATCAATCAAATAATCATTGTTGTAGTTCATCAAATAACCATCTCTAGAAAGATGGTACTTGCCTTGCATAGTACTAAGGAAAACCAGCATTTCTTTATTACATACATGATTAGTTAGTATTGTAGAAATATGGTGAAACAGTGCCTTGGAGGTAGTAGTTAAAAATTTTTGCATATGTTTGCAGAGTTTCTATTTTTCTTAGAAGGAAAAAGACATAAATTATAGGGCACACTGTTACATAGTCAGTGGCATGTATTGACTGCAATATGTTACTCAACACTGCTTCATACCAGGCATTTACATACACATCTAGAAATTCAGCCAACATTTCCTTCTTCACAATTACACTGTATCACCCTGACTTTGCTTTTTAATTTTATTAAACCAGCCTTTCAGAAGCTTCCTCACATCTATGTGGATACCAGCTTCTCTGTGAACAGCATTCAAAGGAGCTACTTGTCTTAGCACTGTGCTGACATTATCGTATTGAATTGCTTTAAAATATCACTTGTAACTGTAATATTAGCACAATAAAATGGTTTAAATTTGCCTGCTGTGTCTCAGAAATTGCCCTGATGTTGAATTACTTCTCATAGTACATTAACAATTATTCCAATAATTGTCAGGAGCAGGGATGGACATTTTGATCTCCTAAATGGAGATCACAGCTCCAAGGACATATGCAGTTCATTACATTTCATAACTCTTGGCTCTAAGGTAGGCAATGTGTAAGACTTATACCTATATATCAATTACAAGTTTATTGTACTAAGCGCTCATAGGATTAGAGCATCTGCAAGCTGCAGTGTTATGCAAAACTCAAGATCAAGGCTTCCCATGCAGTGATTCCCATTACTGCATAATAAAGATGAATGCAACCCAGTGTTGCTCAGAAAGACCGTTAACTAAATGAAGAAAGCAGTTCAGTGACTGTGGAATCTGTACAGGAGCCAAATCGAACTCCCTCGTATAACTACTCAGAGATGCAACACTTGGGCAGCTGCCCAAGGAAGGAAAGAGAAGAAAAACCAAGTCTGCCTGCATTTTTATTTCTCACTGTGAGCTCATGGTTATAAAATCTAACTAAATACTTGATCTCTGTATATGTGCTGCTCCAGACTCTTTAACCCATGTATTTTTCAATATAGGACTGCAATTGAAATGCAGGCCGTGTTAAGTGCATTATGATAACTTTGCAGTTAGGCATGCAACATATTCCTACTAAATTTCAGTATGGTGCAGTCCAAAGTGAAAAGATAAAAGGAATTCAGATGATGGGAACTCGGTGGGGGTCCAGAATCCTCAGCATGTGACCAGTCGAGAGGCAGAGATCCAAATGACCTGGCCAAATCTGCATAAAGCTTTTCTGAAAACATATATGAATTCCTGCAGTAATCACTCCATCAACACATGGGATTGTATCCCCACCTCTCCCACTCTTCACTTCTGCTTGCAGAAGACTTGCATAATAAGTAGAAACTGCATTTGCAATGTACTATTTTTTGAGCCTTTAGGATGAACACTGTTCAGCCTGACTACCTGGTGGATGTATTTAATAATGCATCAAAAATATGTACGTATTTCTGATTCTGAGATGAGAAACAAGGAATGACAGTCTCTAAACATTAGTTTGTTACACAACTTTCAAAATACTAAGGGCTGAACACTACTGTGACCTCTGCATTGCACAAAGTAGAGAATTTGGCATTTACAACTTTCCAAACTTGACCCATCACTAAAAGGAAGTTTACCAAGGAATGCTGGCATGAGTTGCTAAGAAGCCAGTATGGAAAGGAAGGTACATTTGGTCACCAAAAGTGAAATTCTGGTCAAACTGAAGCAATGATACGTACATGACATGAGACACTGAACCCTCTGAAGAAAGAGGCTGTGGTTATCGCAGCTGAATGTGACTTCAGAAACTGTTCCTGGACTAGATGAACCACATGGGTGGGGAGAATCCTCTGCCACATACCACTCAGGTACTGCTACCGGTGCTGGGCTACACTGCTAGGGTCCTGGGTGCACAATGGGCCTCAATGGCCCTGCCCAGCCTCCCTGGGACCGCCACTACAGTCCCTGCCCTGGACCCAGAGGTTCCACTTCAGCTTAGCCTTGGGCAGTCAAGTCCCTGTCTGAGCTATGCTGTAAGGGTATTTGTTTCCAGCTCTGTCCCAGACAGGCCTCTGTCTGGTCATGAACCCCACTGATCCCTAGTCCATGGGCTGCTATCACAGTCCGGTCTCAGATCAGCCTTGTCACCATGGACCTGCTCGACAGTTGCTTTACCATGCCTCAGTATCTTCAGCAGATCTCCTAAAACAGACTTAGAGGAGCAAGCATATGTCACTTTATATGTGTCTGTAGGAAATTTTATATATTTTGATCAATCACTTTCTGTAAACTCAGAAACTGAAGACTTGAAGTATTGGTCAGCCACAGAAAACCCCATCCTTTACATAGTAGAGATCAAAAAGGTGACAAAAGCAGGCCTAATCAAATATGGCATGTATAAAAGTGCCAATATTTAATGCTAATAGATTCATTACAGAGAACTCTTTCATCAGTAGGGGCACCACCACTCACTCGTTGGAAGACATACAGTATACTGCAGATTTGTCAGTATATTGACAAGCAAAGAAGGCATTAACTGTAAACTCTTAAAAGTCTAGGCATATTGTAGGCAGCGAATCAGAAAAGCTAAGAAATCAGAAAGAAAGCATCCAAGTAGTTCTTCACAGCCCTGTTACAAAATTAGAGATGTATTTCATATAGAATCATAGAATAGTTAGGGTTGGAAAGGACTTTAAGATCATCTAGTTCTAATGCTCTGCCATGGGCAGGGACGCTTCACACTAAACCATGTCATCCAAGACCTGGCCTTTGCCCAGTATAATGATTCCATAATTTAAACTGCTAATGATAATTTTCACTTAAAACAGAGTTAAACTTGTACATTTCTGAAATAATGTTTTTTAAGCCATAGGTCATTTGTTCATGCTAATCAGTGTGTGACATCACTTGTGCTAATGTTAAACATATGGTCAAATTTAATACTACATTATTTATTGCTGGATTATGTTACATAATCCATGTGCAAAACATACAAGAAGTCAAGAAGCTGAAGCCTGCACTTAGCTATATTAATTCTCTCAAGTGTGATGATATTTCATTGCACCTCTTAATAGCCAAATCTTTTCTGCCTCTCAACTGCTGCTTGGCAGTCTGGATAAGGAAGATGTGGGTGATCCATTCCTGTAGCTGAGATCACACTCTGCCTGCAAGTGCCTCACCAGATGGTCAGCATATTGCATTTTCCCCTTGGTAACATCCTTTTTTTTCCCTGCATCTGGAACTCAAGTAGGAAAATACTTCTGTTGTTTCCTATGGTGCTGAAGGTAGGGACGTATCCTCAGCTACTGCATAGAGCAGCTACCCAAGGCTGTACAGTATCGTGCTTTAAGCTGAGATAAATCTGAACGTCAGCTTCTCGCAGTCTGTTGATTCACCAGTCAGGTAATTACTGTCACTTTGATCAAGAATTTCTGCAAAACAATTGCTTATTTGATCTCAGGTGCTTGAAGTGCTGCTGATTCTGTTCCCAGACTGCTTTGAAATGGGCTTTTAACATTCTCGACTTCCATCCAAAGATGTTTCTACCAGATGATCAAAAGGTTTCCTGACCCTGTTTAAAACTTCTGGAGCTCTTCCTGCCTCTTGTCCCCTAATTAGGGTCATGATCCCACCAAAGTCTGGAGCTGATGCTGTTTTCCAGAGTTTTTCTGTCTGAGCAGAAAACATTGACTCATCCCATAGGTTACTGGTGGCTCTACAGCGAGTCCCGTGAAGTACCAGCACTCTCCACGAGGTCACAAGTGTGAGCCGAGGAGATTGTATTCACTTTATTGTTTCCTTGCTCTGAGCACCGAGGAATGTAATAGCTTTTCAAAAATCCTGTGTTTGCATTAACTGATAATGTGTTCTGGATGGAATGACTTTTTTATTGTAACGTTTTAGCAACGGCTTCAGAGCTTTGAAAAGACATCATTTTAATATGCAGTGTTCACCTCCTCAAATAGCTGATACTTCTGAACACTTTGCAAAAGAGTTACAAACGGTCCTGGTAGTATTTTAAGAGTTCATTTCCAAGTGTTTCCACTGTCTTTAGAAAACAACGTCTTCATATCACTGATCATTCTAGAGATTGTATCATGAAGATAACTTAGCAAATAGCAAATTCCAGTGTGCTACCTTAAAAGTGACTGTGGTGGGTTCACCCTGTCTGGATGCCAGGTGCCCCCAAAGCTGCTCAGCTATTGCTCCTCTGCTCAGCTAGACAGAGGAGAGGAAATACAGTGAAAGGATCAGAGGTGAGATAAGGACAGGGAGATCACTCAGCTATCACCATCATGGGCAAAACAGACTTGACTTGGGGAAATCAATTTAATTTATTACAGTTTTTTTCCCCCCCTTTTTAAATACATTATCCCAGAGGCACTGCCACTGTCACTGGTGGGCTCAGCCTTGGAGAGTGGTGAGTCCATCTTGGACCCTGCTGACCTTGGCTCTGTTGGACATAGGGAAAGCTTCTGGCAGCTTCTCACAGAAGCCTGTAGCCACCCCCCTACCAAAACCAATACAGTGACTGTCACTTTTTAAACTGGCCACAGCAGTCAAATGGAAGATCTATACAATCCAGAGAAACAAACTGCTTACTCGCTTCATTTCTATAATAAAAATTAGTTGCAGAAGAAAATCTTCCAAAGCTCTTCATATCAGGAATCTAAATCTCATTTTCAGAAGTGATAGAAAGCGTAAAAGCTGATGCATCACTGGCTTTAAGTGTCTAAAATGTTTATGCTGCAACACATGAGATACATCTCTGCTGGTCTAAATTAGGCAGCTCTGGCAGTGATGGCAGCACACATGGGGCACTAGCAAACTGCTGGCTGCCAGGCCACACAGACAGCAACTGGTAGCAAGCTCTTCTCCCTTCATCTGCCTTACTAACAGTGTCTTAACTTAGCAGGTTAGATCTGGTTTGCTTCTGTGTACTCATACCACAATCATGTGCAGAGATAGACAGATTCTACATCAATTTTCAAAGTGCAAAAGAAGACTTCAGAGAATTTCACCCCGGTTATCCTCTCTTAATGTCTCTCAATGAGGCCACATTCCTCTTCCCCTTTTACAAGTCTGTAATACTTTCTTTTCTCTCTAGACCAATTTTGTTTTGTCTATAAACTATTAGCTTCAAGGAGTTACTCCAGAGTAACGCTGATGAGTGATCAGAATATAAACCAGCGGGAATTGCCTCTGTGTGTTCTCATCTATGCCACCCTGCCACTCTCTCTTTTTCCCTTTTTTTTTTGACTCTCTCCTACTTATCCCTCTCAAACATCTTCCAAATCCCTTTGCTAGATTTAGTATTTAACACGGAAGCAATGAACCCACGGAATTCTCCTTTCATTACTAAAGTGTTATAAGTGCAACTTTCTTTACTCAGAAGTAGTATTTCATTACAGTGTCGAACCTGCTCCTGGGAAGGAGCACAGTGGCTGTATTTTTATTTATAGGCAATAAATAATCATTTGCAGTGAATTATTTTTAACTCTTGTTTTAACAACATCAACACCAGCACCTCTGTGTAACCAGCACATACACATACTCTGAGGAAGGGAAGGGATGCAAATCAATATATTATATCAAAGAAAAGAAAACCCAAATCCACTCCAGAAGGGGGAAAACGACCCTTTGATCCACTTCAGAGTTTCTGTATGCACAGGGACTTAGAACTGTGAACTTTCTGCACTGTGGGAAAGGAAACTCCTGGACTGTCAATAGCCTAAACAACACATCAGCTTGGAAACGCAGCAAACTCCCAGCTAAAAGACTTTCTTCCAGTGATGGCATTTTGCATATTCAAAAGCACAACAATATCTGGAGAGCTCGACTTGCTCAAAGACATTTAAGATTCCTCTGATCTCTATTCAGAAGGACCGCCAGCATACCTAAATAAAATTTACATTTGCATGCGCCAGGCTATGGAAAATTGTCTCGAGAAAATGAATTTAAACTCTGCAAAACTGACATAAAATACACTTTAAAAAATCTATCTAAAAGAGACAATTTGGCAGTGCAGGGTGAAGGGTTTCTTTGCATGCGCTTCCCCTGGCCCTCTAATTCATACCTGGCTTTTCTACGTTTCTCCTGCATTCATTTCAGAACCACATCACATAAAACCTACAGACAATCTACCTTGTCTTGTAGGGCAGCCAAAGCCTCTTAAGAAACAATGGCCAGGGTGCTGTATTCCACTGTCATTCTCTACATGAATTCCCACTAAAGTCAGTGGGAATCTCACATCAGAGATCAATGTGGGGTACGTTGCCAAGCTATATGTTTTCTTCAGCCATAGGTTACATTTTGGGTGATGGACGTGAGTTCTCATTGCTGTTGACAATTTTTACATACCTAATTAAATCCCTGAGCTGCCTATTAAACCTTCCTGCAGAGCCTCGAGGTGGTATTTTTGCTGGAGAAAATACAACTTATTTGATATGTGTTCCTATCACTTTTTAATAAAACAGGTACTAATCTTGACATCTGAGTCAACAGGCATTTCATCCAAGAGCAGGATAAAGGTGACAGGATTTGATGGAAAGTAGTGGTTTTTCTATGCAGTACTTGGAGAGCTTGCATGCTAAGGCACTGTATAAAAGCAAAGCAAAACTTGCTTTATGTTAATCTATACATGAACTAAACAGATTTCTTGAAGGATAAATAAGCAGGTAAGACATGGTGACACAATTCACTATTACTGATGATGATTTAGGCTTTGGGCAAAGCCAGAAAGCCCACTGTCTAGATCCTTAGGATCCTTTGCTCCCAAGGGATGCTCAAGCAACATGCACACAATCAATGGGCTTTTCAAAGGTTGCTCATAATAACAGCACTTCGTCCAGCCAGACACTTACCCATATGCTTAAACATGCTTAAACCTATTGCTATTCAGCAAAGGATGTGATTAATTTTAAGCATGTGATTAAAAGCTTTGTTGAACTAGGTTTAGGGAAATAGAGATTGTGAGCAAGGAGAACAGGCATAAAAGTGGCTGCAGGGCTGATTTACATTGGAAGGGACCCGAAAGTTCATCCAGTTCCAACCCCCAGCCACAGGCAGAGACATCTTCCACCAGACCAGGTTGCTCCAAGCCCTGCCTAACCTGAGCTTTTATCATTCCATGATTCTATGATGATTCTATGGTTCAAAGCATGTTTGTAACAAATTTATTTTGGCAACAATCCTGCTGGAAAATCCAGGTGACCCCATGGCTGAGGAGGGCCTGGTGAACATCCCAGGGAGTTTGGTCAGTTGGTTTGTCAGTCTGTCCTAGGGACACTAAAGGGACCAGGGACACACAGGATGCTCTAGTATTGAAAGCTGCTGCAGTGTCTAAGAGGCTCTGTCTTTTGAATTTTCCCTGCAGGGAACACAGAAGAGGGGTGTAAAACCTTCCACTCAGTTGTTCAGTCTTCATTGTTGCAAAGATAAAGTAGCTGGAGAGGAGCTGGAGCCATTTAGCAATTAACTGACATTTTAAAAAACAATTCTTTTGCAACATTCAGGCAATTCTTTTTATTATCTAGTTAATGGTAGCACTTACTGAAACTAATTTTATGTGTAATAAAACTTCATTACTACCCTTTCTTCTGAGAGAAGGGGCGCAGAGGACAATTGGAATGAGAAACATATGGTTCCTTATACTTTATCAGTCATATATGTGTATGTGATGCATCACAGGTATCTACAACATTCTTCTTTCCTTTTTCCCCTTTCTTTTTCTGGCTGTGTAACTGCTGTGCTCTCATGTCAGAGGTCACCTATTGAATCCTACTCTTCTCTTTTTTCTTCCAATCACAAATCAATGATGAGGACAACAGAAGGTTAGAGACTTTTTTAGAATAGCACTGATGTTGCTGTTTGCTTCTTCCGGGTCTGCTGAGCCCCTCTCAGGCAGAGACTCCAAAGCAGCATGTTCTAAATCAGCAAAACTGGGTGCTCGCTGACCCCCCGATGTGCTGCAGTGCAGGCAAGATGGATGAACTGTGGGCCCAAGCTGCCCTGCTCTAGCCTTCGGGTTCCTGCTGGGTGCTGTCAGAGCAACAATGGGTGTAAAGATGTAAGGAAAATGAAGGGTGAGCAGGGAGAACTGCGACAGCCAAAGGTAACAAGATGACATGGCTTTTAACATTTTTTCAAAGCTTTTCCACCAGCCCAACTCAATCCAAGTGCATTTCTCTCAGTCATTGCTATTAGCTTGATAATGGATATATTCAGAGAGGAAGAGAAGTGGACAGATTGGTATTTCATATGGTATCGATTTTAAAGCATGAAACTGAGTCTGATCTGCAGAGCACATGTATTATTTTTTAATGCAAAAAAAGCAGAGAGAAACAAACCTGGACTGCTTCTGCATAATAAGCTTTAAAGAAAGCATGGGGACTTCCTCAGTGGGAAAACTTCAGTCTGTATCAGATCACTGCATAAATTAGGTGCATTTCATGGCTGTTCCACCAGCCTCAACCCACAGTAAATGATGCTATTTTATACAGGCGGAGAGCTACAGGCGAACAGCTATGGGTTTAGGCTTTCAAAGGTTGCCCATTGACACTGCTGAGGCTACATCAATTGACACCCACTGAGGAGCTGCCTGTATCACTTCTCTATAGGCTCAAGAAAAAGTATCTGGACCATGTGGAAAAGGCACTTATTAAGATACAAACCCTCTATCACAAAGAAAGATCATCTGGAAAGTGCTGGTAAAGTCTATTTTGGTCTTTCCTTTTCCTACTTGTTCCAGCAGGACAAGCCAAACTCAGCTGCCACTTGCAATGCTGCAAAGAAAACAAGCTGGTGTAAATTGCTAAAACTCCATCTGGGGCTGAAGGTGCTAATTTACACCGGGTGAGGATCTGAGCCACTGCCTAATTTTGCTGGTGTTGCTCAGCTATAACCCAAAGAAGGATTTCGTTTTTCTCTGTATCTTTTGTTTCTGTTTAAGTGGAAGCAATTTTATGAATATGTTTAACAATGAGCACCCCAGGGACAGCTTGGTAAACCAAGCAAGAGAGAGAAGAAAGAAACTATAGATCTGTTTTTCAGACATTTCATTGTATGCTCAAGTCAGTGTTCGTGTCTTTGTGCATACCACATCCGCGCTGTGACAGGAACAGACACTTACCTCAGTGCCGAAGTCAAAGGCACTGAATGGAGGAGCAGCATTTCAAAAAAGCTTGTGATTTGGACCCAATTGTTTTCCATCCTTTGTAATTACTTTAACTTTCAGCATCAGTTTTTCCTGTGAGCAGCTCAGTAGCAAATCAATTTCCCCTTTTCCTAAGAGAGATCCTGTCTAGGTTTCACTAGAAAAAAATGCTATGTGATGGGGTATTTCAGATGTGTGTTCTTCATCTGAAAGCAGCTTTATCCATTATTTCAGCTGCAGGTATAGTCTGTGTTTATTTCCATCTCCCTTTCCACACACAGGTATATTTACTCTAGTATGCATGTGGTAGTATAGGAGGACACTCAAGAATCCCAGCTTTTCACTGTGATATGCAGAACTTTCTTCTAATCATGGGATGGCTTAAGCTACAGAATCCTGTTTCCAGTGGTAGAAACCATTGTAAAGCAGTTGCAAACTATTTTAGGCAGTCATCATTACTATCTCAGCAATGTGCACCAACAGATTCATAACAACATGGTTATCTCTAGTAATTCTAGTAAAACACTACTGCATGTCTTTGGAATATCTTTGGGAGAGACACTTCTTCTGAAAAGCATGTGGCACATAAAGGCTGCAGGGCAGAACAGCAGTGAAGTGTGAAAGCACTCAGCTGGGGCAGCCAGAGGACTGGGTCTGATGCCAAGCCCACCCTGTTGTAGTCTTTTAGCCCATGTCGTAGGACTGGATGTTCCTTCATGCTAATTCAGTGCAGTCTTCCAGCATTTGCTTTGCTTTAATCACATGCATATGCATATGTAAACTTGGCCTAGGATGTGCTAAATGCTTTTCTAAATATGGATGAACTTCGGAATTGGAGCTTTATCACAGTCATATTCCCACCTTTGTGAAATGTACGAAGCAGTGGGAGGTGCTTTTTGCTTTGCAGTATCATAAAAATACAAGGTTAAAGCTGGCTTCATGCCTATTGTACAGGAGATGATCTGAGAGCCTGGAGTTTAAAGAGAAGTGGCTGACCTACTGTGAAACACGAATAATGTCCCACATTTCATTCTGCCCATCAGAAGGCCTTTTCTGAGATTTAACTATTGTTTTTCTGTTTCTTCAGTATTTTCAGATGAAAGGTGCTAATGTCCCAAACATCCTTATTAACTGAAATTCATTGCCTAGTTGGAAGATCTGAGTGCCTGATGTTATCTGAGACACACTGAGAACTGTATTGCTTCACAAAGTAAAAGGAACTGTATTACACTTTTCAAAGAATCTCAACTTTTATAGAGCTGAAAGAATGCTTTGAAAAATACATTTTTAATTTGAAATTAGACTTTTTAATCAAAGTGGTAGATTGCAGCAGCTACACCAAACCTAAATGCGTGACTCAGTTCTTAGCGAGGATGTTCTTTAAACAGACGAGTGAAGTTTCAGGCTGAAAGTTGTCCTTACAATTATAGTGCTTTCTGTAAGTACAAACCAGAAAGGAAACCTTTTAGGAGTACAGATTTGAAGTATATTCTTTGCATCAAATGGTGCTGATATTTTTTTCTCTTCTGTTTTAGTCCTTTGGGCTTGCTGGACATTTAGAGCCTCTCTAGTACTTGTGTTCATGAATTTGTTCATTGCTGGTTTGGTTTTCTGACCCTCAAAGGGGTCAGTAAATGGGTTTTTTTAAAATAAGTTTACCAGTGATGCATACTTCATGCCAGAGAAAAGAATTAACTCTTCTACCAATAGTACACATGGACACCCCACACCACCTCACACATATAAGCTTCCAGTGATTTCCAGCACTGGACTGGATCCTCAATTTGCCCTTCTGCTTCTTCCTGTTTCCCTTTCTTCTTTCTTTCATCAAGCATCTGTTGCATACACCAAGATGGAATTATTGAGCTGTTATTCCTGAAAGGCAGGGCTAAAGAGCATGAACTCTTTTGTACAGCGTATCTTTTTGGTTTATGCGGCTGCTGTGATGATTAATTAGTTAACACTGTGAAATCCTTCGAACATGAAGGTATACAGCTATATAAATGCAAGTATCCATTAATTATTATAATGTAAAGTCAAGCAGAGGGTAAGTCAGCTAAAAGAACCAAAACTCTAATATGTAATTCCAAACATGGAGCAAAATTCACCAGATAAAAACACATTTTCCATGTAATAACTTTACTAAATCTGTTCAAATTTGATCAATGGGAATGTGCATAGAACAGTTTTGCAGCTGGACCACTGTTTAACAGTGTCTTCTGCATGCTGACTTTAAAAGTGCTATTTTGTTCTAAGCAAAACTTAGCTGATCCAGATACTTCGACATTTATGACCCTAGTAGTCTCTTTCAAAGTTCTAATTGTTAAAACATTCAAGCTCTCTATCTTGTGCTAATGGAGAGAAGGTGAACTGGTGCTGGGCAGCTGCTTCTTGATAATAATTATCCCAGTAATTAAGTTTTGCCATAGCTGTTACAATAAGAATCCAGTTTTGACATCTATAAGAGCAGCATTATGAAAAGCTGAACTCAGAATTATCTCTTGATCATAAGCCTAAAACAATTACAGATGTTCTATTGATGTATGCTGTGGTCCTCTTCTCAGCACAATAATTATCTTTTAATGAGCCCACATTAATGTAAATTGGATTCATCAGGAAATAAATTTCCCAGTGAATGTGAGGCACTCTACAGGTAACCTTTCATGAAAGCAAAGCTAATGTCGAGCTTGATCATTTGTGGACTAGAGCTTTCCTTTCAGGATTGACACAAGGTGGATCACATTGTTCCTTGAAGGTTTCATAGACAGAAATTGAATATGTCCTTTTGTAAAATTTGCCTTTGGTAAAGGATGGATAATAATGCACATCTTATCTCGGTTCCTACTTCCATCATGCCCTTATTCACCTCAAAGTGTCATTTGTGCCATGGTACAAATAGTGGGCGTCTCAGTTACAAAAGCTTCTGCTCTTGGGTTATTCCAGCTAGGCTGTTCTAGGAATACCTGCTGCCCTACTGCTCTGTTCTGTACCAGCTCTGCCACGCTCTTAAATGTCTGGAGTTGTCTAAAAATCAAATTTCACTGAATAATAAAGATCCTGCCTTGTACCAACACACATAAAATTAAAAAAAAAAAAAAAAAGAACATTTTTTTTTAAATCTTATGAATATATATAATATATAATAAATAATATATAATATGCCAATTTTAGAAGAGACTGGACAGTTTGTGCTATAAGTCTTCAAACTAAGACCATAATGAGTAACTAAGCACATGCATAGACAGGAAGGTGTCTGCTGGGATTCACTAGGATAGCACGATGCTATCCAATTTTCTAAAACTTTATTCTTTACCTAAAAGCTATTGATGGGGAAGACACTGCTAAAGGTAAAGCTGGGGTTGGAACAGAATATGGGAGGGAAGCAGCTTCTGAAGGATTAGCTTGGGGTAAATCCACCTTTGCTCTAATAGTGAAATGCTGAGTGTCCTGATTGTTCCCACAGTCCCAAATAAAGGAACAGGTAAGATGGGGGGCAGCTTGTCGGAGGAAATTCATCTCATCTGTAGTTGTGTCCTCCTATTTCACTGGGCTAAGTATGATACACACAGAGCTAAACTGCAGTCTCTGCCCAAGTAAGAGGCTATCAGGAGCCGAGGCTGTGATGCTGAGGTGTGAAGGCAGCCTGACCTGATATATACTAGTTAGTTCTCAGATGTTAGACTCGGCTGCACCCAATATTTACTTGGACTCCTGTGTGGGCTTGCGCAGTTTATACTAAATCCCCCACATGTCAACCAAGAAATGTGAAGAGTACATGTACATACCCCACTGTCACAGAGCCTGGCTGCAACACAGACATACTTCTTGTCTAAGTCAGAAGGCAACAGATGGCTAAACCCAAAGAGAACAAAAGGGAACAAGGAGACGGTCCCAGTTGGTGACAGGCTCACCAGTGCACTGGATACATTACTGTCATCAAGCCTTTTGTGGGCCTTATCTCTATGCCAGAAGAAAACAAAAGGTCTATGTATTGCTTCAGGTCTATTTTGAGCACTGAAATGTGATTTTACAGGTATACAGGCTCATATTGGCCTTCCACAGAGAATGATTTTCTCCCACATTAGAATATTTAAACTAATATTCATTCAATTATGGTGACTGCATTGGCTATTTCTCCTCCTGAATAAAACAGACCACTGAAATTCATCAGGACAGATCTAGTGAAATGCATGCAAATTGTGTACATACATTTACACTCTCACAGAGATGGCAGAAGTCTCCATTAAAAAAACATTCACTTTCTTACTGCAGCATTTGTCTGCAGATTCTAAATGTCAATATTATCCCCAGTGAGAAGCGAAAGGAGGTTGAAAGGTTGGTGGGTTTAGAAAGCTAATTGCCATCCGTAAATTGGAGTTATGAACACTCCATGGCTTTTGCAGCAGCGAGGCTCAGGAATGCTGCAGGCTTAGGTCTAACTGCACAATCCAGAATTCACAAAGACACCTTTTGAATTACTGTGATCATCACAGCAATGAATGCATGTTAATGGGAAGTACATCAGTAAATGAAAAGAATATTCTTTAGCATTTATTAATCATAGACCCCTTGAAATAAAATAGAGAAAAAACCCTGTGTAAAACTGACTCTTACAGATCAACCCCCATTTTCATCAAGGACTTGGCCAATAACATGAGTGCCCAGCACTAAAAGACAAGCTTGAAGTGGTTTGCTTAAGATGTCATAAATAAGAAGTAGCACTCTATTTGAAGCAGCAGTAATCACCAATTTGACTCCATTTGTTGCACATCAAAAACGGGTGTTAGTCAGAAACTCTCACCCCCACTTCCTAGGGGAACCTGAACACCAGGTCTTCTTTGGCACTAAGACAACAGAGTGATGGAGCAGTGCAGAGGTTATGTGTTAGATTGTTACTGAGTGTTATCTGAATGGGCCTCTGTGGACAAAAGAAAAGCACAGAAATGCACTAGTTATTATTCAAAATGGGGATACCATTCCCTTTAAACACAGCCCTTTACCATAACAGTTTCATGAGGATATTTGATTAATCTTGGATCTTTGATAGTTTCTAATATGTCACTCTTGCTTCTTAAGCTTGGCTTTCTGAGTAGACTGCCAATAAATAAGTGATTTTTCCCACCAGCAGACTACCACTTGAAGACAGTTTTCTATGGATGAAGGGAGAAGGGATGTGTTGACAGTCACAGATACCAAGACCATATGCTGCCTAATCTCATCCTGAGCACATAACTCTGAACCTTATGAAATCTATGTGATATTTAAATGTAACTACACTACACAACTCCAGATCCATCAGATCTCTTGCTCCACACGTATATCTACTTTGCTAAGGGTTGTACAAAATTAGACCCCGTGGGGTAGGTGGTTATGACAGTTTGCTTAGTGCTTTCAGTGGATTTGCTGAGGTTTTCCTAACTGCCTGAGACCAGAGTTTTGCTCTCCTGCAAATTGTACAAAACAATTCTGATAAATTTTACCTTGTCTTACCAAACTCACTGGGTATTCCAACAAGAATCTGAGCTGAAACAATGCTGAACTGAAAGTGCTAATAGTGCAAGATCTGTAGTGGACAAGATGTCTGTTTTCTTACTGGAATAGGATTTATATTGTCCCTGGGTGTCTGTGCCTGCTGCCTGTCTCCCATCCTCTTGTTTTAACTCACTGGCCAATTTCAACAGCCTTCAGCAGACTGGCAGAATATCCAGAAATACTGCAGTTCTCAGGCTGCAGATAGACAATGAAACAGAAAAGGATGATTTTATTACTGCCCTGAAGAAAAGAACCCTCTCTCTAAGCACCAAAGGATGCACATGGGATTAACCACTTGGAGGCAAAGGTTTTAAATTTTGCCTCCTGATAATACAATACCAATTGCAACAAGTGCCAGCTCCTGACTGGGGCTGCACAGTAAATATTAATATCGACATGTCCCTTGTTGTCTATAGACTAAGAATAGCAGAGGTGGGGTATCATTTAATAAAGCAGCCTTTCCATAATTACATTACAGAAGGATCACTGCTCCAAGTGCAGCCCAGACACAAAATCTGTCTTTGCCTCTACTGAGATTACAAGTGTGACAAGTGTGATTTGGAGAAACACACCATGATGTTACAATTTCATGCTCAGTTTGCCATGCTTACAATCAGGCAACAGGAAAAAAAGCCTTCAACTGGTAAACGCAGTAAATTTGCTATGGAAATCACTGAGAGAAGATAAATATAGAGTCCTACAATGTCATTTTTGCAGTCAATTTTCTCTCTGTATCTGAAGTTTACATCAAAAGAAGGGAAATTACATAAACATTTCATCTGGACTGTAATAGTACTAAATTAGGTGCTCTGGAGATTATTTATATAATGTAGATAGGCTGTCAGTGGCAAATATGAGAATTACAGTAACATTGAAAGAGAATCCTCCCTAATTCATGTACAGTAGTGAGAGCTTATACAACTTTCAAGTAAACATTTTTTACAGCTATTTAAAGCAGTTTCACTGAGCAGTGTGTTGAAGTGATGGAGTAGTTCTTTCCCCTCATACACTAACTTCTGAAGAAACCTGAGGCACTTTAATATTAAATCTTAGCTGAATTTTTTGTATCTCCATCATTTGACTGAGGATACTGAAGCATGATGTAGCAAATGAACCAGCCCTGGTCCCACACGAGGTCCACTGGCAGAACTTGCCACTGGAGTGAAGCAGGTTTCTCCCAGTCATGAGAGTCAGTCACCTGGCTCCAGCTACCAGAGACATTCCCTCACAACGTACTCAGTAGACATATCCTCAGGATTCATATCTTGACCACCAAACACACAGCAGAGATCAGCCATTCAGCTCACCCATCACTAAACACTCATGCTTGCTTCTTGTTAGGATTCCAAATTAGAAGCAGAGCTAAAAGGTGGATTTTTCTCTTTGACTTACTCCTAAATTATAGCTCTGATGAAACAATAGGGATGAAAAACACTCTGAAGATCCTTACCAGATATGATCTGCCTGGTGAAAACACCAGAAGATGCAAATGTATAAAAGCAAATGCCTCCTGTCCCTGCAAAGGGACACTTGTGGCGTAGGCTATGAAGAGGGAAGGGAGAGCACCCAAAGTCTACTTCTAAGTGATCTCGAAGGGAATTAAACTCTTGCTTGTGCCCTGTGAATGAAGATGCCCACCTATGCAGCTCCTCAGAGCAGTCTGCAGGTGGAAACTTCCAGGGATGCGCTGGCCTGGGGCACACTAACTCACCCAGTGAAAACCAAAGCAGCTGCTAAGCTCCGTGGTCTCCCTTCAGTGGTCAGGACTGCAATGTACTCAATCACTATTCAGCAGGAAAATAAGGAGTTCTGGTACCTGCAGCCACAGAAGCAGCTGCAGAAACAGCCCTTCCTACAGCCCATGGCTTGCTAAGTCACGTTCCTTTACATTCTTCACCTGAAACATCTTTCCCCTATTAGCTGCTATTGCATCAGGGGCAGATGCACAACAAATACTACATTACACAACTGTACTTCAAAGGCCTGATAGTGCAAGTGCAATATTTTCCTTAGATTCATTTTATTTAATGCTTTTCCTAAAAAGGGTGTGTGATACTTATTTATTTATTCTTCAACTAAGTGCTTTGACTGTGAGACTTTGCAGTTTTCTTTCTACTGTTTGGTGACCTTGCTGCTCCAGTGAGTGCAAAGGCCATTTGAGAAATAAAATGGATAGAAATACAGGTATTAATCAGCACAGCTTACTGAAAATGAGCATGCTGCACAGGGCCAAGCCCCTAGGAAAGGAAAAAAGTCATGACATTTCTAGGAATGCCACTGGGAGCTGTGTGGCAAACCCCTGAATAATGAGATGAGAAAGTAAAATGAATGTGGTTTGGGTAGCCTGAGGGGTTAAAAACCCCACAAACTCCTATCTGAAAGAAGAAACTTCCACAGAGCTTAACTGTGCATTCATGTTCTAAAGGAGTTCTCACACAACTCCTGTTTCCATTCAGTTTTGTTCTTTACTCAGATCTTTTCTTGAGTAACATCCCAGGACCACACCATATGCCAGAGGGAAGGGTGGAAGTTAAAACCCCAAAGCCTCACAAGGGAGCTTCAGGGAGGGGCTCAATGTGAAATACTAAGCAGAGACACACTGGAGTCATCAAAGCACTGCCCACTGCTCCCACTGAGAGGGCTGCCAAAGAATTACACTTCCCAGCACAGCAAACTGGATTTGATGGGTTGAATCCCTCTCTAAGGGCTGCACTGCTCATTACACACTAGCACATGAAGTGCTATTATCCAGTGACAGGACATCTAACTCGTGAGTAAATAACCTGGGCTACAACCTCTTGTTGCATAACTTTAAATTTAGAACCACGTCATGCCTGGAGCACTACGTGCAGTGTTACTGCCATCAGGTACACATCCCTGCAGTAATTGTTTCTGCAGCAGCAGTCCCAAGGTGCAATCTGTAACCTGTGCTGGATCATGGCCCTTGCATTGCCTGCTGTGAGAGAACATTCCTTAACAACCAGCTGCAATTAGAGATGAATAACAAATTCAAATGAACAGCCATCTGATTTTACAAATCTCATCCTTACAAGATCATCACATCTTCAAAAGCTCTTGGAGGTTTATATACACACACACCCAGAAACTGATTCCATCTGAACAAGTTAATTGGTTCACAACTTTAATGCAGGGTAAATTTTCTTTACTGTATCAACTGTACACTGCAATGGAGATTAAATTAAGAGTGTTGTAGCAAAGTGTAGACCACAGTTTATAATAGATTTAGAAGCAGTGCATGGACATGTTTTTCTTTTCCTTTATTTCCTCATAAGCGATGCCATTACAGCTGCCATAATTCCTATTTACTTGACTTCTAGGCTGCTGGCAATAGCATAAAAATAGATTTTGAGAATTTATGTCACGCATGTATCACAAGAAGGCAACAGAAGAGCACAGGTAAGATTGATTTAGGTTTAGAGCCAGTGTTTTTCCAATTCATTTTCATGCTAACCCTGTTCCCCAAGCAGAGAAGTTACCCACCTTCCTTCCCAGCCAGCTAAGGACCTGCAGGTTCCACCAAGCCAAACACGAATGACACAGTAACTGTCTAACTTTGGGCTTAGTTTTGATACAGCAACTGGAAGACAACACAAATAAATTCCTATAGGATGCTGCTGTATTCCCGGTACATTCACTCCCAAAACAGAGGAGCTCTATTCTAAACCACAATGTACTGCATGAAGTACATCTCCTTTCAGCTTCATTTTGAGTTCACCTAACAGCACCTAGAGAAACCAGCTCTAAGAAAGGATCAACTAATTCATTGCTGAAGTCATTGGGCCTGCATCAGTGTGGGATCTGGACATCAGAATTGAAAGAACAGTATTTCAAGTGTCGTTTCACAAGAATAATATCCCAGGATATTGTTCTACCTGTGAAGAAGGCTTGCAAGGATGGAATTAAATTATTACCTCTTATTAAGGGTATCTATTTTCAAAGACAATTTCTGTTTTCACACTTGGCTGATGCAAAACTGTGCACTCATGACATGCCTAGTGGGTACTGTTGGTAGGCCCTCTGTAGATGGTCTCTTGTGCAAGGTACTAATAGTGCAAACCCTGAAACCTCATTCCACCCACTTTTCCTTTCCTGCCCACCTTTGTTTGTTGAGTGACAAATCAGGAAATATTCATTACCTCCATGTTATGGGATGTTTGCTTTAAGAGGACTTTCCTTCCACCTATTATAAATGCTCATAAATCCAGAGTGAAATATTCAATAAAAAAGGGAAGATCTGTAGTTATAGAAAAGAGCTCAAATAAAGTTCATGGTTTCTAAGTAATGCAGCTTTCAATTACCATACCCTTTTTAAACTGTGAAAGATGTAATGTTAATCAAACATGTAATTTGCAAGTGTTTTTCTTTAGTAAATGTCATGTACAAGTAGATATTTAGGATGTAATGCAAAAAGTAATTGCAGTTGGATAACTTTCCATGGTAATATTTATTTACTTTAGAGCAGACATGAGTATTCCTGAAAAAGGAAATGAATATTGTGCATAAAATCGTAACCCTACCGAAGTAAATTCCAAACCTTCCGTTGTCTTCCAGGACTGGAATGTCACTCAATTTTGTGTGTTAACTAACCCCTTTCCTCCTTATTAAATAAGAGTTAAAAACGGAGTAAGCACAATGGAGCTCTGTGCATGAAATGTTCAGACTTTGTCCAAGGCAAAAATACCAACTGCTCCTGATGAAAAGTGCCTGAAAACCTGAAGAGTGGTGATGTTAGACATGAATTCTGAGGGCAGAAGTCCCATTCCAGGCTCCAGTTTGGTGACTATTAGTGTATCATGCCACCTTTCGTGGTCCCATGATCCTTATAAATTCCCATGATAAGGTTTTCATGGGAGCTGCTTCTTCTGTTCAGGCACCTACACCAGGATTACAGCACCCAGAAATTTCTGATGGGTCAGTCCAGCCCAGATATTTAAATCATTGTCACAAGTCAGTCCAGATCTCGCTGGGGTGTCCCTCCTGCTGCTACTAGGCATATGTAATGATGAATTGTTTTATAAGGCAAACAGCCAAATTCAATCTTATCAAAAAATACATTTCTACTTTAAATAAAAGTGTTCTTTACATACACCAGTCAGGAACCAACTGCTCTAACTAACATGCAGGGTTCAACAGGAGTGTGTTTTAAGCTGAAACACTGACTGAGACAGCAATGCCTATCAAGAGACTTGGGGAGCTGTCAACAAGATGAGGAATTGGATGCACCCAGTATGAAAACAATCTTTACATTCATGGGAAGAGGCTTCATAATGGGACATCCTGCACTGTGCGCTGCAGACTCTCAACTGCCCATAGAGGTCAACGCTGTGGCTGAGTTAGTTGTTAAAAAGTAGCTGTGAAGTCCTAAATAGGGGCTTTCATCAGAAAACAAATGTTCTTTCAGAAATACTGTGTCAATGGCACATCTCAAACTTCTGCAACATCCTCTTAGGAAGACTAAAGGCTCTGTTCTGCTTTCTGCAGTTACATACACATATTCCCCACCATCACCACCTTTGCCCTTCCCATATATTTTCCTACAAGACATGTGCAGTTTACTAGCTACTGAGCAGTCAGTAAACAAGAGCATCCGATATGGGAAATTGGATCCTGGACATGGGGAATGAGGTTCACTTGAATGCCAGTTGCACAAACTGAGGAACAAGAGCTCCTCTTCTGGCACACAAAGCCTGTGGTAGGGCGATGTACACCCCACAACCACACAACTCTAATTGTATTTGGCAAGCAGGAGGCAGCTCCAATACTGCACACACGATGTGGCTGGCTTCCTGGTACATGTTACGTGGTTCATGCTGATATTTTCATATAAATAAACCAAATACCATTTTTTCTTAACATACCACAGAATTAAAGGGAAGGCAGTGTTCACAGTGAACCCATCAGCCAGCAATTTGCCTCCACTTCTTTATGTTTTCAAAGCATTTTCCACTGTTTCCTTTGCCTGGAAAATTGGTTCTTTTATCAAAGCATGCTATCAGCTGCCTTTAGTACTATCTACGTTAGATAAATATATGGTGTATTTTAACCCATTTTTCATTTACTTCTAGGCATTTGATTCTCTTATTTCCTTCAAAACATGTTCTATGCTGTTTATATTACTGAGATTGGAAGAACAGGCCTCTAGCTACATGCCTTATATTTCCACCCTTTTAAATGTAGCAGCTATGTTTGATTTTCTTCAAGTACACTGTAGTGTGACCGATCAATCTGCTACAACAGAAGACTCTACAGAGAGCAGCAAAGGCTACTTGCCCTTGAGGCTCAGGGATGAACGAGTGACTGACCACAGCGGGTCCAAAAGAAGCTGAACTTCTCTCAACAAGAAGGGAATGGGAGGGTAGGCTATGTTCTAGACCAATGGATCTAGATCTATACAAGCTGAGTGGATCAACCAGCTGTGCAACAGTTTGTCCCCGAGTTAACCAAAAGAATGCAAATATGTGTCTTCCTGAGTTCACTAAAGCAGCATGGGGAGTGCACACCTGGCTCAACTCAACATGGAATGCAGAAAATGAACAATGAGGAAGGTACCTTTCCAGGGAGCAATGGGCTGGAGCTAGTTTCAACCCACACGCTCCTTCCCAGCAACTGGGGAGGCAGTGACATGAACACACTTAGAGACCAGTAATGAAATTCATGCTTGTGTTGTGATTCAATGGTTTACTGCAATTGCTACACTCTGCTAAGTGTAATTTACATTTGCATTGTGATTTAAGTGCATTGCTGTATCACCCTGCTACATCAAAGAGCCATGTAACTCCAAATAGATGAACTCTGCATTAAGCGTTAAAGCACCCAAAGTGCAATACCTGCAAGAACCTGGTCAGCATCTCTTGGGCTCTGACCTGCACCCCTTTCACCTTAGCAAGGCTTATGAACAAAGCTCGCTATCGGGCCAGATTTCACATGCTGTTGTTTCAGAACACGGCTGGCAGACTATCTGACTTCTAAATGAGTATACTAATGTCTGCACACTTTGCTCTTACCCCCGTTGTGGTTATTTCTTTCCCCTTTGCTCATCTTCTCTGTGATCCCACATTCATCGTTCTAGCAGAAAACTGTCCGGTTTGTGTGACAACAGTGTCCTGCTCCAGTTCCACTACAGCAGGACTCTCCCATCCTTTTCTCTTTTTACCTACACAGCTGCAATTTTCTCTATCAGCCCCTGCTATCCATAGCTCAGTTTGACTTTTGGCAAATCACACTTTATACGAGATATCACTAACATACTTTGACTTCTAAGACATAGTTTTGTCTGGTTTTCAGTTTCTTTTCTATTCCTTACAGTTCTCTTCTTATTTACTATCTCTTCCTTTGACAATTAATATGAAACTGACTCTAGGGTCTCCAGCTACAAGTTTCTGCCTCTTAAGCTTAAGTTGGTGATTCCTGGCAGTCTCCTTAGAACCTGGACTTCAGGACATCTACCATATGAGAATTCCCAAGTGTTCCAGGCCAACAGACATTGCAGATGAATTTATTTTGTTCTGAATGTTCGTTTTATAAATATGTATTCTTTTTTTTTCCCCTTTTGTTTCCCTAGGATTTAAATGAACCCAACTGTCATTATTCAGCCCGACACTATTTTCCATGCTTGGGTCATTTATTCTATCTTCATTATCTACCAGTAGAACATCTGAAACAGTATTTTCCTGGTTCAGTAGTCTGTTGGCAGGAATATCTAGTATTTCAGTAACACTTGTTCTCCAAAATATATCGGAGAAATTAAAGCTTGGAAACGATACAAGTCCTCCACGTATTTCTCTCTGTAGTAACATTTGACAGGCCTCTATACAGAGCCAACTCAAGAGCTAAACCTGCAAACCACATTTCCAGCACTACACCACTCAGAGCTCTGAGCAGCCTTTCCCGCAGTGCTTTTGACCTAAGCAGATGTTGATGTATCTTACTTTTATTTCTCTGAAGCCAATCATGACCCTACTGCATAATGCTACCAGTCAGCTTAACAGTACTTCATCTATAAACTATAATAAAGTGGCTCTGTGCATTTTATAATCATATAATTGCAGAATTCTGTAAGAGTCTATTACCTGTTTCACAGATAATGTCTCTTTGCAGACAGCATGTGGTGAGACCTTTAAAACTACAAACTGTGTGAGAACTTGCCTTCGTAAGTGCTTGGGACTCTGAACAGCTCTGTGCAGAGCAAGTGTCTTATAAACAGAAGGAACTGATCAGATCTGTGCGTGCAACTAAATCACATCACGTTTTCCAGGCTGGGAAATTTAAATTCCTCAATACAGAATCATAGAATCACAGAATCACAGAATGGTTTGGTTTGGAAGGGACCTTAAAGCTCATCCAGCTCCAACCCCTGCCACAGGCAGGGACACCTTCAGCTAGAGCAGGTTGCTCCAAGACCCATCCAACACGGCCTTGAGCACTGCCAGGGATGGGGCAGCCACAGCTTCTCTGGGCACCCTGTGCCAGCGCCTCAGCACCCTCACAGGGAAGAGCTTCTGCCTAAGAGCTCATCTCAGTCTCCCCTCTGGCAAGTTAAAGCCATTCCCCCTTGTCCTATCTCCTATTGCCTACATGTCCTTGTAAAAAGTCCAGCTCCAGCTTCATGGTACCACGGGAGGAGGCATCACTCCATTCACCTGGCAGGCGTTCAGTCTCTGCCTTGCAGCATGAGTTCCCATCCTGCATCTCGCTGAGTGTCTTTCCCTGGCACTCTCTGAGCAGAATCAATCTGAAGGGAGGATTTTAACTCTGATCAACCAAGGACAACTTCCACAAGAATGTTTTGATCAAATTATATCAAATCTATAGGATTGCACAGTGCAAGTTTGCAAACATGGCAGGAAAGAATATTTTCTTGTTGCAAATGTAAGTAAAACATTTCCATTAAGCCTAGGAGAGATTTGCATGCACATGAAATACAAGATCAATCTACTACAGAGTTTGACATACAAGGACTTTATGTTTACGCTTTGGCTGATGTTTAGCATGCTGCAGTGCAGCAAATAGAAAAGTGTAGTTGAGCTGTCATGTAAGATAATTGATTTTGACAAGGCTACAAGTTAATTCATCACTATTTTGCAACTTGTTTAGAAATTCTTTGCAGCAATGTCCCAGAGGACAGCATGTAATCGCTTGTAAACTGAAATTAGGTCCAGAGTTAAATATCATTAAATCTCAGCTACAGCCAGAGCTCAGCATGTGACTATTAATGTGTTACCTTCCCTATTATATCAAGGACACAACCATAGCAAAGGTTAGGAAGATTATTGCTCAAAGTTGCAAAGTGCTTATAACTAGAGAATTAAGTTGAGGCAGAATTCCAGGCAGGCCACAAATGAGTGTAAGAGAAAAGCCACTGAATGAACACCTAAAATCATTAATGTAACCATGCATGCACATTTCCATCGAATCCCAGACTGGTATGGGTTGGAAGGGACCTTAAAGCTGATCCAGCTCCAACCCCTGCCATGGGCAGGGACACCTTCCACTAGAGCAGGTTGCTCCAAGGCCCTTCCAACCTGGCCTTGAACACTGCCAGGGATGGGGCAGACACCCTAACCCTGAGTGAAATAAAGAGGATTGTGAAACCTCATCTCTATACTAATATAACTAAATTAAATCACCACTCACATTAGCCGCTCGAATATTTTACTGTATCAGAGTATGAAGGATTGGTAGATACTTTAAAACTGTATTGCAAAGACCATAGTGTTTGACAGTTTAATTTGAGACTGTTAAATATTAATTGCTGAACAAAAGAGTGCATAAAAAATTATGTTGGATACAAATAATTCACCTCCCTACAACTAGAAAGAATATTTGCATATTCACTTCTCTCAAGACACGGTTAAAGATCTTACTTTCAGGATCTTGTAGTAATTTCTACCAGAGTGAGGAACAGGCCCTCCACACCCTGCAGTGCAATACAAAGTAGGTTGCAGAAGCTACAGCCTCTTCTCCCCTGAAGCATTAACTACACATGGCAAACAAAGAGACCTCTCTGTGCATATCTGACATCTGACACACAATGTAAGCTGATTCTCAAGGAACTAACTTCAGGCTTTTCACTAAAATCCATCCTATTTTTCCAAAAGATAGTGCATTATGTCAGAAAACCTCCTTAATTTCACTAATTACTTTTTAATGACCAGAAGCAAACAAAAGACACGAGGTAGGTGCCGTGTGCCAGGAGACTCGGTGCAGTGCATGGTCAGAGAGAGAACTAATCATCCACCTGTTCTCAAAACCTGCCAGCATCTGAGCTTGGTTTGGGTTTAATTTCTGAAGAAATGGGGACTCTGTTCATTCTAATTATGGTTGTGGAGCAGGGACACCTGTACTCAAAAGCCATTCTCCAAGCAGGCTCAGATGGTGACTATGATGCTTTTCAGCAGCAATGCCTGATTTTGCAGACAGACTTCAGCCCATTACTAGAACTAAAGTCAATACAAACCCTCTTGTGCTTTATAGGCCCTTATTTCCTCAGTTTTAGAAAATGGCTCATAAACCTAATTTATACACATCTCTTTTTCTTTCCCACTCTTCTCCTCCCCCCACTCAAAGTTCAAATATAGAACTACATTGCTCGAGTCCCCTGGGGTGTCAGCCTGGCATCCTTTGCAAATGTTGAATTCAAGTAATGCAGATTACATTAAATAAGTGCTTCTGATTGCCCTCTGTTTTCTACTATTATGCGAGAAGGAGACCACAATGTGACACTGGTGGCACACTTGGCAGTTGCCACTTGAATAGTGACTCAGCTAAGAAAGTAACCACACTGAATCAATGTTATTTGGATGCATGGCCTGAAAAAGCAGCCTGTCATTTTGAAATATGTTAAAGGAATCTTTCTGCTATATAAAATGGTGTTGTTGGCTCTTAGCCAGGCTACCTAAGCAGCACCAGGGCAATCGAGGAAAGACAGGGAATAACAGAGAACTCGAGGTACTAAAATCCTACCACTGCTCTGCTTGAGAGCCATTTCCTTGCTCTGTTGCAACATCTTCCTGTGAGTAAAACAGTAGGCAGCTCCTTGAAACCCACTTTACTCCCTGCCCAGTGGATATGCAATCAGGAAGGCAGCTCACCATGCAGAGCTGCCAGCTCAGGAGGCCAATACTGAAACCAGGCCGTGGCCTCTGTCTGCCTGTAAGGCAGGCTGGGGGTGAGAGCAAAGGTATCTGATGCACCTCCACCCAGGAGTAAGTTGGCGTTAAGGGCAATAAGGGAGCAAAGAAAAAGAACGGATAAAAGCAGGAGGCAAGAGAAAAATGAGATGTGAGGGGGACAGTAAGAGAATGAAGAAGGACATGGGAACAAAAGGCCTGGATCCAGCACAAAGGATCATCTCTTAACTTCAGCCTGCTGTGGTAGTAGCATCTCATGACCAGGGTACTTGAGGACCTGGCGATGCCAGCCATGCCTTGATAAAAATCCAGATTCCCTTCCTAATGAAGAAAAACCAGCCTGCTTTCTGCCCTCTATTTACTTGAGAGACATAAAAGTTTTAGTAATGTGGCATTGTTCACTGTGAGTTCATTTCTTTAATGAGATACAGGATGGCACCCAACTACTAGAACAGAGGAACTGATTCATGTTTACTGTGTCCAGAGAATCAGCGTGTAGAAAGCCTGATATCAAAGACTGGATGAGTCGGGAGAATCCAGAAAGCCTCATTTAAGGCACCATTCTACATTTACCATTAACTGTCAGATGTCCCTTTGTTAACATCAGGGGGCTGCATATAAAGTGTTCTGGTAAGGGAGACTCTGGACCTTAAAAAGACTGGCAGAAACATCACCCACAAGGTAGCTTCTGGGATGATATAAGTGATGCCAGTGGGAGCACTGGAAGCAGAGAAAAGACAGGGAGGAAGCTGTTTGCATTATGTTTTTGAAATATAGTTTCATTAACTACACGTTAGGCCAAGGCTAGTTATACATTGATGCTTACATATTTACATCTTACAAGGGCGCGTAGTTGTTAGAGGTAATATTACGTATTACAAGTGCACGTAGGGGTAGGACAAAGGGGAATAGATTTAAATTGGCAGAGGGGAGATTGAGCTGAGCTCTTAGGCAGAAGCTCTTCCCTGTGAGGGTGCTGAGGCGCTGGCACAGGGAGCCCACAGAAGCTGAGGCTGCCCCATCCCTGGCAGTGCTCAAAGCCAGGTTGGACACAGGGGCTTGGAGCAAGCTGTTCCAGTGGAAGGTGTCCCTGCCTGTGGCAGGGGTTGGAGCGGGATGAGCTTTAAGGTCCCTTCCAACTCAAACCATTCCATGATTCTATGAGTCTATTTAGATGCAAGTGAAATAACTAACTCAAACAACCTGTTTCTTTGTCTTACAACCAAAAAATAACCCAAGTGTAACTTTCCCTGTACTGTACATTTGCTTTCTGCAATTTTAAAGCTTTTACACATTTACAGAGCTCTTGTAGCCATGTAGTACTGACTGGCTGGGGAGGTTTTGGGTTTTTAAATCCTATCAAAATAGCGAATATCTGCAATTCACTTCAGAACAGTGCTGGGCATTAGGAAGCTAATGTACTGATTAATTTACCTAATTACAGTAAAACAAACAATCATGCAACTGAGGCTGGTCTGTTCACTTACTTAAAGTGTAATTACAGTCAGAACTGTACAGACAGAATCAGCTCGTAGATATCTGAGGAGTGGCCCACACTAAACATTTAAACATTTCTTCTGGTCATGTTTCTGGTTTTCAAGTCTGTCTCTTCTGAAATACCAGAGACTGGTTTGACATTTGATTTCCATTTCTGTATTGAAACTGGGAAAATATGTGGTTCTAGAGGAAGACACTGAGAGAGAAGTAAATAGAAGCTAACCAGTCATGGAGTGGCTGGATGATGATGACCATGTTTCCTATGCAGTGTACAGGGAAAGTAATGCTCATTTTCTGTGCAGAGATCTTACACCACGTCAATTAACTACTGAAATCTCATTTAGGATGGATAGGAGCTGGATCTGAGTCCCATTCTGAGGTCTTCAATGAAATCTAAGTGGTAGAGGAATGTCATATTGTCCTCATGGAGGACTGAGCATCGCTGGAAATGCTCAGTGTATAGGCTTCCATTCACAAAGTAATCTTTCTCACAAAAATGTTGTATACCAAAGAGAAAACTTCCTGAATCCCATTGTAATGGAAGTATAAGAAATTCTCAATAATAAAGAAAAATAGGATTTTTAACCTAATTCACTATAATTTTAACTTGCCTTTCTTGAATGTTACGAAACTCTCAATTTCATATGTAAGATGAATGACTCATGTACCTGTGCTGATCATTGCTTATTTTGTTAAAGAAAATATTCAATTTCAGTAAAGAAATGTGGAAATTCTGTGTTGTGCAACAGGCATAGGAAGCATCATAGAAAATGGTACTGACACTCAGAATATTTCCGGCTCTAGACTGGTACCTGCTCTGACATAGAACTTTATTGTTTCTATTTTACTCTAACATGTTACACTGCTACTCCTGTATATTAATGTGTGAAAGACTTGCAGATAAAGTAGAATTTGGACTTGTATCTGCAGCAGAGCACTATTTGGCAGCTTTTAACTGCAAATGAGGAGTGGAGCCATCCTGTACCTTAATTTGAGGAACTGTGTGATTAAAAGACAACTGGAAGGAGCGTCTTCTCAAAAGACAGTCTTGTTACTGGATTGAAACAATTCATTTTTATGGCTTATCAAAGTAAATAACACTAAAAATCCGTCATTTCTCTCCTCTGCCCTTCAACTTGAGAAGAAAACATTTAAACTGAGAAATGGTTTGGTTAGTCTGAAAGTCCTGTTTCCACTGAGAGCCCTGTTTACTCCTGAATAAGCCTGATAAAAATATAAACATCCAGTGTAACAAACTTCTGATAGTAGTATCTGAATACGAGGCTAGTTTATGCACCAAGAGAGAATCAAAGATCTTGGTATCACTGGTAAATGTAACAAGACAATTAAGGAGCTCTCTATGAAAAGCTGAAAAGGAAGGAAGAACTGTCCATAAGCTGATACCAAGAGAAGACACTATTTGCTTTACTGGCCTTTTTTTATGTAGTTCGAATTTCAGTTTCAGGACTTTAAAGCCTGCAGGACTTGCACAGGGGATCGAGCAGGGCACAGAATAATTTAGAAAAGAATTAATTCCTATTGAAAACACAGAGAGAACTAAAATGTTATTTGAGAATGAATTAAATGAAGAAATAATTAGTATTGGATTTTAAAAGCTGTCCTCAAGAATTACCAAGGCAAAGACAAAAAAGATATGATAGAAGAACATTTACATGTGTAATGTCATGTGGAAAAGTCAGCACATATAAATGTTCATGCACCAGGTATTAATTAAAACTGTCCTAAGTAGCTGCAGAACCAATTCAACAGTAAGCACAAAAGACACTTGGATCCATCCATCCATAGAATCATAGAATAGTTAGGGTTGGAAAGGACCTTAAGATCATCCACTTCCAACCCCCCTGCCATGGGCAGGGACACCTCACACTAAACCAAGGCACCCAAGGCGTCATCTAGCCTGGTCTTGAACACTGCCAGGGATGGATCATTCACAACCTCCCTGGGCAACCTATTCCAGTGCCTCACCACCCTAACAGTAATATCCATCCATCCAAAGTGTAAATCTCTCTAATCTGACCTCATGGTTCTCATCTTGACTCTGCCTGCTTATTTCTTGACTGAACTAAAGTAAAACCAAACCGGCCATTGAAAAATAAAGAACTAAAGAAAACCCTGCATCTTTCAAGGGGAAGTGACTTCCTTCCTTGGCAGTGCACTGGCCACATAGTCACATTACTGGGATTTTCAAACCATACCTGAAATAGCATCTGCTAAGATACTGAGAATAAGTCGAGACTGAAAGTTTACATAACAAAGCCTGTTTTCCTGTGTACAGGTCTGTGCTCTATTTCTCTGCTCTCCCATTATTGCAATGCCAGCCTCATCTATCAAATTCCTTATAATTTCATGCATCTTTGCAGTATCTGCAGTTCCTCCTCTCCATGGCCCTCCCTTGCCACACCTGCCGAGTATTAATAGACCCTTCCTATGCCATCTCACCCTCTGCTCTATCAAGACAATACTTTACACACTTGCAGGAAGTTGATGGCTTTGAACTCTCTACCAATCTACCAGATGTAGGAGAACTGGTCAGAGCAGGAGAGACGAGGCACACATGAGACTACCTCAATCTCCTGTAATCAGACTAGAAGAAATTTCTGATAAGAATAATTGTAGCTATAATAAAGAAACAACTCAGAAATGTTAAATATTGAGCTTAAAGATCTGAGTAAGATGGCTGAGTTTATGTTGCCATTAATATGAATGCAGAATAATTCCACTTGTGTAGTTCTGCATTAATAAAACTGTGATCAAAATGTGATCCAACGCTCTCCCAAGATGCAAGATGTCCTCTGCAACAACAAAGCAAATGAAGCAAAAGGGAATGAAAAGTAAATTAAAAAAACATTGGTCTTGCAGATACAAAACCAAGTTGGGATAAATATTAGTGCTGATGATTTCCTTTCCATTATCTACAATGTGTTTTTCTTCACAAAGAGGTTTAATACCATCTATCACTCATATAATGGATGGAGCGTGAAAGATGCCTTCAAGCAACTTAGCAGCTTGGCTGTGCCTCAATTTGTCATAGTCATACACAAAGCAAAAATGCACCTCCTAATACATTCAAACATATTGCACCCTAGAAGAACACCCCAGCATCTGGATATCTAAAACACAGTCTGCAACATCATGACTGCATGTCAAAGTAATTAATTAACATCACTCCCTTCTGCCAGATAGGACAGACATACATTTACTACAGAGCACACAACATTTGCTCTTTCTTATTTAATGAGAGCACCTATTTCTTCTGCAGCAGTTTTCATCTAGAAACTCCAGTATCACACACAAAGGAGGTTAGGCTCCCCATTTTATGAAACAGCAAATAGAATACAAAGAGGGAACAGGATACATTCCAGAATGATGCAGCAGCCCAGAAACAGACCTGGGAACAGAGCCTGAATTCTTGAAAATGAGTGAAGAATTCTAGTACTATACCCAAAATCCACCCTGTCAAGAGAATTTCCATGGCATTTTAGGATTTCAAAATGAGAATAACCACGTAATTCTTTGGATAGGCTCACCATAATGAAGTTCTGCTCTCATATGCAGAAGATTCCCACCGGCTTTTAGAATACTCAGGCCTGCTACTTACATATTCTGTGTTTTCTGTGATATCTAGCAATTCAGTGAGCCCCTTGCTCTGATTCAGAGATCAACAAAGTTATAGGAATAAAAGAATTCATAGAATCATAGAATTATAGAATAGTTGAGGTGGAAAGGGGCCCTGGAGATCCTCAAATCCCCTGCTAAAAGCAGACTAAGTCGGAACAGGTTGCGAAAGGCTGTGTCTGGTTGAATTTTGAATATCTCCAAGGACAGAGTCCACAATTTCTCTGAGCCACTATTCCAGTATTCAATCACCCTTATGGTAAAATAGTCTTTTAATCCTTAAATGGAACTTCTTGTATTTCACTGTAAGCTGTGAAGCTAAGCTCTCCAAAGAGGCCTGAAACCCAGCTGCTTGTGGTGGTCCCTGGGAGACCCAGAACTGGGCCACCACCATCAGATCCTACGAACAGGCTCAATAACAAGACCCTCCTCCCAATACACTTCTGAATAAGCTCTGACAAAAGTAATTCTTCATCTGATGTTGAAAACAAATTGGGCTCTGTCCTCAAACTTGTATTTCAATAGGTATCATAAACCCATCAAGTCTGGAAGGAAGAGTTACCACCCTTTACCAGTATCCCCAGACTGGAATCTAAAGAATTCAAGCAGCTTGAATTTATTCTAGAAGGTGGAAATCATATTTGCAGAAATCCACGTATTTTCTTACTTCTATCCCAATTGAACTAGATACTATGACACTGGGAAGCACTATAGCAGATGATGAAACAAAGAGTTATTCTGGATTCCCAAGAATTCAACGACCATATGTCATGTCTCCCTGCCTCCCACCCCTGCAGCAAACCCTGTATCTCTGTGGAAAAATGGACCTTCCATGAAAATCCTCATGTCTTTCTACAAGCTCTCCTCTTCTTGCCGTTTGTTGCCGGGCTTTGATATTTATTTAGGAGACTATCACTGCAATCTAAGTGAGACAGGGGATCAGACATTGGTCCTGGGCTAAAAACTCTCCTGCAATCCATTTTTATGAATGCACATTACTGTACATAACTAAAACACTGCAACTCTATACACAGCACTCAGGAAGGTGAGATTGAAGCAGGCAGTAAGGGTAAGAAGTCCTTGCCTCTATTACTACTACAAATTTCCATTGTTTCATGTTCATGTTTCCAGTTATTTCTTTTAAAATTTGATTTTGCAGGCTAATTTCACCCAATCTACCCTGCATTTGATGCACATATTTGTAAGCATTCCACAGCCCAGCAGTCTCTGGCCTTTACATGAATAGGCACCATATCACAGGCAGAAAGCTATTGAAAATGATGAACTGTAGAGACTTTTTTCTTGAATGACCACCCTCCAAGATCAAAGAATGGGTGTTTTATCTCTCCTTTCTGGTTGATGCCCACAAAGATCTTCCTGATATAAAATACTCTCAGAAATAATACAACACATCATTTTGATCTGGCCTTTACTGTTGTTCCTAACGGGGCCCAAATCCTTCTAGCACAACACACACCAAAGCTATGAAAGTGGATAAAACTTGCTATTACAAAGTAGCTGTGGATGAGAAACTTTCTCACAAGCTTTCTCTTTTCTACCTTTCTTCAGTGCACTCCTTATAGTTATTTGAGCATAAATTCATGTGTAACAGTAGGTCTCTTTTTATTTTACTCCACAACCCAGCAACTCAACATACATTGTTATTATCTGATTCCACTCATCTTTTAGGTCACTGATCATATTTCATGAGTTCTTGCCATTACAAAGAGAGTGGCACACATAGCTGTGACACTTGGGTCTCTTCCCAGCTCCCCTGACAAATGTCCTTTGCCATCCTTTCTTGAAGAAGATTCAGATCTTTGCAACTCCCATTTTCACTCCCAGACTTCCAGGTATTCTGCTGGGTTAACACAGGCATGTTTTAAGAAAATCCTGCAGTTTCTCTGCACTCAATCAAGCCTTTCTGAGCTGTAAAGAAATAACTGGAGGATGTGCTAGCTATAGATCACATATTCAAGACGATCACAAGATATAAGGAAGGGTTAAGACTGAAGGTGTGAAATATTCTCATGAGTACAGCAATACAAGTGACCTTTTGACTACAGAAATTTTCCTTAATGTGCACAATTTGTGGTATTTCACTGCACACTTTTGTCAGTAACAGAATAAAACCTGACTGTTGAAAATTGCACTTTCTTTGCCTGCTCTATACTTCCAGGCCAAGAAAAGGCAGTTTTGGCAGTTGAATGCACTATAACTTCTAGCATCCCACTTCAGTACATTGTGTTTAAACATTAAACAATGTTTATTGAAGCTATAGTCCCGATGACTACTAGAGAATAGATGTTTACATCCCTTCATAAACACTTAAACAGGTTTCTTTTCCAGCACCAAAAAAGACAAATGCTGCTTTAACCAGAGCACTTCACTTCTAAATCCCTTTGCCGGCTGGTTAAGGCCATCAGCTTGCAAGCATTACATTCAGTCTCTCTTTACTTAATTGTTTGCATGACAAAAAGCATCTCAGCTTTCCCCATTTGAGGCAATTCCTGACCAGTTGAGTTTTCCCTTGCCTTTACCATTCCCAGTCCCTTCATCCTCTCAAATTCACTGTAATCTGCAATGATGCCCTGGCTGTGATGTCTCCTGCCATCATCCTATCTCCTTTCTTTCCACTTCACTTTCTTATTTGGACAAAATCTGTAATTTGTATTTAGTAGAACCAGCCAATAACCGTCTGCTCATGAAATTCTTGGTGCCTCACATGCAGCATAACATTCATTATACAAAACATCTAAATTCAGCTGTTCACTGTCTCAAGTCCAGTTATCTGCCCACTAAGCTCCTTTCCTATCCCCCGCTGCTTCTGGCTGCAGTCTCACCTTGCTTATTTTTCCCCAAGAAATTCCTTCTTTGTCATGTATCAATCTTTCTTTTCCACTGCCTTCTATTCCATGCTCCCATGCACATCACCTTCCCCCTGCTCCTCTTGGATTTGGCCTCTCTTCAAAACTACATGTGTGTAAGCGGTGGTTATACTACAAGCAGCCCCTCTGGAGGGTCAGGTGGGATGCTAGCGCACCATCTGCTCATTTATTTCCTTTGGTCACAACATCTTGCCTCATTTTTTGTGCTTTTCCTTACAGATAACCATGGCTCCTCTATGCTCCCTGCCAAAGCTAGATTAGCAGTGAGAGCAAAGTGCTCACCTGTGAGCAGCAGTGGGAAGACTCTGATCTGCCAAAGCCCTGGATGACAAAGCCTGGTCAGATACACGCTTCTTACGTCCTCTGCTATTTCATTATTTCTCTTCACATCACTGAGGCAGACAAGCAGACAACAAACTTTTTCATTGGGGACACAAGATAACTGCTCCTGTAGCAAACCCTTTTTCAGTGCTTTATAAGGACTACAAATAGAGCATCAATGGAGGGATCTTTTGTGAGTGTGATTTAAGAGAACAGGATTTCTCAGAGCAAGTTCTGAACATGTTTCAGTTCTAAAGGATGCTATCACACTTACAATAGCACAAACAATGGTAAAACAAAGAAAACTCTCTGAAACTTTCTCATTTTACATGTAGTAATTTAAGGTCATCATGTCCTTATCTTGGCGCTGAGAAGCTACTAGAAATGCAAGTGATTGTAAGGCTGTAGTAAAAACGAACACCAAAGAAAATGTTTACCTAATTTTTACCTGTACATTGGTACATTTATCTCTAGGTTTTGCTCTAGAAGAGGTTTCTTACTCGTACAAAAATATATTATTGGTATGAAAATATCCTTTAAAACAATAAATAACAGAATTATTCCATTAGGCAATGGAGTAGACTGGCATTATCATCCCCTCATTTTAAACTGTCGTGTTGCATCACTTCTGCAGATCCGATCATACATCTCTAAAGTTAGTAAAGCTGCCTCCAGGCTGTGTTTTAAAAGCAACCCACCCAAGACCCGAAGGCCAGCAGCACATTACAGCTACATTCATCTTTAGCAAAGATGTTAATTGATGGCTGATTTCTCACCAACACCACTTGCAGCCTGCCCTCCTTTTCCAGCTCTGCGATGGGCCCAGTAAATCCACATGAGAAATATATTCAACCCCCATGGGAATCAAAAAGAAACAAGGACTACCCAGTTTGTGGAGGCTTATTTAAGATCACACAAAATCAGGGTGAGGTTGGAGGAGAAACTTTAGCATGGAACCTTTGCCTTTAGCAAAGGCACTGCCTATAATAACCCCCAGGTCATGGAGCAGGTGTAGAAAGGGAGGGGACACAAGTGATATGGACCTGACTTGGAAAGCTGTTCAGTAGAGCAGCCAAAGTGTAGTTAAAATACACCCAGCTGCATCTTTTGAAATCAAGTATTTCAATATCTTTGCATGTGGGTGCTGGAGCTTACAGCTAAACAACGAGACAACCACTAACAGCAAAAGCTGCAGATCTAAGTGCTTCCTCCCTGCAACCTTCCCTCCCATGCTTGGCCGTACTCACCAGTGCTGTTAGAATGAATCTACTGACTCTGCCTCAGCTCTCAGATATCACTACACAAGAAGGTTTGTATCTAACATAGGGTGATGAATGACTGCTATTTTCTAGCACATTTTACTTGCTGGAGATCTGAAGTGAGTTTCAAGTCTTATTTCTGAATGAAACCTTTTGTTTCCCATTTTGATTTCATCATTTAAAGGCTGCCCATGAAGCAGTCTTGCACCTAGGAACGCCAGCATCTTCTGAAAAATGCTGAGACCATGGAGTGGGTCCTTCTCAGCTGTAGCACACAGCTTTGGAGATAGTTATTCTTAACCCAGAAGAAGTCAGAGCAGGCCTGAGGCTCCTCCAGGCTCAGAAGCTGTGGCCTCAGCCTGCCAGAGCTCCCAGGGTATTTTCTGATACCTTAGTGTTGGACAGTGAACTCAGCTCTGCTTTCTCCAAGCATTCCTTAAGTACCTCGTGACACCTAACACAGAGACAAGTGGTTAAGAAGCTTTCCCAGGGACCACTACACCTTTTTTCTGCTTGTTAGTAAGCAAAAACCCCAGGAATACTTTTGAGTTGGTGTCCACATCTGAGATTTTTGCCTGCACTTTGGGAGAGTGAATTCTGTTCTTTTCTCCACATGACAGCTCTTTAGTGACCAGGCCATAAAATTATACCAATGGCACTTTTAAATTGATCTAAAGTCTGTTCATTTGTGTAGTGCGCATTTAAAGCCACGTTATTGTAAGATGCTTCAGCAATGAAATTTAGCATTAGCAATTCAGTTCATTAAAAAGGGTATTTTAGTAGGTTCTTTCTTTTATAGCTATTACCCTGTCTAAAGTGAGAGAAACCTCAGTCAGATTAATAAAACTAACAACTTGTCACACATACACTGCCATTCTATGAAGTCTCCTCTGCTCTCACCAGTTCAGCAGCCAAGGAAAGATGTATGGGAGCCAAATTCCCCCTTGCAGAACCACACAACACCTGTGCAGGAATGCATATAGCCCATTCAGTACTAGTAACCATGGTTTCGTTTACTGAAAATTATCCTTAAAGTGTAAAGTTTTAGTCAACCATCAAGCCATTTCCCAGGTAAGAGAATAGCTGCATGGTAAAGTTCACTTCCAGATGTGGCAGGGGTGCTCAGAGTAAACTGGGGCTCTGCTTTGGGAGGGGAGCTACTCTGTTCAGTTACAAACACCTCCTCAACACGATTGTCTTGCTTTGGTAGGGAGCTTCCATGTACATCCCTGTTTGCTCCCAAAGGTTCACACCCACCTCTCTTGTCTGAAATGTAAACGTTTTTTTACACTCCCTTTCTTCTTTGGAGAAAGGCTCCAAAATGGTGTTGCTACCTTAGGCCAACACAGAAGACAAACTCTCAGTATGCAGTAGCCTCATCAGCAACTGCTCTGAGTACAAATAGGAAACATGGTTTTAATAGATCACCTGAATTCTACGCAAATATTCACTCCAGTACATAACTCATTATGGGCTTATCTCTTCAACCAAAGCAGCCAAACACGCAAAAAACCTGGATGCTTTAACAAAGGAGATGATTGTGGTAATATTGTAATAATTACATACAATTGTGCAGTCTTATCCTAATAACATTACACTTTTTTCTTTTTTTTAATCTTTATTAGACAGCTGAATGCCTTTTACACTACAAACCCAAACTATTTTCTTAGCACATCTCTATCCTATGGCACTCATCTATGTGGTAGGTCAAAAAGTCGCCTCTGTCTAGGAGTAAGGAGTATGTTCAGACCCCTGTCCTGTATATTGTGCTCAGCTCAGCAGGAGACCTGGCACTGGGCTGGAACTTCTCTTTCCTGATGAGCTAACAGTGGGGTTAGTTCATTGAAAGAAAAACCTGCCATTGCTCAGCCTGGATGAGTCTCAGTAACTCTTGGTCCTCAAATGAGATCCTCATCAGTGTAATTTCCTGTCCTATCCTCTCCCCCCCCCCCCCCCCCTTAAGTTCCAATTCCAGTAATGACTTAAGCATTTATCTAACTTAGGTTAGTCATTATTGACTTTCAAAGGTCTATTCACACATGCTGCTAGATCAAGTCTTCTGAGCAATGGAACACACTGGAAGACAGAACTCCAAGGACTGAAGCAGCCAGTCAGGTCAGCTCAATGGAATCTTCAAAGCCATTCAAAAGAGGCATCTCAAAGGAGGGCTGAGACTGCTGGGGGGAAATGATCTGCCACTATCTCAAGCTTTAGACATAACCAGCTGATTTCTTTCCCACACTCCAGCAGGGAAGACGAAGGTGACAAGTAAAGGGACACAGGGTGCTGAATTTCTGTTTTCCACTTACTTTGGTACAGAGCTTAGAATAGCTGGCACCTGATCTACTGATCATCAGTGAATCACACAGTAGTATAAAAAGCAATTTTTTCTCAAATTGAATCTTGGATCTACTTTTTCTCTTCCAGAATCAGCTGTTGCCCTTTGCTTGGCCCTGGTTACTGCGGGAAAAAGCCAAGGTTCATCTCTCCCATAAGCTCGCAGCACCTCCAAAGCAGTTAACTTACAGAACCTTAGAGGATACAATCATATCTCTCACAGAGCAAGGAAAAACCGACACAAAAAATGGAGTAGATACTAACAGCTTCAGCAAGAGACAAAATATTCCCACCAAATGAAAAATGATGGATTAGCCCAGCTTAATGCAGCCAAATTATCTGTGTAAAAATACATACAGGACGTGCTGCTGTGCTAGTAACTGCACTGAACAGCAGCTTGTGTTTACATTTCTATTCCCTGGATACAGGCTGTCCTGCGTAGGCTGGGCCTATGAAGATGGGCTGTGCCAGAGACTGCTGAACACATGCAACCTGGGCACGCCAGCCCAGGAGCGTGGGCCCAACATCCAGCAGAGGCAAAAATTAAACACAAGCTGTTTACCTGATTGCACCAGCTCCACAGTGATTGAAGGGAGATGGGTGTTTCTGAAGTTTAAGGAAGAGCAAATGGTTAGAACTGAAAGACACGGAAATCTATTCCACTCCGTAACTGCTACAGAAAGATCTTTGTATGAGCCTCATTGGAACTTGGGTATATACATTTGCATGTCTTTGCACAATGTAGCTGTCACTGAGTTTGCAAATCACATCAAAATTAAGCTGCAATTTGAGCTTGGGTTAAATGAAAAGCGTATTAAAACTTTAAAGTCCACGTGCTATAGATACGGAATTCCATTTCAGCAAAAGCAATAATTAAGTCTGGATCCCAGTGGAAGTTTCAAGACTTTAAATATCTTTAGAAACTGCATCTGAACTCAGCAGCTGGAATGACAAATGAAATACTTTGGCTTTGATGGAAACAGAAACAGTGTACCCAGTTCTGTCACCTCATTTTATCACTGCGATACAAACCCACAGCATAGACAAATTCCCACACAAGAAACAGATAGATGTCTTTCAGACACAGGCCCTGAATCCAACTCATTGCCCACTAACAGTTTAGGACAGCTGAGGTCTCCCATCTTTGCATCTTTTTGATGCCTTGGTGGTTTCCCAGTCAGCCCTATCCTAAAAACCTGAGGATAGAAAAAAAATTATTCCAGCAGATCAGTCCCTGGCATTAGGGCGAATTTTGCTTGAGCCTGTATCCGCAAACCATGAATGTCTCCTTTGAGCTTCATTTCTTTTTTATTTTAAGAATACGGAAGCCAAAATCAAGCCCCAAAACACCACAGACTCACTTTAAAATACTCTGGTTTTCTCCTGAGATACTGCCATTGCTTTCATAGCTTGCTGAGCAACCCCCCTTCAGATTTAGCAAAGTACCTGCAGTCCTCATTCATCACAAGTCTTGGAACTGAAGCACTCCAGCTGCTCCAGGGCTATACCCTTAAATGTGATCTTGCTGTGATGTTAGACTTTGCTGTTGTCATGACCTTGGCTATTTTTGACAAAGAGATAAAGATGAAATAGGTCCTTGCTCTTAATGACAGTTTGTACAAAACATCCTTTCCAAAGAAGATTGTGTTATCTGTGTATGTACATTACTGCCCAGCCTATGCCTGGCTGCAATGTTGTAATCAGGGGACATAGCATGAAGGAAGATGGTTTGGCATTGTTATGCCAACAACTCCTTACGTACACTTTGGGCAAGGACACTATTTTCTCCCCATCCCAACAGCAAAGCAAACATTTTGAAACCCACTTTACTTTTCCATTACAACCTCTGTGTTTGCTTACTCTGAAATTTCTCAAACTGACACACACAATTTTGGAAGGTTCCTGCTTTTAATTCAGTGCTTTTGCTCTGAACTTTCTTTTTCCTACCTCTTGTCCACTGCTTTGAGAATCCCTTATTAACCAGAAAGATTTCTGTGATCTTCTCTGCAATGACGAGTGCTCATGAAAGTCAAAATGGTCTTCAGTGACACTGCCTGATGAGTTTTCACATTTTGAAAGAAAATCACCTTATCCCTTAGGGGCCTGATGAAAGAGATGCTTGCTTAGATTTCACTGAGATCTTTTTAGCTGTTTCTTCTAAACTGACTCAGCAACCTTCTTAAACACCTGCTTAATTTAAAGCAGATGAAAAGCCCTACTTGTGTGTCAACTTAAGGATATGCTTAAGTGCCTTGCTTGGACTGGGGCCTAACGGCTTGCAGATACAGATGGCTGTTATCAAGACCCAGAATAGGCCAGGTAACCACCAACAGTCAATTATATCCCTAGCAGAACTTCAAGGCAGTACATCATACTGTTTGAAGTTAATTGTTTTGAAATAATTGGACAGGTGAGCAGGTAAGTTCACACAGAGCATCTGCAATTTCCCTTTGTATTTAAAAAACACAACAGTGCAGAATGCACAGACAAAATGGGCACGATGTTATCAAAACAAGTCAAAAGGGAAGGGAAAAGGTATAGGTTTGGTATTTTTCTAAAAACTTTTCCTTTTAATTTCTAGCATCATTAAAACCTTGAAAACATTTTATTTGGGAGCTTCTTTAGTTAATATCTCATTACTTCTCTTTTTATTGTTATGGTAATCAAGCCTTAATATATTGCAGCTTCATAGCATGAAATCAAGGCTAGGCCTGTGGGCATCGACAGATGTACCACAGCATGCAGTAAAACACAGGTACAGAGGCATGCAGAGCTGAATATGGCACAGGGCTTTTTTATAATTGTTTAGTAATTCATCTGAAGTTATTTTAACCTTGACAACAGCTGAACTCTAACACGTACCACAATCAGTCACCGGGAAGCTGCTCCTACTAGCAAGCCATGTTGTCTTACAGGCTGAGTTTTAGGAAAGCATGAAAGAATGTCTGAGAATGATGATTAAGGTGTTTGGATGCCTTACAGGCTGTAGTTGTAACTATTCACAACATTTAACTGAGTATATTCTAGCCAAGGGAGAATGGTAGCACTGGGAAACTGCGTTTGACACAAGAATCTTTCCTCCCATTGGAAATCTGTGCTTGGGGGCAGAATTCAGACCCTCTCCTGGCAAATTACGCACCAAAAGTACAAGCATTTGGATCTGACTTCTGGTTTGGAAGTGACACGTGGACCTTGTACTGGAGCTCTGCTTGTGGTTGAATTCCACCCATCAAAACAAATGAAAGTTATCTATATAACTTTTGGAAAGTTCTGATGGTCTCGTCTGCAGAGTATTGATGTACTACCTCAGAAAGAGTGAGTGTCCCTAGATCTTTCCTGAATGACAGCAGACAACCCCCAGTGTCAGGTCCACTTCTCAACACTGTTTTCAAGAGAGGAAAACAATTACAATTCAGGAAACAATTACAGCTCCTGGGAGATTTTCTAAATTTAAAGGAAGTGTTTGGGCAAGCAATCACTTTCCCAGTACAAGAGTTACAAACAGCCGACATTAAAGGCAGTATGCCTGAGACTTAATAAAATCACTGATACTGAGGAGAATCTCAGAGAGTTCTGTGGCCTCAGCAGGAGTTGGGTGGCATTTGGGCAGCAACAGCTTTAGTTTACCCACAGCACAGCCCTACAGAACCTCTCAGAAACATCCAGCAACTGACATTTGTCACTGCAAACATGTAACCTTCATAACAGGCACCCAATATTAATAAAGGAATAGGAAAAACGTAGGCACAGGTATTACATTTGTTCCAGGAGAAGTGAAAAATGTTTTTCACATTATTACTGGATGACAGTAAGACACAACTCAATATGTGGATTATCAACATGTCTGAAAAACCTGGTTAACCTCAGTGAGGCAAAGGCTCTCAGCTTCTCTCCCAGAAATACTCAGAGTAACAACACACTGCATTCAACTGATATCTATTCTATACCTTTTAATGTAAACTAAGTCTCCTAAACAATAAGGAGTCAAGTCATCCAAATTTCTAGCATCAAGCATAAAGGTGAGCAGCTCTCAGCTGCAGCAGAAGCCAGCTCTGTTAGCCATACACACTTACGGGCATTCCATCAGACAGTGCTTGTCGGATAAGACCTTAGGACAAGCATACGTGTTGTCCAGCATGTAACAAATGGAATGGAAGACAATGGGCACTACAGTCCAGCAAACACACTAATTACATTAATAAAAATGAAAGCTTAAATTTTGAAGCTAATCCTGGGCTATCATTTATAAAAGTTAACAGGGCATATTTAATTTAGGAATTGGCTAACGCTTCTCTTGCCACTGCTGAAACCTCATAAATGAAATATACTGGATTGCTGCCCAGTGCGGAAATAAAAGTTATGAATAATGTTTCTATCTCAATCACTGTCAGTGCTTTAATATTCCTAATTACTTTAAAAAGCTAAATATTCAATATAGGAAAAACCTTCTTTTTCTTTTTATCTTCACTTGCAAGTTACTGCAATTTAATAAGAGTCACTGGGTAGTTTCAGTCCACAAGACCATTCTAAGCTTTGATATCTTATCCTTTCCTCTTCATATTTACCAAGAACGGAGTGCTGTTACTCTACCTGTGTATGTGAATGTATGCATCTACATGGTATGTCCATGTTGTCACAGCCTTTTTTCACTATTAGAATTTGTAACTTCTCTAAGTGCACTGTACAAATACCCACTGGCTCTTAGGTTAAATATATCCATTACTAAAAATAACCAAAGGATAAAATGAGTTCCTGAGATCCTACGCTATATTTTACAAGTTTTCTTTTTTTAAAAATATCATTATAGTCAGTATGTGATGCTGCCCAATTTTCCCCTTGCCTACATTGTCAGGTAATCCCAAAAGGTTGGTTCAAACCCCAAAGGCTGGCCTTTCTTTCTGCCCTTCCTCGCTGCTTCCTCCCTATTGCCTTTTCTGCTCTAACTGAGGACCAGCAAAGCTGCAGACAAGCCACCAATGACTTGATCCAAGAGTCTGTCCCACTGACTTGAACCTCTGGAGATGTTCATCCCCTGTCACATTTAAGTCCTATTCCCTTCTAATGCCTCCCTTTATAGCTCCCTTTTGTTATCTTTTTGCCTGGTAATGATGCCTCTTTCTTAAGATCCCAATCAATTTTGGGGAAAGGAAGTAAAAGCGAAATGAAATGTTCATTCAGTAAATGACTCACAGCATCTTTCTTGATGCAGTTCTGTTTACTTCCCTGACACACAAACAGACTTCATTTAACAAGTTTATTTCTGTTACATCAATAAGGTATTGGGCCTGTGTTGCACAACATCTCTGATGTTTGCACTGAGAAGAGCACTGCCTGCATCATTCCAGCAGGAACTAACCACAGAGACTTAAACTTATCATTACCAATTAAGAGTTTGACATACACAGCTTCACCTGCTGAACGAATTGAAAGCCTCAAGTGTGAATTAATTTCCCAGCCAAAGGTGCCAAACTCCTACCTCCACCATTTCCCTAATTTCTGCAGTATGGATAATTTAAGTTATAGGTTTCAAGTCAGAAGAGAGAATCTGGACTGCGTGAAAAGTCAATGGCAAAATTCCCACTGGGTTCAACAGGACAAGGATTCTGTCTAGAGACAGTGCTTTCCAAACAACTCCAAGTACTCCACACAGTACTTAATGAAGAATGTGTTGTATTAAAGGTTTAAGAGAGAAAAAAGATCATAATAGAGCTATATTATCTGTATTGGTATCCTAATAACAGGAGTGAAAGCATTAAGAGCATCAACAGACAGCCTTCTTTTTTCCACTTAAAGCATCCAAGTTCTAAGGCTACTGCATTATTTAAGGTCTTTTTCTTTCATAGCAGCATATATCTTCACCACATGATTGTAAATCTTTACTCACCACTAGAGCAATCAGTACCTCCCCATCCTGGTTCACAGTGACAAGTGTCAGGAGAGACACATCTTCCATGCACACACTCCTCTGTGCAGAGTGCTGTTTGGAAGAAACAAAGCACAGCGTTGTAAACATAGTAAGTGGTTGGTAACCGTACACTTAACTATGCCCCAGAGGGCAATCTTTTGTTTAAAAATATTAAACTAAGCGAACACACACAAAAGAATTACTTGCGAGATTTAATTAATACAAAGTGACTGAAATAAAATGTAGGTCTCTTGACAGCAATAACTCATCTGTCACTTCAGCACTTTGCAATGAAAACCTCTAACACCAGAAATGACTTTGGTTGGCAGTTTCGCTTCGTAATAAAATTTTTACCAAACTGACACTTATTACAGAATATCAGCTTCTTGTATTGTATTCAAGTTGCTACTTTTCATAAGATAAAATGGAGCTCAGCTTTGAGAGTATATTAAGATCCAAAATAGATTTGTAAGAAAATAGCTCAAGGAAAAGAAATAATTTCACCACACGATGCAGTAGCTGTAAGTGCAGTCTTGTCTTTTCAAGGTCACCAGTTTTCCATAACTACAGTGTTCTGTATCTTATTTGTCCACTTCGGATTATTGAATGCTCAGTATCCTCAAGGTTCAGACTATGAAAAACTGGTTGGTTTTACTGTCTCCCTCGCCAGTTGCCTAGAGATATACACAGGAGAATCTTCTTTTCCTCTCCCTGAGTAGGAACAGAGCATAGTTTTAAGACTTCTCCTGTGCTCTTTCAATGTCTTAGTTTCCAGTGTATGCTGGTATGCCCATCACATACAAAAAACCTGGACAATAGCTACTTTAAAGGCTGAACTTTGTTGCTTACTACCTTGTTTCCAATTTACCACTTAGGACACTGCCAAAACCTCAGCACGTCAGTGATTCAAACTGGATGGTTAAATTGAAACATACAATTTCCATCTAGACTAACATGCATGAATTATTAACAAATATGATGTAGTGGCAATGAGATCACTATATTAAAATATATACACACAAATATAGATATCATACATACGACTTATTTCATATATAACCTATGGTTTTTATCCTGTGTTTTCATGTCTGATGGGAAACGTGGGCATTGTGCTTACTTAACCAGGAACTGGCTGAAGCCAGACTACAAAATACTTACTCCAAGACAAAGATTAATTCATTCCTGTCTAAAATGAGGCCAGTAAAGCAGATTTGGGAAGTAGCTTTGTGTTGCTGTACTGAAAACCGAGCTGAACTACCCAGTTCAAGCCTTCTGGAAATTGCACTGGTCCTACATATGAAACACCCTGTTAAATCCACATCCCTCATATTCCACAATGTCTTGACCATTTGAACAATATGAACATGAGCCGGCAGTGTGCGCTCGCAGCCAGAAAGCCAACCATATCCTGGGCTGCATCAAAAGGAGCGTGACCAGCAGGTCGAAGGAGGTGATCCTGCCCCTCTACTCTGCTCTTGTGAGACCTCACCTGGAGCATTGTGTGCAGTTCTGGTGTCCTCAACATAAAAAGGACATGGAACTGCTGGAACAAGTCCAGAGGAGGCCACGAGGATGATCAGGGGACTGGAGCATCTCCCATATGAAGATGAGCTGAGGAAGTTGGGGCTGTTCAGCCTGGAGAAGAGAAGGCTGCGTGGGGACCTAATAGCAGCCTTCCAGTACCAGAAGGGGACCTATAGGGATGCTGGGGAGGGACTCTTCGTCAGGGACTGTAGTGACAGGACAAGGGGTAACGGGTTCAAACTTAAACAGGGGAAATTTAAATTGGATCTAAGGAGGAAATTCTTTCCTGTTTGGGTGGTGAGGCACTGGAATGGGTTGCCCAGGGAGGTTGTGAGTGCTCCATCCCTGGCGGTGTTCAAGACCAGGTTGGATGAAGCCTTATGTGGGATGGTTTAGTGTGAGGTGTCCCTGTCCATGGCAGGGGGGTTGGAACTGGATGATCTTGAGCTCCTTTCCAACCCTAACTATTCTATGATTCTATTTGACATTCTGTTCGGACTACCAGATCAGATCACATCTTGCATCGACGCTTATGCTGGCATCAAATCTGATGGAAACATTTTGCTGTCTATTCTGAGTTTGGGTCATCACGCCAACCCACTGAGCTATTCGTGATGTATTTAAATTCCACTTTAAATCACAAGAGGACTTTCAATAATCCTATGGGACAGATCTTCCTCCTTTTTATCCATCAAATCACATAAGATCAGTGATCAGAATGTTGTCTCATTAGGACAACTCCAAGATCTTTCTAGATTAGTCATTTCCTTCCTAGGTTTGCTGCATGTCAAAAAGGCAATTTATTCTTATTTCATATCTTCTGTTTAGATAGTATTGCAGAGGACATGAAATATTGATAGCTAATTCTCTAGTCACTAATTGTTCTCATCTTTTGGGCATTTATTTTACTTGAGTTAGAGTTTCTGAAGATATGAGGTGTCCTCATCTACAGCTGTAGGATGGAATTAAAGACAGGATATTCGATAAACAGGACTTTAAAGTAAAGAAATACACATCTTCATGCAATCCTTTTAAAATGGCTGGTTATTCAGAACAAGTCCACGCAAAGAACAGCCACATACATTTAGGCTGTTATTAAAACTACAGCACGCTAAAAGATATACAGCATGCTGGGATAGAGATACTTTGAAAACTGTGCCCTCTATAGCTGTGTCTGAGAATACAGTTCTCACTGATGGCACTTACAGACTAGTTTTGCAAGAGGTATGGAAATTAACACTGAGGTTTTTCTGTTGCCTGTGTGGACAATTACAATAATAAGTCTTCTTACACGTAAAACGTGTAACTTGTTTTTCTTTTAATCAGGCCAGGTTCTCAGCTCAAGGCACAGGGATATAGTTCGTGAGCAAGAAGGTGGATGGTGACTGTTTCTTCTCTCTTTCAAGTAACAAAACTCCTGCTCATTATTGCTCTAGATGTATTTGATTTAGCCACACAAACATATTACACTTTAACTATGTTAACATAAATATGAAATGTTACTAACTAATTAAATTAATAAAGTTCATTTAATCATCCAGCTCTGCATAGAAGTGCTGATGTCTGTAGTAGTGCTCCAACCCCTTGAGACATGTGCTATGTGAGACTTTCGAGCAAGGCTCAAGATAGTATTCCTCATTCTTAAGCAATCATAGAATCACAGCACAGTTTCCTTTGGAAGGTACCTTAAAGCTCAGCCAGTTCCAGTCTGGCCTCGAATATTGCCAGGGATGGGGCAGCCACAGCTTCTCTGGGCACCCTGTGCCAGCGCCTCAGCACCCTCACAGGGAAGAACTTCTGCCTAAGAGCTCATCTAAATCTACCCACTTCAGTTTAAACCCACTCCACCTTATCCTGTGAGTGATAAGAAACACACAAGTACTGTAGAGTACTGCATCTTTGGGTTTAGGTGCTTTTGGTGTTTAAGTCCCACATAGCTGCAGGTGACAAAGGGGATGCTCTGATATAACCCGTTTTATCCAAAGAAGCAAATAAGCAGACTCCTGCACTGTCTGATTCCAATCAGGCCTGTAAAGGTCCATATAAAGGTCATATTAGGCTAGAACTCTGAAGTTTTACCATAGCAAATAAAATTGTGAATCTCCCCTATTAAAGGGAAGTCTTGCCTTGCTCTAATCTTTAGAGTTTAAATTAATTTTTCATTCTATTAACATTCAACATAATAGGATACAAAGGTCCCTAAGGCATTCTTCATAATATACTTTGTACAGTGGTTTGCAAATGATCTTACTTGTTAATGGAACTATAAAAATTACTTGCACATAAAGGTCAAGAAAAATAAAGATAAGTATATACTTTCTGACACTGTCCTGTTCAGCACTCGGCTAAAGGCCCCTGGAGTAAAGAAAACTTGTACTTATGCAAGGAATATAATTCCTCCCAGTATAATAAGCCCAAGCAATTCAACCTTTGGAATTCCAGACTTTTTATGTCTGCATTTTCCCTTGACCAATTCTCTTGAACAATCCAGCACCTCATTGATCAGTTTATTATTAGCATTCTTGGCATGAGTTGAAGATCAGTTCGTAGTTTGATGCAGGCTGGTAATAAAATGACCTACATCAAAGCCCTGCCAAAATGCCATCTTCGTAGGGATGCATTCAGCATGAGTTATTTGGCCATACTCAAGGTTACACAGCAAATGCTCCTTAGCATGGAATACAGCCAACAAAAGGGTGCTGCAACGATTCATTTGATGCTTATCAATTCTTTTATAATTACAAACAGTGCTTTTTTTAACATATAAGGTCAATCCTCAGGGAAATAGACCTAAAGATTAAACTCCTTTCACACCTGAAATGACTGCATAGATTTCTCTAAGACTAGCACTTATTTTTTAATTGTTGTCCTGAAGTTGAATGTAGGTGCACTAAATGGGCTGTCTGTTTCTCTTATCTACAAAGGGATGAAATAGCCAGGATATTGCTGTTGAGGAGTACACTGCTAAGTGGAGCAGACTCTTCTGGAAAATACTTTCATTGCAGAGTTACTTCAGCTGAGGGGTACCAAAGTTGGATTATCTCTGTTTTCCTTGGTGCTGCACTCCTGTGTATGGACCCAAACTAGAACTTTGCAGGGTTTACCCTGCTCATCCCCATGCTATCAACCCATTACTTCTTGTACTTCATTACACAATGTAACTAACACATGCCACAATTACCTTCTCAGCCTCTCTCCTAGAGGTAAAATGCATTTGGAGGAGAGTTTCATTCTATGGGAATAAGTATGGACTGACCCCTGTGTGTTGTGTTTGCGATGCAATGTGGTGACATTCGCAGTGGTGAACCTGGAGGAGATCATACCCAGCACATTCCATCTCTTTCCCACTTCAGCTGGTGGGACTTTGTGGTGCTAGACAAGGAAAGTATCTTGGAAATAAAGAGCAGTACAAGGTCTAAAGGAAGGCAGCGTAGAAAGCAGGACACCAGCTTCATGAACTGCACTCATTCATAGCAGTGTGAGCTGCTGAAGAGACGTGCTGGAGTATTCCGTACTAGCTGGAGTTCCCTGGGCGCTGTGGGCTTTCTGCCCAGGGATTGTAAGGCAGCCAGGAGGTGACAGAAAGCATAAATAAATGTAGATACATTATAATAATGGAAAACATTGCTAAATGAAGATACAGATGCTACTATGTGAGAGCATCCTACACAGAATGAATGGGTCTGTTGTGACTGCACACGTGACACAAGGACATTGTCCCCAGACTGCAAGTTCTTCTAAATACTTTTCTTTTTCTCCCCTCCCTTAAGCAGTCTCTGCCTGTATTTCTTCACTATACACCGATCCCACCCAAACTCTGATCAATATCATTTGTTTGCTGTCAGCCAAAGGTAGTCCTGTGTTTTTTTCTGTTATATTGCTAGCATTCTGATTTCAGGTCATCCAATCAGTTTGCCCCATGCTTGTGTCATGGTGTAACGGAAACAAGGACAGGCTTGAAAAAGTGATGTTTTCCTTCACTATTTCGTATGTGTCCCCGGAACAACTTGGGTCATTTTAGCACATTCCTCCAGTCCCCTGTACTGCTTTTAGGGGAAAAAAAAAATGATTCTTTCAGGTGAACCACGAGTTATCTCGTGGCCAGTGGTTTCAGATAATGCAGAGAGGTCAAAGATGAAAAAAGATGAAAAAGATGCTTGCCCCTTTTCCATTAGGAGTCTGTTCACGCAGGGCCACTCTGGTGTTTCCGTCTTAACATACTGGCCTAAATCCAGGTTGTGCTGAGTCTACAATATTGGCTTCATTAGATAAGCCTGGAGTCAGCTTTTGGCTAGATTTTCTTAGGAAGTGCTCAGAAAAGGGGGAGTTGATACTGGAAGAAAGATGACTACAGCTAATGCACCCAGGTGGGTTTTCCTCATTCTTAGAGTATTGCTTCGTTGCTAAACGGAAGATTCCCTCTGTAAATCACTGCCTTTCCATCAGGAATCACACTGATTAGATGGTTTCCTGCATAACTGTTCCAATGAAGTGGGAGAATAGTTCTTTGCATTGCTTAATGTCTGTTTCTATGGTCATCACTCAGGATACATCCATTAATTTATCACCTCGGATAGCACTTTAATGCAGGGTTCAGCAACTTTAATTCATAAAGGTATTAAGAGATCTCAAAGCCTGCTAGCAACCTCTATTTTTCATCTCCTTCTTGGTATCTGATGAAAGTAATAAAAAAAAAATACAAACCCAAGTTGATCAATGTGAGCAAAGGAAAGATGAGACTGATGCAGATCATACAACAGCCATGGGTTGCACGATCAGCTCCTTTTCCTGCAGATTTGGAATAAGAGGATATGCATCTATGCAGTCAGAACAGAATCAATGGTCTTTCTTGTCTGGGACATGGGGAGTCTCTGACCACTGCCTTGGTGAGATATTGATCTGTGGAAGGTAGCAGCTAGGTTGTGTTATCCTCAGTCTTGACACCCTGCCAAAGCTTAGGGAGCTGGCTATACCAGAGATGACTTGTGAATGTCTGAGGTAAAAGGATTAAGGAGATGCATTCTGAGGATTCGTCTTCTCCCAGGAGCAGAATCTGATGTACATTAGTGTCATCATTGACAAAATATCAGTAAATCCCTATGTGAATCTGCCAGGAGGTGAAAATTTGTTAATAAGCATCAAATCTAAGATAGTTTTATCTCAGATTTCTATAATGTGGGGCTATGATGAGTAATGCGAAGGTGAACACAGGGTCCCTCATGTTCTTATCGCGGCTGAGTGTCCCAGGCAGAAGACACGGGCTAGATTACAGGTCTTATAACAATTCCAGCCAGACCTCAGTGTTTCAGACTCTCAGGTCTCACACACGAGAGATGCTCAAGTTTCCTGATACTGGAGAAACTGGCACTGATGAGAATCTAGTTTACTCCGTGTTGTGATATATTGCCTGCTGTGGGTCTTACTGTACGGAATGGCTTGGGAAACAGACTGTGCCAGGGGAAGGTCAAGGTAGAGGAGAAGCAGCCACTTTTTCTATGTGCCCTCAGAAAAGCAAGACTGGTGAATCACTTTTTGGAATTGCAGTCTGGTTGGTTATGAGGAACAGCTGAGCTGGAGCAGCGCGTCCCTGAGATGAGAATGGCATCGCATGAGTGACCATAAAATAGTGGCAGTGACTGTAATAGAGGAGAAGGTTAGAGCCCTGCAAACAAAGAGGTTGATAGAGTCACACATTTAGTAGACTCTTTGTATCATTTTGATGCCTCATTGGCTTCATCTGCTCTTGTAGAGAGAAGGAAGGGGAGATAGTACTTACCATTTAATATGTTTAAATGAGAGCCGAAAAGCAGTCTCCTAGTAGCAGCAAATGTCAGAAGAGCAGAACTGGAGTCAGGAAGCTGAACCACTTTGTGTTTGGTTGTGTGAGTAACTGAATAGCTCTGCAGTACTTCAAAAGTACGAAAAAGGAATGTTGGGAAGGCAGAACTCTGAGCACTGAAGTGCATCTGCCCTGCAAAGTGGACAGGTTACAAGGTTGGGTAAAAGCAGCACTGATCTGTTGGTCTGTAGATAAATTCTACAACGCAGCTCTAGCAAGAGGAATGACTGCAAAGGCAGGAGGGAGGTAAGTTTCAGAATTAGGCAAATTCTGCACTGAAGGCAAAGCATCTGTTTCATGCCTGATTCCAATAGATTCATGACCAGTGTCACACAGAAAAGGAAGACCTAAGACCAAGGTCAGAGATGACAGACCACACAGGGGTGTCTCTTGCTCATCCCCAGTGCTGCATAGGGATCATGAGATACGAGTAACCAGGCTTGCTCTATGGGGTGAAGAGTGAAATTCCACTTTCAGCTGAAATCCTGATCACTATAAGGTAGTCACACTCCCAAATCACTTACCACAGTTAAGGCTCAGTCTTTCTCACTGCCACCACAGAAAGTGAATCTGAGCCCATAGAGAACTCTTTGGAGATCAACTAAATATTGATAGTGGTTGATCATTTAAGGCCTGCAACTGATGTTATACATTCTCTGCCATTGCTTCAACTAGAAATAATCACTGCATTCTACCACGTTGAGAGGAAAGACTTCTGCTGAGATCAATTCTGCTGATCAATGTTCTAATACAATATTATTCTGTGGGATAATTTCAGCATTTAACTTTTTGTGGTAAACGATTTCCCATTGCCTCACTGCAGGGTTCACAACAATCATTATCACTAGTTCAAACTCTTAATGAGGTTAAGAGAGATCCTGAATCAGCAGAGCAGAATCTATCACCCAGGAAAGCTTTTCCCCTCCTGTGCCCTCTATCTATTCCTTCCACTTTGGTAAATTGACCAACTCTTTGCAGCAATTTGTAGAAAATACATTTTCACTGGTCAATTTTCTACTGGAACTTGATTCATCCAATCAGCAAATCTAATGATAATTCCTCTGCAAATTGTGTTTTATATTGCATCTTTAGAAACAACATTTCTATCTAACATCTACTCTTGGGCATTGTCTTTCACTCTGTATATGATCTAGCAGACCTCACTCCACCAAAACTAAATGCAGTCAAATAGTGTTTGTCAGCAGGAGGGTCCTGTTTTTTTTGAGGACAGAAGAGGAAAGAAGCAATTCTCCCTTGCCAAAAGCAGTGGAAGCATTCCCCAATCATTCTGTTCTTAACCTTAGGGGAATTAGGTTTTGTTACCTGAAGGAAATTCTTTACAGGCTGGGGAATAATGGCTTTAATGGCCATTTTAATGGCTTTAAGATGAAAGAGGGGAGATTGAGATGAGCTCTTAGGCAAAAGTTCTTCCCTGTGAGGGTGCTGAGGCACTGCCACAGAGTGTCCAGGGAAGCTGTGGCTGCCCCATCCCTGGCAGTGTTCAAGGCCAGGTTGGACACAGGGGCTTGGAGCAAGCTGCTCCAGTGGAAGGTGTCCCTGCCCATGGCAGGGGTTGGAGCTGGATGAGCTTTAAGGTCCCTTCCAATCCAAACCATTCTATAGAAAGAACAGAAGCTCATACTCAAGATCCCTGGCTATTCCTGCCAACATATGGAGAAGCAGCCAAACCTACAAGAAGAAGAGAAAACATAACCTGGTCTACCAAACCACCTGTAATGGCAGTTACTATCAAACAACACTCAACAGACTGCTGAAGCAATGACTGCTCTCCACTCAGGAGCATGGGTACCTTCATCTGCAATCTGGCCTCTCCAGAAGCTGTGCTGGAATGGAAAGTGAGCTGCCAGTTGGAAAGTACAAAATCAGAAACTAGCTAAAAGTGAGAAGTCAGAAATAAGCAAATATTTCCATCATAGAAAGACTAGAGGAACATAAAGCTGAGGAAGATGAGGAAGGCAAGACTCTCAGAGGTGCTATAGCAGAGAGTGAAAGACATGAGCAGGACTTTGGCCTAAACAGCACCGTAAAATAATCAAGTTATCTTGCCTGGCTCTCTGGAATCACCCCAGAAGTACAGCACTTGCATATTTAGCTACAGGTTACCTCCCCTCAGGGCATTAAGTGAATTTCTTTGTGTAAAAATTCCATATTGCCGTTCCTGAGAAATATTTCTCATAGGATTGGGTAGCATTGCTACATGCCCATAGATCTCCGATTACTGATTTGCAGGTCTCATGCCAAGAATGTTCTATTTTCTGTCAGTAAACGACACAGCTCCACTGCTAATTGATTTTCGTAGGCAGAGACTATGTGCCATGTATCAGAGTGAGGATGGGTGCGCCTCGAAAATGTTCCTAAAAGATCATAAGTAGATAGACAAAGACATCTGGCCTGCACGATACTTCTGGCTATCTTTGCTGAGTGATGCAACACCTAATAAAACTAAATTACTCTGATTCTCCCAGATAAATTTTAGTCCTGTAGCACATTGAATAAACTATTGATTTTTTCAAACAAAATCTTTTTTCATTCTTATTCTAAATTTCATCAAGCCAATCTAACAATAATCCTTTCTTTGTTTCTCCCCAAAATAGGATGAATATGGACACATTTCTAAAGGCAAACACATCATCAAGGCCAGGCTATTGGATGGCATGGGCCCCAGAGGGCCAGTGCTTTTCAGACTTCATTGAAGAACAAGCCACACACTCCAAATGAAGGTCACCCTGATGAAATCAGGGATAGGAGTACAGTTTGTTTGAAGATCATGTTATGAATAAGCTACACTAACAGTACTGGGGATGGAATATTTAAATGCAGACACTTTTGACTCTTCTCACATTTCAAAAGGAACCATAGTGATGTCTTTCAGAGCAACTTAGGGAAAAGAACTGCAAAAAAGACCCCAGGAAACAAACTGTTGTGTAAATATAGGGGCTGATTTTCATCCCAAGCCACTAGTCTAAACTTTTCTGTACCCAGCTCTAGATTGCAGACCGTCTGATTTAGGATCAAGTCCAATTCCTTAGTAATGTCTAAGTGTCTAGAGAAATTTTCTACTAATGACACAAGGTAAAATGTACTTCCCGATTCCTGTGATTCACACTGTTGCCTGAAAATAGAATATTGGATCTGGAAATAAAAACTTCTACCTACATTATCAGAAGCTGCTGAAGATGTCTACCCTTTACTAGAAGGTAAATGTTACATAACATTTGCATAAACACAACCATTATACAGTATTTGGTGGGGAAAAAAGATAATTTTGGATACCTTTAATAATGGTTTTAAAAGAAATTCTATACAAACTGCAGATTCTCCTAACCCACGGCACCTGTCAATGCAGATGTAGTGATATCAGATCCTAAAATAGTACCAGTGACTTGCTTCAGCAGAGCTTAGATATGCACTACACTGCTGTAACAAAAAAGCCTACTTTTATTGCTTGTTATACTGAATACCCGATTTAACTTCTTTACAAATTTGCTTATAATGTGTTCCATAGACAGTTTCTTCTTTTTAATCAGAAAAAGAGCTCTTTATTTGACTCCATTTACATACTTAACTTGAAAGCTTTTTCAAGTAAGGCTATCTTTAGTGGGTTTGCACATGAATTTCTGGGCATGACAGTAATGAAAGTAAATCATAGTATTAAGGAAAAAAACTTAATAAAAAGAAGGAAAGCTTTGGGATTAAATACATTGAAAATACCTCTTGACTTAGAGCATCAGAGAAAGTGAGGTTTGCCAAAGTGAATGCCTGTGTTACAAATACAGAGCTGAAGATAAATTATTCAGAAACGTGCAATGGACTGGAGTTTCATGATACATTTCCTTGGGGAGCTTTAAAAAACCTTCAGCAAAGTGAAAAGTATGTTCAACAATACACAAATATGAAGTGAAATGCTATAATCCTGTAACAAAGAAAAAGAGAATGTCTGTGAGCAGAGTATCTGGTTCTAGGCAAAGCATCCACGGCTGGTTTGTGCTATCTGATTAACACTTTTACACTGTACGACTAGAGTATTTAGTGTTAACACACGATTTTCAAGCTATCAGCCAACATCATCATCATCTTCTTTCACTAAGAATAATTAGGGAACCAAAAATGAACACTGATTTGCCAACTGACTCTACTGCAAACTTGAAATGGCCATCTATGTGCCCTTTGGTTTTTTTCTCTCTTCTTCCACTTCCATTTTCCTTAGTAAACAATTTTTAATCTCAATCCACAAGTTTTCCTCTTTCTTTCACTCTTCCTTTCCTATTCCACTTTACTTTCCTGCCAGGGGAAGCGAGAGCAGCTGTGTGGCTCAGTGAGCGAGCAGGCACTGTGTTGACCAGTATGGTTAACCAGGTACTGGGCTATGCTATTAGTCTATCGTACACCCTTCAGACATTCTTCTTGTGGTATTGATTCGTTTTTATTTACAGATTCAATCTGACAAGATGCCTAGAAATGAGGAAGAGGGGCAACTGGCACTTACACTTTATTCCAGTCAGCAAGGAATCTGCATAGAACAGTCCCCCCCATCTGGCTGATGGCTTCCAGACACCTGGAGTTAATGTGTGACAAAAACTCTGGAACTGGTCAGGGCAAGGTCACAGCCAGGGGAAGCTATGAAAGGAAAGAAGCTGGAAAAGATGCTATCTCAGATTTTTAATGTGCATCAGAAACACTTTCTAAAGGCCATCTAGACTTAGGTAACTTCCTTTCCTCTCTATCTCCCCCTCCTTTCCTATGTCTTCAAAGCACAAGGGAAATAAATCTACTAAATGGGAGAAGGATGTAAAGGAGTGGTCAAGAAAACAACTTCAATTTTAAACATGTGTTTCATTTCACACATCTATCTTCTTTCTGACCCTATTGATTTCAATAAGTTAACCCAGCTCACCACACATCTGGACTACTAATGAACAACGTCTTTTGGAGAGAAAAAAAAAAATCTTCTGGAGTTCTTTGCCTCCATGATCCGATACATGGCCAATATCTTGTAAGTATATATCCTCAAAACCAGTGCAAATCAGCATTAACAGCACTGAGCTGTATTAAAGCAGAAAGAGGAAGAGAATTTTCAGAGGAAATCAAGACATTAAAGAAGATGTAGAAGTAAGGATGAAGTAACTGAAGATATCCATTCCAACATGGTGGATCTGTGCTGATTTACACACCTAGGGATCAACCTGCTAAAAAGCGGGCAAATTAATGGACTAAACTGTGCATGGCTCTTGCTCTGAATTCAGCAATGAGCTCACATCTCTGATTTTTGTATGTTTTTCTGATTATCTTTTTTCTGATCCTGCTGAAGCTCCCAGGCATCCAGTCCATTAGCATGAATACTGAGTAGCTCTGGATACAGTGCCTCCTTCTGTGTCTACCTTCCCAGTATTCTTTTATACTGATCCAACTGAGACTGCCTAAAGCAACCAGAAAAGCTTTTTTACTGCTACATTTGCAACGGTCTAAATCTTTTTCTAACTATAATGCTTGTGTAATTTTTCCTCTGATATTTATTAAGCCCTTTGAGACATTATACAGCTTCAGCAAAGCCTCTTTCCGACTTCATGCTACCTTCATTCCTTTGTATGAACATTTTGTTTCTCCTCCTTCTCCTGCATTTCTTCTAGAAGTCTTTCCCTTATTTCATTACTACTCCCCACCAGCATCTTTGCAAATCCATCAGCATCCAGAAGCTGACTGCAAATGTAAAATGATGGGTGAGAGATGAGAACTGATTTTTTCACCTTCTCAGCAAAGAGGTCTCTCCATTATCTTTAGACTAAATTGTAACTCAATGTCTTTATGCCACAAAATGAGCTGACCTAATTGTAAGGCTTTCTCCCTCTTCCTATCCTACCTCCCATGATGTTCAGAAGGAATAAGCAAAGGCCTCTACTGTTTGCAGGCTGTGACCTGCCCCACTGTATTCTGTAAAATGGGGTATCAGGCATTTGTACACAGCTCCAAGGTTGCACCCTGAGTAGGGTAGCAGAAGTTGAATGCAGATAACCAGTTCTGTTGCATACTCCTTCTGTTGCTGTCCTATCAACCCACCTGAACATTCAATAGAAAACAGGGATTCCTCCCAGTCACTACACATTGGTAATAATGTTGTTGCTAATGTGACTATGACTACTACTATTAAAAGCATGATTTCTTAATTCCTGTACAAGACCCCCTCACATATGAATGCAGAACTTGAATTATTTTCCCCATATTCTTCACTGGAAAAAGACGTATGGAGTCATCTCAAATGCATATAAAAGGAGAAATTTCAAAGAGTCTCCTACTGTCATTTCAGCTCTATAATTAATAACCTTATATGTAGAATGGCCTTTCCACACCATTTTCTTGCACTCATACATCCCAAATCAGATAGAGAAAAGGAATGTCCCCTGATACAAAGTATCTATGTACTGCTAGATCATTTCTCTTAATTTATGTTGCATTATTGATGTACAGAATGCTGTAGTTGAATAATGTAACAGTAAGGCTCTTACTGCAAGCACCAGCTTTAATGTGTGTCTATAAAGATAAGAAAAATGTATTTCCCAAGTCCAGCAGTTTTCAAACAATATATTTTCAAGTTACAGGGATGCTCACCATGAGGAATTTAGAATTGAGGTGAGAAGGGAGGGGGACAACATTTCTTCTAAAATGTTAATGAGCTTCTGCATGACAAAGTGAAAATAATCAACAAATCTGACATACGAACAAATGCTATGAATATTCAGGAAGTTTAAGCCGCTGATTCAACAGTTTGTCAGAGTGTGCAACTTCTGCACTGATCACATAAGCTATTATTTTTCTTTTCATCACAAGTACACTCCACTGCGGTGTTGTTGTAACATACACATTGAATTGCAAGGACTGTAATTCATCCAGATGGCAGGATGCTCTGGCATTGTTGTTCCTATGGTACAGATGTTTAACAAACCAGCCATATGGCTCCAATGAGATGGCCTTTTCAAAGATCACAAAAGCTACGAGACATGTAGCCTTGTAAACGGGAGCGCAGTCCTGAAGTATGAATGTTCCCATTGCTACAATCAAAGCATACATCATGCTATGAAGTTGGTGTGTCTGATGGAATTGCAGGATTTATGAAACATTATTTAAAACCCTCAAAAGTATCAGGTCCTAAATTTGCACAATTTCACCAAGTCAGCTATTAACAGAACATTCCTCATTGGTTTTGAAATTCATTAAAGGTTTCAGACATAGGCTGGAAAGATGGGTATATAACTACCTGCAAATACAATAATGTCCAAGTGAACCATCACTCTAGGTGACAAACTGAGGTCCAACCAGTGAGACCAAGAATTTCTCTGTCAAAAGATTTGTCAAAGTCAAGGAGCCCTGAATGATGGTTGTGGCAAATGTAATGTGGAAAGTCGAATGTTGAGAAACAATCTGAGATCAATAATATCTTCGCCGAGAAAGGCAAGACCCATGGTCAGTCTATAACTCTACTGAATTTTGGCAGGTTTGAATGATAGATAAGTGGCACCAGTAAGACTGTTTAATCGCTAATCTTGTCATTATTACATCCTGTCACATTGCATAGATTTAGACATTAGAAGAAGAGGGTAAGGTAGCAGAGTGAAAAATAAAACTGTTTAAAGTTAAAATATCTCAATCTGTGAAGAAAAGGTGAATTCCCAACTTTGTGTTTCATACTGGTGTTTTTCTGCCAAGAACAGCAGATGTTGCAGTCCTGGCTTCCTTTTCTCTGATGCTTGGGTCTCTGACCCTTTGTTACCTAGAAGAAACATCTCTTTTATATAAATCTGTTGTGCAAGAATAAGATTAATATGGACAGCCTGAACAAAGCATTGGTCTCCCAGACAAAAGTGTACCCATTTAGTACACAGGGAATCTTTCCACTTGACATGTTCTTAAAGGGAAGCATCCTATTACCATCTACTCAATGGGTCAAAACTACAGAAGAGCCACATAATATTCCTTTTCTTGATCTTTTTTTTTTTTTTGACCAGCAAAGTGGTCAGAGATGCGATACAATCAGGCAATATGATTTTAAAACATCCTTATGCAAACCTTGAAGTGCAGTTGAACCCTGTGGTGGTTTAAGAAAAAGATTTTCTGCAGTTTATGCATTTGCTCTGCCAAAAGCTTACCTTAGCATACAAAGTACAGGCAATCACAGTTGCTCTGATTTACTACCCAGCCTGTGTTGTTTGTTTTCAGGGAGAGCTCAGTGAAAAGCTATGTCATGTATAAGAACATTCAGAGAAGGGGAATCAATTTGCAAAACCACCAGAATGGAAGCAACCATTTTGAAGACATCAATGGAAAAAAATATGCAGGTGTGTATTTGCAGCATTTTTCAGGTGGAATTTTTGGAATACCATTACAACCCCAAGATATTCCAAGCCTTTTATAGGCACAAAGGCAATTTCATAGCCCAAAACTGCTTAGCCTAAGTGCTAATGAACTGGCCAGAGGTATAACTTACCAGTCAACAAATTAATTATTTGACCTTGTGCCTGAATTCCACACTCTCTGGGGCAGCAGCATATCCAGAACTCAGAAAGGCAAAGAAAACACCAGACTGGCAGAGCAAGAAGTTCTGGGTCATCCTGATTACATAGAACCAAGAGTAGATTTTCTTAGACAAAACCCATTTTGTAAGTCCAACAGGAGGACAGAGATAAAACTGTATATCTGACATTCCTTTAAAAATAATAAATGAGAAGGGAAAAGATCAAAACAGTCACTGAAAGCCTTCACTCCTGCTTTAAAATCCAAGAAACAGTCATTAATAGAGATTTAAACTCAGCCTCCTCTAGTCTAAACATGTCACTGTTAATTACAAAGCTATTTAACTTTTGCAAGAAATAAAGACTGCTATTAATGAAAGAAGAACCAATTAGCCTTTAATCTACACAATGTTTTTTAATCAAACTTTCTTTTGATCATCAGGCTCACTGCGGGATGTATTCTCTCCTCCTCATGTTGTAGTGGCTTCCATGATTACTAATGGAATAGATTTTAAAGGGCTGGCTGGGTTTGGAGAACCTTCTCTGCAGGGCTGGAGCTTCCTTCCCTTTGTGGCAGTGGGGCTTAGCAGAAGGAGGCTCATCTTGAACTGTGCAGCCCTATGGCAGCACAGGAAAGTGGGATGATTTTGATGGTGTCTCCTGACCTCCCCCTTGTAGCTGCTGCCATTAAAGGAAAAGGCACTGAGCATGTCTGGAGGAATATGGGACAGTAGTGCTAGACTAGCTTGGTAGGCAACAGAAGACAACATCAGTTTAAAGAAAAGAAACAAGTGGGTAAGGAAAGAGACAAAAGCAGGGAGGTGCCACCAGGAACAAAAAAGAAATTCACTGCTGACTGCAAAGAATGATGAATGGAAGAACTTGCTTGTTGGCACACGAATATGTTGTGGAAAAAAAACCAAAACAAAACTAATAGGACAAGTGGTTTATGTGTTAGAAACAGGAGGTATGACATGAAAAAGATCACTATTGCAAAATATTGTTGAGCCTTCAAACTGCTGGTTGCAGGGTCAGAGAGTTTCAATGAGGTTTTTCAGTTGGTTGATTGGTTTTCCTTTGTGGCTTCTTGTGGTATCAAAGCAGTAAGACCACGTATCTAGAATCAATCATGATGGAGAGTTTCTTCCTTTACATCATTTCTCTTTCAGCAGCATTTGCTGCTCAGGTCTCCCAGGAAGGAGGATAGACAGAAAACGGCCTTGAGGCATGCACTTCACATTTCTGACCATGCAGAACATTCAGTGTAAGAACCTGACTCCTGCACATGTGAACTTAAATATCACCTACACTGTTTCAAAAATACAACTGGTCTGACCAGGTACCTGCTGTCTGTCCTGCATTAGCAGAACTCTGGCTTATGGTCTGTGCTGTTCTTTCTCCACAATATTTTTCTGGCAGCAGCAGGACTCTTGAGGATTAATACTAACCAAAAAGCACTTCAAAATAAATGTTAATATCCTCATAAAATGAGAAGCTCTGCAGAGATCTCCTGTTGTTGCAACCAGTATGGCAATTAAAAAACAGAAAATAAAAGACATCGATAGATTGCAGAGAGAAAAGTGAAAATAAGTACGTTCTGTGCCAGACAGGATTTTGAGTCACAAAATCAAGTTGATAATAAATGTATGTGGAGCAATTGCTGAAATGATAATAACCCCAGAGGAGTTTAAAGGTAACTACATACTTAACATGGGAAGGGCTTCAGCAATTGGTCATGCTTTTCAGAACTTGAGTAACAGCACTTCACATTTCAGAAGATCAAATGATTACTCCCTCTGTAAAATCAGGCTAATTCTATCAGCCTTATCTCAAAGCGCTGGTAACTTTGCAGAGTCCAAAGCCCCCTCAAAGTAACTGTTTGGCATAAAGGTCATTTAAAATGAGATTAGAGTCTATTCATTTTTCTGAGGTGCTTCTGTACTACATTTTAAATACAATATAGTTATTCAGATAGAAACACCAACACGGCTAGATACAAATAGCTTTAAAGCACTGTGTCAAGATATATAAAGTTAGCTGGATAATTGTATTACTTTAATATCTAAATTATTCTGTGGCATTTTAAACCTGCCTATAAAATTTCAATTCTGATGATCATCAAAACCTTCTTGGGTTTTTCTTGTGTCATAATCCCATTTTAACAAGATGTAGACAAGAGACTCCCAGCTCCGCTTCCTGAGCGAAGCTGCAACACCGATAACACACATTAATGTACAAGACATTTTTAACTAGCAAAGCTTTTAGGTGTTCTTGAATGATCCATTTCACTTCTTGTCCACCTAAGACTGACCTAACGCACTCCAGAGCTTTTTATTGACTTATACAGTGCAGACAGGACAAAGTTCTGACATTTGTGAAGCTTTAGAAACAGCAAAATCATTGACAGGAACTGTGAGAAACAGTGAGATTTTAAATGTTTGTACCTGAACTAAGATCTTTCGAAGTTAAGAGGCAGAAACTTTATGTTGCTTAATAAACTCTGTGATAGTTTACACGTAAGTGTGGTTTTAGTTCCCCTAATTCTTTAACATTAGTACATACTTGCATAAATAACTCCCCAAAGTATGGTCTGATTCAATAAAGCACTCAGGAACTTGATTAACAGCCTCCCCAGTGATTTCAGCAAAATTTTGCTTAGGTACTTGGAATACACATACTGAACTGACCTGAACGGTTCAGTATCTGCAATCCTGACTGAAATCAGTGGGACCTGAAGGTTCTGAGCAGCTCTGAAAATCAGCCTTTAATATTACTACCACAATACATCTTTAATGAGCCTACAGCTCCTCCAAAAATTACTTTTAATTGTCAGATCTGAAGCAAAGCTCTGTACATACGTATACAGTAGTCTCCACTTTCGTAATATCCAGGGCAACACTGCGATCTTCGCCGATACATAGTTCTTAGTCCTCTTCGATAGGCTGTTTTATAACTTATTCTAAATGGCAAGACAGAAAACCATTTGACAATACAGAAAATCAATGCCTACGGTTGGAATTATATTTGTGTTAAATTATAGTAAGGATAGCATTCAATAATTATTTAAAATGCATGAAAGCTTTTGATATTAAAAGCCACAATAAAAAAAAAATCAATATTTGTTTTGAAACTTGAAATATAACTTGTATTATAAACACAGTACTCATGACAGTCAACCACTGCAGCTCTTCCTAGGACTGCTATCTTAACCATTTCCCCAGTCCTAAAGCAAGGGCAAGGAGTTTCTTTGAGAGCAGATGATTCATTTCTGCAAATCAGCAATGTCAGGTATCACCAGTGGAAGGAGCAGAATCTTCCACTGTGTCAGTGCACTACACAAGCCATTACCACAACGGAAACTGCTCTCACTACACAAAATGAAAAGTTAATCCCAAGTGATTTCTTCCTACTTGCTAACCCTTCTAAGGCACTAATGCCTTGCAAAATGCCATTATAGTCCCAGTGGCATATTTTAAGCATGTTTTCTCCACTACAATATGTGGTCTACAGAAATGATTTTAAGCATTCTGTAGCTTCTCTAGACCTATTCTAGAGTTAGCAATGATACTACATTAGAAAAGGAATATTAACAGACTGTTTATATTGTATCATATTATATTGTATTACATTATATTATATATATTATCTATTGTATATTTATATAGCAGCTTTATTCATGTCAGTTTATTTGAAATTACCTAAACTGAAAAAAATCTATTGTCACTCATGCTAGATAAATTGATCAAATTTACTCTGCTGCTTTCCAGTCTATATAGCAGTGCAGGAAGTTCTGCACCCCTGTTCAATTCCATACATCAGAACACAGAGGTTAAAAAGCAAAACCCACAGCCAGACTAGGATAGTGCTGAACAACCTCTTTGCAACTGAGAGTTAAGGTACCAATTAGCTTGCTAAAACCCCCTTGAAAGATTTCAAATATTAGTGGATGTTTGTAGGATACTTTTGTACTTGGAATCAGAATGAATTAACAGCAATATCTTGGAGCCTGGGAAAAATTAACTCTTGGTATCAGTGCTAGAAATGGATCCATCCTTATTTTACCAGATATTCAACACAGATTTGGGTGCAGTATTTCAAATATGGATCCATTCATAATTATCACTAACTCTGAAGCATCCAATTCTTCAGTATTTAGGAGCTTCAGGGACTTCTGACCATAAACCTGGACATGTAGTGACCATTTGGAAAAGAAAGCTGGCCATGGTTGGTCATGCAATAATCACTTCCAGTCCATGGAAAGGTGGATGGCAAAGAAACACACTCCTGAATGGCCCTGTAAGGGACTGACTATCATTGACCTCACCCAAATTTCATACAAAAATCTCCCTACTTCAATCAATGCCTCTAGAATGCCAAACACCCTGGCTATTGTGCTGAAAAACACCTTTCCACACATATCTATATTACAGTACCACAAAAACTTGCATAAATAAAAGGTATGTGAGGAAAGAAAAAGGCAAAACAAAACTAAAATTTCTGGGGATTAGTTCTTACCTGTGTCTGGTGCACTTGAACCAGTTCAGTATGTCAGTACATCTTGTATAATAGATCTGATCAAAAGGATGAGCATAAGACTCCTGGACTGTCACAGCATAGCTAGGAGTAGACGGAAAAAGGAAGTGAAAGGCTGTTTGTTGCAACCTGAAAAGCTTCAGTTCCCTGTATATGCTACTCATCTAACTTCAGTATGAAAAGAATTAAATCAATAATCTCAGAAACTTTGGGCATTATTACAAATCAAAAAAGGGCTTCCTTCAGCCACAGCTCTTCCTGAAAATTCTGGCAATGCTGCTAACTTTGGCTCCATAACAGAAATAGAGATTTCAGTCTGAGTAGAAACCATTCCCCTCTGGAAAAAGGACTAAATTCATGGTAGTTTAGACGGTGAAAAGGGTATTTGGTTGACTTAATGCTGCACATTTTAAAAGAGAGGAAAGCACCATGGTTTTAAAACATCCCAGCTGCCTTCCTGCCTAGGACTGTCGATTTTTGCTTGTACTCCAAAATAGCAGTCAGTTTGTATTAATTTAGCAATGCTGCATGTTGCCACTGTGACGGGATGCCGATACATCATTTTAGGATGAAACAGCACCACTACTTCAAATATTGGGAGGACCAATCAAATAGGATCATTTATAAAAGATGTTGAAGAGTGTTTATTCTTCTGCCGCACAAGTTAAATCCTTTTAATCTGTAGCAGAAATAACCTCAGGGCTATGTGAAAATTGTAATGTGAGTTAATTGGTATCTAGATTTGGAACATACGGTTAGAATGGGATTAGCTCTCTTTGTACAACTGAATGGATAGAAACCAAAACTGGGCGAGCTGGTTAGAAATCACAGAGCTCCAACAACACTAACAATTTATTAATCTCCTTCCCAAAACACTACTTATTAATGTATCAGGTACTATATTAATTGCTATGATTATACTGAAAGTGTCTGGGCTCCTCATGTGATAGAGGAATACAAAACTCATGGACTTGCTAGTGTCAGTCCTTTGGAACACTGTATTGCCCTATAGTGAGTGTGTGCACTGTCCAAGAGACTCAATCTCAGGTTCTGATCTGGAAACAAGCTCAACTTTGTCAGATCTACAATATCTTTGGAGAATGATACTGAAATCATTCTAGGCAGGGTCAAGACTCAGGAATTAGACCCTCCAAATCATTAATTATATTGATTGTTTTAATCCTCCAAGTGATTTCCTTCTTGTCAGTGGGACTGCTGATGTGATTAAGCCCTGCAAGATTGCACCCATTAGGTAATACCAAAATACTTGCTTGGAGGGTCTGACTGGCTTGAAATCGAAGGCTGGACTATTACTGCCCTGCTTGCCATGCCCCTTCTATACAAGCCAAGATTCTACAAGATATTGCTTTTGCCCTCTGTCACAGTTTGCTGGGTTTGACAATAATGATTTTACTGCCACTAATGGCAAAATGTAAAATATTTACATTGCTCATTATTAACACAAAGCAGTAACACTCAGAAATCTTGATTATTATTTTATGATCCTGGTTGTTATCCGGCAATTGCCCTAACAATCTTTTCCCTTTGATTTATTAACATCTAAGTAACAAAGTCATCTTGGTCAGTACAGCCAATCAATTTTGGTATTTAATTTTTGTTTCTCCTTGATTGGGTCTCTGGGTTGCTGACTATCTTCAGACAAAATCAATATTTTATTCCTGTGCTCTGAATGCACTTCACCTCACAATACAGACTGCAAAATCCTTTCCGCTCTAGTTTTTGCTTTGCAGTTGCAAGAAACCTGCAAACAACTCTCTAAAATCAAACCACGGTGCCATTAAAATAGGAGTCCATCTCTGCTCTTGTTAAAAGGGTTTATTTTGCTAAAGTGGACACTAATGCATATTTGTATGAAACTAAACCACAGAACTGGAAATTTAGTGAGTTAAGCTTAGAGTACAGGAACTTTAGCCTCTGTAAACAGACCCTGCATGACTGTGACCCCTATCAAAGATGGTGGGTTTCTATGTACTTATAAGAACTGTCCGGCACAGATCCACTTTTAAAATGAGGACACTGTAACAATAGAGAGAACAAGAATTACCAGGGCCTTTAGTTCTCTGCGCTTTCAAGTAGATATTCTTTGTTGCTGACACAAATGTGGCAGATACAGTCACAAAGTTCAGGACATACAGAATAAACCTGCACGGTGCAGCAGGAAGAGCGTAAAACTTAGTCAAAATCTCTAATAGTCCTACTTGACCACAACCAGAAAAAAGCAAGACAGAATAAGGCCACCATTTCTCTAGGTCTCTCCATGGTAAATGAAAATACCTGTGGAGTGCTCTAGCTAAAACCATGGAGGAGCTTTCCGAAGTACAACTGAGCAGAAAGGTAACAGAGGGGTATGTGGTCTACACACAGCTCAAGCTTTAGAAGCAATTCTTTGGGATGACCCAAATTCCCAAAGCTGCTCAGAAGCACTCTTTCTGTCATGCAAATCCATGTTCTTTCGTGAGGCAGGGTGGCATTTAGCAAATTATGGCTCTTAGTTTGCCTATTGTATGTAAAGATCTGAAACAGCATGTTATACATTACCTTTCCCAATGACTACAAACATTTGGATCATCTGGGTTTAGGGACAGAGTACATTTGAGCAGAGAAGACAGAATAAGCCCTTTTAGAATCCACTTGACCAGCATATGTGCCACCATTGTTGTACCTGGGTGAAGAAAAGAAAGTAGTCATTAAAGACAATTTTGAAGAAAACATTCTTCTGGGCCTTTTCACCCTTGCTTTTGTGCATATCCAAATACTGTGGAGTTATTTACAGATTCAAATACTTCAAAAAGCAATCAGCTAAACAGCCAATGCAATCTGAAAGGAATTTATACATTTAAACCTACTAAACCTGATGAATTTGATGATTAAGCTACCCAAGACATTGATAACCCCAATGATTCTTCCAAAGAACATTGATGCTACTGATCATTTTTACAGCTGTCTGTGACAACAAAATAAATTACTGAGGTATTAAAACAAACTATTCTTCCATCAGCCTATAGGCAAAAGGAAGAATACCCAAATACCCCCTTTGATTTACTTAAATGGGCTTTACTTGTGTCAGTATAGTATGCTAGAGCTCAGACATAGGCATACTACATGACTGAAGCAAAATCAATTTGCTTTCTAACTCTCAGATGGGGAATCACTTACAGTGACACAGGTCAAAATATTGGGTCATTTTATGCAGAAAACCAAAGATTAAATAAAAATATTTGCATGGAAGTTGGAAACAGATTGTATAAAATTTATTAGCTTTGGGCTCTTCATCATGTAACAGTTCATCTATTGAATGTACTGAGTTATACATACTTATTGCTCATTTGGGGCTTTGAAACCAGAGCCACAGCATTTGCCTAGAGGCCCCCAGTGATGTCAGCCAACAATATGAAACAGATAGGAAATATGAAGCTGCTTTTAAATGTAACTTTACAGAGGTGTTAATCTGTTAAACATTAAGTCAGTAAAAAATATTTTAAAATATCCATTTTAGACATTCACATCATCACATAATCCACCACTGAAATTAAAAGTCCCAGAAATTATTCCTGGCAACAAGACTGCCCTAAAAATAGACTGAAGCTTCATATGATCATCTAAAAAAACACATGGCTCATTGCCTTATGGTCCAGAACAGCAAAAGGGAAGTTAAGAGGTTTGCTCTGCATGGCACTGATATACAGCCCAGCATAAAGAAGTTGTCACAAAGCAGAATGAACAGCAGAGGGACAGTCAGGAAAGTTGATCTGAAACTACCTCCTGATTCAAAGCCATCTTATCCAGTTCAAGGACACCCATTACCTTTAGTGGATTTGAAGTCAGGATCCCAATGGGAGTAACAGCTCATCTTTTGAATTATTCCTAAAGCTCAGCTAAACCCAAAGATAGGTCTTAAGCCATGTAAGTCATATTAATGTTAATTAACATGACAGAATGCTAATGATCCTCATGAAATGGATTTAAGCCTGAAAGTACCATTCCCCACCTGCAGGCTGTTTCAAGGTCCTATGGCAACAATGCAAAAGCTTCCTCAGGAAATTAAGAGGGCTGATGGCATGAGAAGGAGCTCTGTTTATTGAAAAGACACTCACTACACTTGTCCGAGACATGGAGGAAAATGTCTTGATGGGGCTGACCGGGAAGTGCTCATGGGACAGAAGTTCAACAAACCTAACGTTCAAATCCAGAGCTTGAGTGTAAATTGAACTTTCTGTTAGCATAGCATGTACCAACACATGTGAACTATGAAGTATGAGGCTCAACAAAATGACAGACAGGTTTTTAAACAAAAAAAAAAAAAAACAAACAAACACTTCAAAAGATGCCTTTAATGCACTAAAGTACATGCCATTTGAATAATGCCAAAATACAGAGGACAGCGTACTGAGAACTATGTTTATAGGTTGCAATTTAACCCCCTTCTTCATCCTCTGTATCTTTGGTTCCTGGTAAGACTGAAAAAATTGGACCAGAGGAAAGCCTGCTTCTGATCAACACAAGTATCAAAGCAAGGGCAAGGCAAAGCCACTTAAGGAAATACAGTCCTTAATAGAGGGGGTTTTAAATCAAAACATGATTCTGTGCTCAGTTTGTTGACTTCTAGAGAACATCAACAGCCTGGGTTTATCCCTAAATTAACCAGAGGCAGAAAGACAGCTTGACTTCTACATTAAGAGAGCTAGCCTCTTCACATTTAAATAAAGCAGCCCTATATTTGAATTGTGTAGTTCTTAGAGATGTCAGCTTGTTCTTAAGAAAACAAAGTATCAGTTTGGGTTTTAAACCGAACACCAAAGAATTATTTATAAGACTAAACAGCACACAGAATATTTGTTTGTAATGTATTTGAAAAAGGTTCAAACTTGTTTTCTAAACTTTGAATGCTAATATGAATTTATTATCTGTTTAGAAATGAACTGCTTTGTGCAATTAATTTTCCAACTTTGTAAGTCAGATCGTATATCAGAAACATCCAACTCACTACATAAAGCGAAACCTCATTCATCTCAAGTGTCTCTTTTCCTAACTCATATGAAATATTTCACTTTGATCACTGTTAATAGAAAAGACCTCATACCAAAATGGAATGGTTGCTATTACAAGATTCAGAATAAAACTCTAAAAATAGGAACACATATATTAAAAACCAACATCAAAAAAGAATCCAGTAATGACATCTAATACATTGGGAATTTTTTTCAGCTTTTATTGCTCACCACCATCACAGAATCATGGCATGGTTTGGGACAGAAGGGACCTTAAAGCTCATCCAGTTCCAACCCCCTGCCATGGGTAGGGGCACCTCACACTAGACCATGTCACACAAGGCTCTGTCCAACCTGGCCCTGAGCACTGCCAGGGATGGGGCAGCCACAGCTTCTCTGGGCACCCTGTACCAGCGCCTCAGCACCTTCACAGGAAGAACTTGTTCCTAAGAGCTCATCTCAGTCTCCCCTCTGGCAGGTTAAAGCCATTCCCCTTGTCCTGTCCCTACAGACCCTTGTCCAAAGCCCCTATCCAGGTTTCTTGTAGCCCCTTTAGGCACTGGAGCTGCTCTAAAGGTCTCCCCTTAAGGATCCTTCTCTTCTCCAGGCTGAACCAGCCCAGCTCTCTCAGCCTGGCTCCAGAGAAGAGCTGCTTCAGCCCTCACAGCATCTCTGGCCTCCTCTAGACTCACTCCAACAGTTCCACATCCTTTTGATGTTGGAAGCCCCAGAGCTGAAGGCTGCACTCCAGCAGGCTCCCGTGAAAGCAGAGAACAGGAGATAGATCCTACATTCCTGCATTTTGTTTAATGTTTGGAACATATTCTCCAAGGAAGCAGCATCAGCTTTTCAGGGGGATAAAGCCTATACCTTCATTAAAGATGTAGCCTTTTAACAAGAAAACAAATGGCACAGAGGTCCTCTGTGCAGTCCCTAAATGGACTCTAACTTTTTTGTCTTTCCAGGCCTGATTTTTCTTTTCAGGAGTGAAAGAAGTCAATTTAAGTACAATTTGGCATGAGAGAGGGGTTTTCAGTCCAAAATACAAGCTGGTGATTTCTCACAAGTGTCTCCCTCTCTGCTGATTACAACTGATCAGGTTAGGTATCTGATACTTATTGAGCCATTTTCACATACCTCATTCCTTTTTGAATGAATTTCAGTATTTCACCTACAATATTGACACATATCACTGGTTCCAGTACAAAAGAAATACACTTTCACTGTTAAGTCCCAAATCTTAGCTGTAGAAAAACTGGTAGGTGTCAAGTCATTGATTTATCTGTCTGTGGATTCACCTCACAAAAATCTCTGTTGAGGAAACTGTGCAGGGGTTTGCAAGGAGACCAGGAAATGCAGGTGATAGTTTAAATTGGACAACGTACATCAGAGTGTGGACAAAAGCATGTTTGTAACTCTCTTCTAGAGTTTGTACAACACAAGCTGAGGATGACAGCACCACTCAAGATTAGACCTGTGTGCAGAGAAAACAGGACCCCAAAGAATCCTTGCTGGGTGAAGGAAGTATCCCCTTAAGCTTTCTTTAGGTGTTGAATACCTGGTTTTGGGCAATATTCTTGGGAAAGAGGACTACTCCATACTGGTATACTGGGAGTAAAGAGCAAACCAAAACCACAGGTTCAATTTCTCTTCTGTTTCCTGGGCTGACAGACTAGAAAATTTATCTAAAAATGACCATTCCTGTTGAGGGGCAGTAGTGACACGTCTCCTTTTGTCATCCCTGTCACAAAAGGTTTCATAATGTGACTTCAACATGAAATGCAAACATGACGAAGTTGTAAATGGAATGTTTTTCTCTCAATTTAGTATGGAATGAGCTTGGTGTCCAGCTGTAACAAGGGAAAATATTTACAGAAGTGTCTTTCATCAGCATGCAGTATTCTAAAGTCCTTACGTACTTTTGAAAATCGTTCCTTTCGATGTCTAAATGTATATGCAGTTTATTAACCTGACTTTTCTCCACAAATTTCCATTTAACAAGGAGCCACTTTAAAAAAGTCTTACCTCAAAGTCCTAAAAATTCCTAATGGATCCTGGCTTTACAGACTCTCAGCATATGAAGACACAGCACATTAACAGGATAGCAGACAAAAGCTCCTCAGACATCACTTGGCCCTGTGAGCAGTCAGTTTGAAAAAGAGAAAACATATTGGGTCGAAGAAAGTGTGTTTTGGGGGAGCGGAAAAAAATTAAGACAGAAATGATATATATTTAGAATGGTTTATCTCATAAGATAATTGTGTTATACCAGACCACAGAGCACTATCCTGTTTTGAGCCAATAGCAAGTGTCTAGGATGGAGTGGAAGAAGGTGGTTGACAGTAACATGTCCCTTTTCAACCCTTGTACCTTCCAGCAATTTGCAACTTCCTCAGCCACAAGTGGCAAAAGTGTTTAATACATGTGATGGGTTCTAGCCCAATAATTTCTCTAATCATTTCTGATGCATTAAAATGTAAATGTCAAGCCCCTAAATCTAAATTTTAGTGTGAGTAACATCCTGGGATGGTCTCACATCCTAGCCATGGATGGTATCAAATACTTCCTTCGGTTTTACATCTGCATCCTCAATTTCATTTGATACATCCTTGCTCCTTTGTTAGAAATCAATCATTGATTCTGAGACTTCGTTTCCTGTCATTTCCTATCACATAAACAACATTTTATTTAAATATAGACATTTTCTTCTGTAATATCCCAACAAAAAAGTTGAGTTTCTCTCAGGAAGTTTGATGAAAGATCTTGAAAAAGCCCTCTGGAAACCTAATTGGATCTTTGTGATCCACATGTTTATCTCAAAGAGCTTTAACAATTCATGGTGCCTTTACAAAGCCGTGTTGATTCTTCATAAATATATTACATTTATCAAGATATTCCCTCATTCTGTTCTTAATTATAGTTGCTACCAAATAAGAAAATTGAGGCGCATCAAAATTCAAACGTACTCTAGTATTTGTGTGTGAGCAATTGAGGAAAATGCCACAGAAGAGTTAAGCCAGAAAACAAGAAGTTGGATTTCACTGAAGGAGCATTAAAGTGACTGAGTGTTTGCTGATTACACTATTTTAGTCTCAAAGTAGTAGCAAGCTTCCAACAAGCTGCCCTCAGTGGCATTCCTTCTTCTCATCCCATCTGAAATTTTCACCATACTTTAGGCAAGGGATCATTTAAACACTCACTTCACTTGGCTCTACATCAGATTTTATTTGAAACAAGCTGTTAGGAAAGCTAAATGAGGCCATCAGTTTCAAAACTGATCAGGATTTTTTGGATGCCTTCACTTATGATTAATAACTTGAGATACTGTGAAAGGGCTGGAGAATATGCAGAGCTCAGAAAACATGCTACAAAAGAGGCTGGTTTAATGTGGGCAGTCAAGAACTAAGCCATTCAAACTCACTAGTCACCTCTAAAAACTGGTGCTACAACCAACAGTAATATTGCCAACAGCAAGTTGTGGTTTTGGTTTGTTTCTAATGAAAATTTAAAGCTGTTTCAAACAGATAAACATTTTAGGAAGGAGTGCGTACTGCATACAAAAGCACTGGCACTTATCATCTGAGCACAGAGAAATTCAAGTGATAGAAGTAGCAGAAACACTAGACTATGCACCGTATTGCTGGGTTCTCTCTCCTGACATCTTGCATGATTAAGACAGTAGACAAAAAGCTGCCTCTGTTAACAAAAGATGATACTTCAGTTAATAGGGTCTATTTAAATCTCTAGAAGTCATTGTACTGAGGGCAAATTATTATCCCTTACATGCAGGCAAAACAGCTGGTGTGTAATTTTTGCTAAAAAACCCCATGCTGTCAGTCACATATTCAGCTTTTCCATCTTCTCTCAAGCACTGCTTTCTCTAAGGTCTGTGTGCATCTCTGCCTGTGATGTCAAGAAGGCAGTTCAATAGCTGGAAATACTTGAGTACATACAGAAGTCACTGCTATTCACAAATGTCCCTGATATCATTTCCAGACATAAGTCTCTTGTCGCCTGGAGGTGACACAGACAAGGGGAGAAACAGCTGACCAGGACAGCTCAACTGCTTCTGACCTTCAGCAGGTTCCTCTGAGGTCTCCTGGGAAGCTCATGGCACAGGACCAGTTTGTACAGTTGAAGAGGCCAATCCCAGCAGTGGCACAAGCTGGGAAAATGCCAACATGATGTACAAAACTAGGAGCTTTCTTCTCTTACACTTGAGTTCATACAATGGAGACAAGCTTCTTTCAGCTTTGCCCTTCTAGTCATAGGGGTAATGCCAATAAACCTAAGCAGGAACCTGAACTTCTCAGGATAAAAGTATTCTATGCTCTGTAGATTAACCTAGATCATGTTAACCAAAGATCATGGCTGAAGTTACAATGGATGTTGTGAATGAAACACATTAAACAATCCTGTGGTACTTTCTGAATCAACAGGACTTGGAAAATAAAAGAATAAAAGCAAAATTTAGATATTTTTACAGTTTATGGAGAAGTTATCAAGGAAAAGAGGAGACTGAGGGGTGACCTCATCAATGTTTACAAATATGTGAAGGGTAGGTGTCAGGATGATGGAGCTAGGCTTTTTTCAGTGATATCCAGTGATAGGACAAGGGGCAATGGGTGTAAACTGGAACATAGGAAGTTCCACGTTAACATCAGGAAGAACTTCTTTACTGTAAGAGTGACAGAGCACTGGAACAGGTTGCCCAGGGGGGTTGTGGAGTCTCCTACACTGGAGATATTCAAGGCCCGCCTGGACAAGTTCCTGTGTGATGTACTGTAGGTTACCCTGCTCTTGCAGGGGGGTTGGACTAGATGATCTTTTTAGGTCCCTTCCAACCCTTGGGATTCTGTGATTCTGTGAAAATGATGAAGAGCTGCATCCAGAGTCCGGTTTGTTCAGTCTTAGCTGGGCCCCTTCTGCTACATCATCCAGTGAAGCAAGTGCTGCTCAGTGCAAATAAAAGAACTAATTCCATTTCCAAAGATGTCATTTCAGAGGCTTTCTGATAAAGACTGGATAAACACACCAAGGTCCTAACTGTTATAGTCCACCTATTTTCTGTATCCCTCACACTCCTTGAACCACAGCTGCTCAGTTTTCCAATAACTAGGTGGAAGGCTGATTTTAACAGGAACCAAGTGTCCAAATCTCTTAAATTGCTCTAAATCTCTAAGCTCTAAAATGTGTCAGTGTGAGTTGCAGTTGCTACAGTGAATTTTTTTACAGTTCCATGGGTATCTTATGAAGTCTGAAGATGTGCTTCAGTGCTGAGCCCTCTTATAAACTCACTTCCACTGGAGTCAGTGGAAGCTTGGCTAAAGCAAAGCAAGAATAAATAACAAAGTAAGCTCTTCTCAGTCTATTAAATGTTAGTTTTGAAGCTCTTGATTGTTCCTTCAGTGCTCTCAGAGGAAAACTGGGAAAAAATTCCACAGAGATGTGCTACTAGGCAAGTAATCCAGGAAATCAGATTGGCTGTGGTTAATGAAATATGCTTATCAAGATACATACATACGGTGTATCTGTCTGGGATCCAGAGTACCTGTGTTTAAACCCTACTGTCACAGACTTAAGGCCTGACACTGGGTTAGCAAAGTGAGTGAGACTGAGATAGCTCGAATTTCCAAGTTCTGCATCTAGTATTTTCTGTAGCCTGCTCTGAGCTCTGAGGCACCCAACCACCAAACAGCACTGGGCTCCGAAACATCAGGTGAAACTGAAGTTCAAAAGTCTCAGTGTGTTCCACAGGAATCAGAGGAAGAGGTCTGACCAACCTGCCAGGTGCTTTAGGAATAAGCATACTACAATCTAAAAAGTGATTAGATGCTGATGCAACAACATCTAAACATGTTTGGCATTATCCGTCCACTCTGAGATCAACAAAGAAATGCAGCCAGCCCTGTTTTACCAGCACTTACACAAACCAAATATCCCTGCACCCTTGTGTAAAGCACAAATACCATTTCAACAAGCTATAACTCACTACAATATTAAATTTCATTCTCTTAGATAATTGAATAGTTAATCAATAGTCCATCAGAAATATAATGAAAATATAACATTAACAACACCTAAAAACATTGCTGAAACAGTGCCCAAGTACAGATAATTGCTGGCTCCTTTTCAGAAAGGTCAGCATGGAAAAATATTATCTCTGATTTTTCAGCCCATAATTTTGTACATGTTCTCAACTACCATGTAAAGTTGGAAGCCAGCCCTCTGAACATGTGGCCCTTTAAGTTATTAATCCAAACTCAAGTCCACTGAAACATCAGTGTTCCTTACAGTGCCTAAGCCCATCAGGGCAGGGAGATGGCTGACGTTCCACCCGTGCCTTCTGCCAAAAGCAAGTTGGTGTTGGCAGGCTTTGAAGGCAAAATCCTGGTACCCTGCAGAATTTCATCAGAAGACAACCTCCTGCAAGCTGAGAAATCCTCCTGAGGCAGCCATCTCTGACCCCTCTCAGTTAAAACATGGTAAACAAAGAAAGTCACAAAGAGCCTCTCCATGCATTTGCCAGCTTAACCTGATCTCACCATCCAACTGCAGCCATAAGGGGATGGCAAAGGAAGGCAGCCAAAGCGCTGCAGTGTCCCCTGCACTGATCGCAGTCTTCTGGCATAGCGGAGTTTTGAAGCTGCTGAAACTATGTGGGGAGCCACATTCTCTACTGATCTAACAATATATTTATATTCACTATCCTACGCATATTTCAGCTACTCCTTCACAGACATTACTTCAGCAGAGAAAGTAAGCTGACACACATCAAAAAGCTCATCTTCTGAGAACTCAAGTTAGCTTGCTTACATATAGCCACCCACCTAATCCATGTTCAAGATGACAAACAATTACAACATATGCTTCCTTAGACACTTGGAGCAACAAAGACCGTGTATCCCTAGAACACCCAGGATAAATAAAGCAACCTAAGCATTACAGGATGAGATGAGGAATAATGTGTTTGTATTTAGCTAAGAAACCCCAACCAAATTCCAACAGGATTTCTTTGTAGAGCATTTGAAGAGTGCACATGAAGTTGTTCTGAAACTGGGAGAAACAAGCAATGATATATAAAGATTTCAACATACCTGCAGTGAAATAAATTAAATATGATTTTGTGAATGTCAGGCAAAAAAAGAGCTGTTTGAAAAGGTGGAATATCCTTGAAGGTTGTATTTTTAAAGATGACTCTTATTTATCAAGAACAATGGGCCCCTTCTTTTTGTCTTCATTTATCTTAGAGGAAAATCAAATGAAACAAACAGCAAAAAGTCCCAAGTACAGTGAACAGCTGAGCCAGGGACAAATTAAGTAACACAGATTGATGGCTGTTGATCTACAGCAGCACTATCACATCCCAGTGCTACATCTCATATTTCATTTAAAGACCCGTCTCTTCCAGAAACAGTGCACTATTTATGGGAGAGGCTGATTTGCAAGCCTTGGAGCTGCACTGAGAATCCAGATTCACTTTGTCCAATTTGGCTTGAAAGTTGGTGAATGCCTTGAACTTTCAAGGTAGTAATCCAAATAAAATGAAACCCAGCACTGGGATAAAATGAACACTGAGACTAAACATGTGTTTTCAAACAATGCTGCAGGCAGGACAAAGCTTTTTATCTTCAGTTTCTTCATAAGACAGTAAGGAAATACTGTTTGCTGCTTCTGCTTCTACGGATTTACTAGCCCCACTGGCCCAATAGCATCTATCTTCATCTGTTCTTCTCCAAGTTTTCCCAGTGCTTTATCCTCCCTGGCATTGTCTGTTACAGCAGCACTCAGATGTTCTCTTCCTGCATTCAATTTCCCCTTCAGCTTCTTGAAATCTTAATTTCTAATTTTTTAACTTCATAGCTGTTAAAGCCATTGAGTGGCCCATGCAGAATATAACATTTTCTATGAGTGTATGCTAAATATAAGATAAATGGTGAATCAATTTTTAGATTTTTAATGGCTTAAGAATTAGAGTGGCCACTTAAAAACTGCCAATTTCACTTGAAATATGAGAGGTTTCCTCAGAAGCTGCAGTAATTCTTTGTGCCTTCCTGTGCTTCTTACAGGGCATATCTGTAACACTATCAGTACTGGAGGAATGTATTTGGTTCAATCATGTCAAAGCTAAAAGCCTGAAGTTAGGAGTCCACATAATTTATCTGATTTTGAGAGCACACACAAATCTCTGTCTGAGAACTAGGCTGGTTTCTCAGGTGCCTACAATGGCTACAGGCCCCTAGGTTTAAGCCTAAATAATAGGCTGAACAGACCTGCCCTTCTTTAGATCTCTTGATCACCCACCACTGACTGTAGACCTTCAAGCTATAGAACCAAAGACAGGCACCATGAATGGTCTCATTCAGCTACAGAGCAGCACCCAACTACACCTTCACTAAAATGGGCCTCAGCAGGTTGAGATGGACAATTTGCATCTGCAAATGCCAGTTTTCTTCTCTGTGAAGAGCAGTAAGGAGAGGAGACTGTGACCAAAATTCCCACCAGATTCAAAGAGCCTCCCAAAATATCCTCACCTTTCCAGGAACCATCATAGACACTGTTAGAGCATTATCTGGAGAGATAAATGAGAACATGACCTCAGCCTTATTTAATTTTACATCATTATGCAAAGCTCTTGACTCTGCTGTCTCTAAAACCTACTTTATCTATTGTTTATTTCTTCTTCTCTTTTTTTCCAGGAAATTGTTCATTACAGATAAAAGCACCTGGCTTACAGTAACAGGGCACTGGGCAAAATCTCTGTCATGAACTTGAGAGAGGAACATTCATAAATACATCAGAAAGAGTAAACCCAGAAAGAATTGAGAGGCTACAGGGCTGTATCCCAGGCTGAATGAAGGCAAAGAAGATGTAAGGGCCTCCTAAGTCTCTGCTGGCATAGATGGCTGAACTCCACCGAGTTCACTGTGCCAATTTCTATCTGGAGTGGATTTGGATCTACCAGCTCAGCCATCAGACACAGATGGTATTGGGGCTGCTCAGGTTAGAGCCAGTGTTTTCTTTCTGGCAGAAAAACAGTAGCTAGAAAAATCACTATGGACAAACCCAGATCTGAATATAACTGGGGCATGCAACTACCTTGGCTTCCTCTTCTTTCTCCTCCTGAATCTGGCACTGAAAACTTAGTTAACTACTTTAAGAAAAAAAGGCTAACAAAAGTTGTAAAAGAGAGGGAGTGGGGGGTAACTTTAGGTCTTAGC